>NC_139917.1:7757091-7879591 GCF_963514095.1 Eutrigla gurnardus | reverse complement strand
GTGTGTGTGTGTTGTGCATGCTATTGCCATGTGTGTGTGTTTATGTGTGTGTGTGTGTGTGTGTGTGTGTTTATGTGTGTGTGTGTGTGTGTGTGTGTGTGTGTGACTGTTGTCCACGTCTCTGTATAATCACCACTGTAAAGAAGTGATAATAGCTAAAGTGGTGGAGAAAGGACAGAGTGAGAGAATCCACAGATTGGCTTGTCATTTACTGACAATACAAAAGTGGCTTCCACTTAACTGGCCAAAGGCCATAAATGCATTAACAATCCTCTTTGCATTAACGGTGGCAAACAGAACCACAACGGCAATCTGTTTGCTGTTGATGAGCCTGCAGCTGCTGCTTGATCTTATACAACGATGCAGTACGGCTCTCTGTGAGTGAGAACAAAACAAAATAACTTTTTTCAAAACCATCCAATGGATTTACTGAGCATCAACAAGGTGTGATAATCTACTGTCATTCTTTAAGGGTACTACATTCTCAATATATAGTAGCTTTTATCACTCATCTTCCTGTAACACACTTACAAAGTGATGAGACAGAGACACTACAATGACAAATAAGACATGACCTCTGGTCACAAATCCAGACTTTCCTGACATGAGTGTGCACCCTTACATGTATCTCAAAGCCCAGACATTCTACGCATCCTGCATGAGGATTAAATGGATAGCTGTACAAATAAAACTGTCACACATTTACAAAGGATGGTTTCCCCTTTCCAACAACACCCAACAGCATATACACTACTCAAAAAACACTTAATCAGTTTCACTTGATTTGATCAAGACAAACTCCAACAAGGGGATGGTTTTGATGTGGTGACCACAGACAGTCGCTCTCTCCGTATCCTAGTTCTGTGTTCTGCTAGTGTCCTTGTCACATGTAGCATGAGACGGTACCTGCAGACCAATCAGGTTGCACAGGAAGTCCAGATCCTCCAGGATCCACATCCATAAGTGAAGTCACAAGAAGGTTTCCTATGTCTCTCAGCACAGTCTCAAGAACATGGAGGAGATACCAGGGGACCAGTTCTTACACAAGGAGAGCTGGACAGGACCGTACAAGGGCATCAACCCAGCAGCAGGACCGGTATCCGCTCCTTTGTGGAGGAGGAACAGGAGGAGAACTGCCAGAGATTTACAAAATGACCTTCAGCAGGCTACTGGTGTGCATGTTTCAGAAACAAACTCCATGAGGGTGGCATGAGAAGAGAGCAGGTTCACACTGAGCACGTCATGCTGCCTGTAACATCATCCAGCAGGACTGGTCTGGTGGTGGGTCAGTGATGGTCTGGGAGGCAAATCCTTGGAGGGTCACACAGATGTCCTGGATGTACAGCCAACGGTTCCCTCACTGAGTGATTGTCAGACCTTAGGCTGGTGCAGTGGATCCTGGGTTCATCCAGGGCTTGACTGGCCCTCACATCCACCTAAATCCAACTGAGCATCTCTGGGACGTTATGTATTGGTCCATGGTTGTTACGTCTGTTTGTTCTCAACAAATAATACAGATCAGTTAAGATTTTCAACTTGAGTAATTAATTCATTAAGATCTTATGTGTGATTTAAGTGCTCCCTTATTTCTTTGGGCAGTGTAGATTATAACATCGTTGCTGCTCAGTTAAATCCCACAACCACAGTCTTAATGCCGCAGCAGGGTGGAGTGTCTTGTTTATTTCCTTGGCAGTCCAGCAATTAAACCCTTCAACTCTTCACTCACAGCTGCACGTCTCTAACTCTCTGTGTTATATTTGACAATTTTACATTATTACTTATTTCTACACTTTATGGTCAAAAGTATGTGGACACAAACTTGCACATAATGGTCTTCTTTTCATCTAGGGCTGCTTTCTTTTTTTTCTTATTTAAAGACACCATCCGTATATGATATTTTAGACAAAAGCGTGCGTCCATCTCTGTGGCCACAGTTTGGGGAAGTCCTTTTCATGTTCTGAGTGAGTCCTTAAAGAAATGGATTTCCCAGTTTGATGTGGAAGAACTTGACTGGCCGGCACAGAGCCCTGACCTTAACCCCTTTCAACAAATTTGGAATAAATTGAAATGTCCTGCAACTGTGTTGACCTAACCCACGTGGCCAGATTCATGTCAGCACTAAGTATACTCATTTGTATACTGAAGTGTTTGTTTCATGTCTTTTCTTTTCACCTCCTTGTCTAAATATTCCACAATGTTTTTTTGATAAAATGCAATTTCACCGAAGCCAGAGCTATATAAGAAGCCACAGAAAAGGGTTCAAGATGAGATTGTGATACCTTGTCCATAAGAGAATATAAAGAGCACCATTGTTGAGGGGTCAGCATGTTTTCACTGTTCAGAAAGAAATCAAACCAAATTCCTACATCTTCAGACAGATTTTCACCATGGTAAAGTAAGGATTTAAACTGTGGAGCAGGTTTTTCAGTAAAATTTAAAGACTAAAATCATTAAACAGGATGTGGTTCTGCTTATAATTATTTATTTTCTGTTTATGACAGACATATAATTATATTAAACAGCTTTGGGACATTTTCTTAAGTTGGTTTGGTGATCTCCTGACTTTTCCTCTGCCATCATGAGGTCAATATTTGTGATTTTCAGTTAAAATGTTGCAGCAGCTATGGATTTCTAAATGCAGACATTTATGTTCCCCATCAGAATGAAGTATAATCAATTGATGGTGTATGGATTTTCCATCATCTGGTCATGTGACCAATATTTTAATTTATGATTAAAACAAATAATATTCAGCTTCGACTGTGCTGCTCAGTTCAGTGCAAATTAGCAGATGTTAGCATGCTAAAGCACAAAACTAAGATGTTGGACATGGCGAGCGTTATAGCTTCCTGCAAAACATCTTAGCATTAGCACGCTGCATTTAGACTCCTGTTGATGCAAGGTAGAAGACAGGCCTACAAGATAGCCTAATAATGCAGCACCTTGCTATTTGATTCAGCTAGTATGCATATTCACACATTTTGAAGAGGCTTTTTGGGGCCCATGGACCAGGGTCAAGCGGTCTTGTTCACAGGGGATATTTTCACAACTTGCAGTAGGAAAAGCCCAGGTGTTAATGATGACATAAATGATGGCTGAATTCCATTTAGCTGCTTTGATTTCAGGATCCAGCTATTGAGCATGCTAGCTCTCAGTCTTACTGTGGCCCCCTATGTCAACAAGAGAAGAGGGTTGTGTGGAAGCGACTGCTCATGGTTTTGCATGTCAGATGTTTAATAAATACATATGTGTGCAATGTTTGGGTGTCCTCATAGCTCCGGGACCCATAGGGGGTCCGCAGTTTTACTTCAGGGGTCCTCGAAATAATTTGACTCAGATTTTTCTTTCAAAAATACATATCAACATGAATACAACCTATAATAAGCAAATATAAATCTTGTGAAATTGTGATGCAGAAATGCCAATACATAAATACAATTTTCTATAAATATATTAATCTGTCAACAATTATTATTTATATATACATCATTACAAAGTACTTTTAGTCTCTTTGGCCAGAAAAACGTTGAAGACCTCTGGCGTAGTTAAAGGTTTGCAGCGTGGTGTGTTTCGGCCGCTGGGGGGCGCTGTGTTTTCTGCACAGATACGTTCACCTTAGCGGGACGCCGACGAACCTCTTCCGGGTTCACGCTCACCAGCAGAGGTCGGGGATGAATCTAACGAAGGCATAATTTGACTACATAATTGCGTTTTCCCCGCTGAAACGAGCTCAGTGTTAGCTGAACATGTCTGCGGAGGAGGCGGACAAAACAACCACCACTGATGCCAGTGCTGGAGACGAGGAGGAGGAATGGCTTTATGGAGGTAATAACGTGGACCATGCTGTCCGCAAACACAGCTCTTCTTTACCGAAAGAGACTCGGTGTGTTGCTCTGTTAACGAAGTGCTAACCAACAACACTTCTGTCTGCTAGCATGAGAGGATGAGAGAGTTAGCATGTAAGCTAAGCTAGCAGCACCCGTTTGCTTTAACCGGCCTGTCACACATTCTTTTTTTTCCGAAATGTATTGTTTAGAGGATATCCTCTAGAGATGCATTCACACTCGCTAAAGCTCCCTCACCCCACCAACTGCCTTTGAAGACAACCTCCATATATAATACATATATGCACAATTATGAGAGGCAAGAGAAACGTATACAAATAAAAGAAAGAAGTAACCAAAAGTATCGCAAATATGTGGGTATATAAAACAAAACACACAAAAAGAGTCAAACATATGCAAATATATAAAAATATGTTTTGAATGAGAATTTAGCATAATCAACCTAAATTAGCTAGTAATGGTTTAAAAAATGTTTTTCTTCTTTCAGATGAGACTGAAAGCAAAGACGAGGACGAGGAAGCCAAACTAAACGCTGCAGTCAGGTATTTAACATCTCTGTTCACCCATATTAAACACTTTGGCTTTGTGTACATGATTTACAACTGTTTGCTGCTGTTTTACAGACAGAGGTTATCCTCACAGGGATAAAAAACAATGCAAAGGAAGACAGTTGTACACACATCTAGAATTACATAATTCTGCAGTGAATTCGAATTCTTCATATTGCAGATAAAGGAAAGAAAAAGATAATAGCATAAAAAGACTTAGATGTTGTTTGTGTCGAATTGCACGTTTTTAAATTCTGTGTGGCATTTGCATGGTAATCGTGAAGTTGGAAAGCATGAATGAAGTGGAACTTAATTCGGAGCATGGGACATATCTAAGAGCATGCAGGTGTTGACATGCAACGCTTTTGACTCGGTGCTTAAATGCAGCTGGTTAAAGAAAATTCACCAGATCTTTAAAAGACATTTCAAAGAAACTTGATGTTTATTGTTTCATTTTCTCTCCAGTGCACCTGCTGATGCTTCAACAGAGGATGCCGCTGCACACGCTACAGGGAATGGAGTGGCCTCCGAGGTGAGTGCAGCTGTAGTGTGTGTGCACACAGTCACAGTATGTGTTGTTACATTTTCCATGCTTTGTTGTCTGTTTTGTTTGTGTGCTGACTTACCTCCCAGTTTTAATTCCTCTCACAGTTGTTTTCTGTCCCTCTGATAAATGCTCATGTCTCATACTTTTCCCCTCACTGTCAGGCAACAGGTGATGGCGAGGCTGATGGTGCAGTTGCAGGCGAGGATGTCGACAGTGACAGCGACAGTGATGATGACGACGACGACGTCCGAGTCACCATTGGAGACATAAAAACTGGAGCACCACAGTATACGTAGGTTTTTTAGGTGTTTTGTGGATTATTTTAACTGTTATTTGCTACTTTAAAGAAAGTCAATGTGTTTATGTTAGTAAACAAACAGAAATTGGGTATTCCTACCAGATGCTTTTTTGTTCCTAATCAAAAAGCTAAGCTCCTAGTATTTATTTTTACACTTCAAATTGTTGTATTTATAGGTTTGTTGTTGCTTTAATATGAGGCTAAAATAGCATGTATGGTCCACACAAAAAACTGAGGATGCTCAAACTTTGGAGTGCAACATATGAACTGGAGTGAACTGAAACTGGCATTGATCTTGTTGGTATACACTATTATACTATACTGTATATGTGGTGTATATGACAGCTAATTTAGAGGAGACCCTGTGATATCAATGACAGTGTTTAAGGATTTTTCAATTTTTGTCCTCCCAGAACTTATGGAGCTCCACCTGTCAATCTCAACATAAAGACAACGGGCTCCAGACCTTATGGACAAGGTATCACCCTCGCATCTTGAACCCTTTTCTGTGGCTTCTTACAGCTTTTTCTTTTCTTCACTATTCTGCGCTGTTCTGTCCAAAACACTGATCACATACATATTATACACAGAGTTTGAACATGATGTTCATTTTCAGTTAACAGGTTATGATGTTTATTATCCGCAGCCTCCAAGATGAAGGGAGTGGATCTGGATGGTCCTGGAAACATCAACGGGGTCCCAGTGCTGGAGGCAGACCTGGAGTCATTTGAAGAGAAACCCTGGAGGAAGCCAGGTCTGTGTGTAGCTGTATAAAAACATAACGATATGCAACAGTTCCTGTAGGCACCACAGTTATGTGCGTTTTCAGGATGTGTGGTGTCATTGACACCAAACATACCCCCGCCTCCTTTCCTCCCTCCACCGCCCAACGTCAACGCTGCACCTCCACTCATCCCCCCACCCAGTAGGTTTATTGTTTCTACACTGGTCTCTTGGTGTATTTGATTTGGAGCAGCCATCCTATCTTACCTCGCATCTGCTCCGTTTTATTGTTATTTCTCTCTGTCTGCCTCGTAGGGTTGCCCATTCCTGTCCCTCCTCCTGGTTTCCCTCCTCCACCGAGGGGCCCCCCTCCTGCTATCATCCCCACTATGGACAGGTAACACACACACACACACACACACACACACACACACACACACACACAGTAGACTGTGTATAAGAAGTCAACCATGAAGTAACTTATTGGTTTTAAAGCCACAAGTTGAGCATTTTCACTGCGCCATCTTGTTGTTGTTTTTTTGCAACCAGCAGTGACATGATATGGTGGAACTCAGTAAAACCGAACACCAGATTAGACATTTTTAGGCGACCAAAGTGGTTACAGTCAATTTTCATGAACTGAAACCAACCTAGAACAATGGCTCATTACTTGACAAGTTTGTTGCAAAACCTGCATGTTATCTGGTCAAGTGGAGTGAGAGTCAGGCAGTCAGTCAAGTGATGAAACCTTCGAGTAATGAAGTCATCGTGCCACATGTAGCTTTAGGCCTACATTCATGTAACGTAATCTTAGGATATAACTATCTAGTTTTAGATAACGTTTTTCTTGTGGTCTAAGTGGTGTAGTTTCTTCCTACTTATTTTTCACAATCTAATCGGGGACAATGCATTCGTCCATTTTGAAGGAATATGACTGTTGGTAGTTGTTGTTGGTTTTGTTGAAGTATACCAAATTATTGCTTTATGGGTTATTGATTTGAGGATGATTAAGCTAAGATATGTGCTAACTTCAGTTGTCACACAATAACTATTCACATATTCTGCAGCCTGATGGAGAGCAGTCAGACACTTGTGTCTGTGTTGGTGAGGTTGGCTCACAAACACCAAATGTCAGATGTACAAAACATTAATTTTGGACCTGTCAACATTTTTAAATTATTAATTCGCAATCATAGTATTTTTTTAGAAAGAAGCAATAATTTTATTTGGCACCTTTCTCTATCAATATTACCTTTTTAAAGCAGGCATGTCACCGTTCTATTACAGCGAGACTACAGCCACAATGGCTTACTGCCAGCTACGCAGCCCAGGAGCCACACACACACACACACACACACACACACACACACACACACACACACACACACACACACAGCACAACATCTGCATAAGCTCTCCTGCTGAAGTCTCCATCTTATCTGTCAACCACTGTAGCTTGTTAAATGGGTCACCAGACAAACATTTATCAGAGAAAAGTGTGCTTTTTTTGCAGGCTAGATAGCAAATTTACCAATATTAGAGAGGAAATTGTGACCTGTTTAATGTCCTAATACTAGCTCTGAGCAGTTTATAATACATAATTAAAACTACTAATGCTGTTTTCTAAATAAATGATTTTGAATGTGTTTTATACAAATTATCACTACAGATACTTAGTAAAAAGGATAATGTTTAGATTTTTTTGACAGGTTACACTGACTTTTTTTGGGACAGTGGTGGAAAAACAGAGTTGGTCTGGAGACTGGCAATTCTAGTTCTTAGAAAGAATTGGCAAATTAGCAGGTCAGATTTGTCATCTCTAATAACTATCTCTTCGGGTACCTTTACCTTTCAGGAGCATACCCGCCACCCATGACTGGAGGTGTGCCTCCTCCTTGGCCCCCCATGATGGAGAACTCTAAACCCTGGGACTACTATTCCCGTCGAGATGACAAGCGAGAGAAGGAAAGAGAGAGGCCCAGAGAGAGGACACATGAGCGGGAGAGAGAGAGAGGGAGCACAGCCCTTCAGCTATGAGCTACACCAGGTGAGATGGACAGAATCGCACAGTTGTTGTCATAAAGTGTCGATAAGTGGGTCAGTCGTTACATGACGGATTCATATTGATGTAGTTTGTCTGTTAGTGTCATTAGGGCTCCAGACTTACTTTCCCAGTGGCAGCACTGGTGCGACCAGCAGCTCTTGATCTATTCCCACCCTGTTTTTGGAACAGCATGGGATCGAAGTCTGTGGAGGAAAGTAACTCAGTACTTGTATTCAAGTACTGTATGATTTTGGGGTACTTAAACTGGTACTATATTAGTGTTTTTAATTGTGTGGCGTTTCTTCCTCACTACATTTCAGATGGGAATATTGCACCAGCTGCAACACTTAAATGCATCCTCCATTAATAATAATCTATTAATATGTATAATAATGCAACAACTAAAGAGCCCATTTGGCAGCATACTGAGCACATTTACTTTTTGCTTCAAGTACATTTTCTTGATCATACTTACAGAGTTCTTTTTTAACATCTTAGTACTTCAGTAATAAGTGATCATGAATTAAGAAAACATCTTTGTGAGGGAGCATTTCTGCCCTGTCTGCACAAATACGGTCCCATGAGCACGGGGCTCGCAACTGCACTCTCTCAATTGTGAGGTTGATTTTTGAGACCTTGGAGGTGGGGAAGAAATAGACGGTGTCTGAAGTCTACGCTCCAGTGAGCGTGATCAGCGTGCGCTCGTATGAGCTGAACAGTGAACAAATTGGCTATCACAATAGCAATGGGGTGCATTCAGACATAAAAGTCTGTAGGTTTACAGAATGGAGAGATATTTAATAGGAACAAAAAGAAGACCAGATGTTGCTTCCGAGTCGACGTGCTCAGTGATGGTAATCCAAAGAAAATATGACAGAGTAGGGCTTCATTCATAACGTTTAAATTCAAATTATTATTATTCAAGGTGCGAATATGAGACTGGGAGCATTTTGAATGCTTCTTAATGGCTCTCAACATGGTCGACGCCTGTGACTCGTAGCCGACGGTGTTAACGCCACGAACTATATAAAATATGGCAAACATTCTGACCGAGCTAACCGTCAGAACCAGAGGGGGAACTGGAGGATGGCACTGCGCTTCACTGGACTGCGTTATCAGCTGTAACCGCCTTAGAAGAGGAGTGCAGAGCGGCGCTGTGAGCTCGTCAGTGGCTCACATGCCAGCTATGTCACAAAGCAACATAGCATAGGGGCTGCCCATACATGAACATGATTAACACTATGAACTATACAGTTTATAAATGAAGGAAAAGAGAGTAAAGATATCAGAGTGTGTCTGGCATTAGCAGATACCCAGAGTTGGGGTATTTGAAGAGGTATCATAGGATTTCTGTCTTCAGTATTTTGAGTTTTGAAAACAATTTTACCCTTGGAAGACACTGAAAATCATATTTTAAGCAAACGGAGGGATATGTCCTTGCATTCAGTATTACTCTACTGTAACATCAAAGGGCCTATTTTTTTTATCAGAGCATAGGCAGCATGAAAACATGACATTGTAAAGTGAAAGCTCTTGTTCTTTCAACTCCTGTAGCGACGAGGAGCGGTATCGTTACCGCGAGTACCAAGAACGCAGCGGTTATGCGGAGCGGCATCGTGAAAGGTCGAGCCGAGAGAAAGAGGAAAGGCACAGAGAGAGACGGCACCGAGAGAAGGAGGAGGGACGCCACAAGTCCTCTCGCAGGTACGTAAACGCACGCTAAACCCTTCCCCAGAATCATTGCAGCAACTCTAAAGATGTGAAGATGTGAATGAGCTTGGGATCTTAAAGGCTGAGCATTGTTGTATTTCAAAGAGTCTGATCCTCCATTTTCCTTGTCATATTTCCATCTCATACTAAGTAGCTCTACATTGCAATATGAGAACAGTGCTGTTACTTTATTTCCATGTCTTTTAGCATGATTTCATGCTATCGTAATAATTAAAACCTTTTATATAAACCTTTTATATATATATATATATATAGATATATATATATATCTATATATATATATATATATATATATAAAATATCAGAAATGCTTTCTTTTTGTCGTCTCCACCTCTTGTCTTTCACCTCACATCACCTCCTTTATTCTGATTTGGCCTCTCTGCCATTTTAATAACCCTTCTGTCTGTCTCCGTTTCACTTCACCTTTTCTTTTTTTCACCCATTGATCTTCTTGTCTCCGACATAACCTTTTATCTCCCTTCCCCTATTGTCTTCCCTCCATGCCCTTTACTCTCCCTTTGATATCTTTCCTCTGCCTCTCGAATCTCCCCTCTCGTCACCTCCTCTGCCCTTTCAACACTCCTATACTTCTCCTTCGATTAGCAGCAGTAGCAGGAGAAGGCACGACAGCGAGGAGGGCGACAGCCACCGGAGGCACAAACACAAGAAGAGCAAGAGGAGCAAGGAGGGCAAAGAGGCCAGCGAGGAGATCAGCGCAGACCAAGAGAACCAGGAGGCCATGGAGTAGTGGTCACCACCTTGTTTGTCCTCTCTCTGTCTGTCTTTGGTCCTGTCTGTCCCTCCATGTTTCCCACCTTGTTCAATCACTGTTCTCCTCCCTCCTGCTGTCGTTCATCCTCACCATCACTTCAAGCAGAGAATGGCTGAAGCAGAGGAGGTTGTAATGGAGGAGTGGTCGTCCTCTTTACTTCGTCTGTCTTTCCATTACTAGCTGACATCAGACATGGCATCAGTCTGTCTTCATCCCCCACCCTCTTTCTTCCACTCCCCCCCCTCCCCCGATTCCAGCACTGCTGTAACAATTAGGTAATGTTCAGAGATTTCACTGTATAGTCAGAATGATCAGCAGCTCTTTAGCTCTTTTTTTCTGTCCTTTGTTTGTTTGGTCTTGTCCTGTATGAAGACATCTATAGACAGCTGTCAGTTTGTTGAGTTCAATTAAAAAACACTTTTGATAAGATGCCTTTTTGTGACTTTGTTGGAAAAGATACATAACTAAATATTCAGGTATTTAATGTCCTAATGGTGGTTAATAGGAGTCTTTCACAGAACTTTGGTAACTGTATAATCTACCCATTATGCATTTAAAAATGAACCTTTTGGGTCTGAAACATTGTGACCATCGGAATCTTTAGAGTATTAATGTAGCAGAATACAACTATTTGCTACGGAAAGATACACTGCCTGGCCAAAAAAAAAAGTCACACACAGTTTTGGTCATGGCAAGCATTTGCCATGGCATCGCTTTGATAAGCTGATACAATTTCACAACATTTATTTTTGTCACCAAGAAATTCTTCTCCAGCGTACCCCAAAGATTCTCAATGGGGTTCAGGTCTGGACTCTGGTGGCTGATCCATGTGTCAAAATGATGTCTTGTGCTCTCCAAACCACTCTGTCACTATTTGAGCCCGATGATTCTTGGCACTGTCATGTTGGAATATGCCCGAGCCATCCGGCAAGTAAAAATGTATTGATGGAAAAAACAGGTCATTTAGTATATTCAGGTAGTCAGCTGATAAGCTCATAACGTTGCTGAACCTCGACCTGACCAACTGAAGCAACCCCAGATCCTAACCGCTGCCCCGGGTGTACAGTAGGCAACAGACCTGATGGGTGCATCATTTCCTCCACCTCTTTTATTTCCCTGATTCACCCTAGAACAGTCTCCTTAGTTGTTTTCTTTGTTTGATGTAGCCCAATAATTTGACCCTTCTGTAACTTTTCTGTATCTTTTCCACAACCACAGGATCTGTCTTCCCACATTGTTGAGAAGCTACTCACTGCATCGGTTTGGGTAAATAACTGCGAGGCAGTGGAGTATAGTTTCTACCTGAGCAGAGATTGAAGAATCTTGTGTGTTGTAATCCAAGTTTCTCTATGCTTTGTTTACATGGCCGGCCTTGCAGGCTTTTTGAATGAACGTTGCCTGCTGGCTAGCTCACAGCCACCGCTCTGCACTGGGCTTGTACTGTGGTTACAGCTGATAAGTTTCACCCTCCGGTTCCCCCTCAGGTAAAAAAAACTGTCGGCACTGTTTGCTGCAACCTGTCGGCTCAGCCGTCACAATGTTGGGAGCCATGTGGATGCACTAGATAAGCCCTGAATTTCATATTGAGCACCTTTTAAACTAAGTTTAAGACCAACTGTAGGAGAGATTGTGTGCAGTAGGTGAACTTCAAAACAAACAAATCAATTACAGTTCAATGTCTGATGAGGTAATTTTATTTTTGTGGGAAAAACATATCAGACAAATTATTACTCAAAGTGATTGTCTCAAAACATGTCTGTAAAGATCTTAAACATAATCCCACTGTGAAATTTGACTTTGCTGGGGGGGATTTGGACTTGTGACCCTAGTATTTTTAAAGTCCTATCTCAGTATTAATATGTTGGATTTCGGACGTGTTTTATATCCTTTACATTCATTGGAGTCCCCCGCACTTCTGGACCCGCACGTTCAGACCCCTTGTGTTTTTTTTTACAGTGCCACCTACTGGTTGACTGTAAAACTACAACTGCACACAGTCTGGACCCTTATGGATTTTTGACAGGGCAAAGTCCAAATAAAACACCAAGATCTATTAGTTTGTAAAGCTTGAATTACTTTTAAACTTTTTAAAAATCTTTTGGACTAAATAAATAAATAAAATCGTAATAAAACACTAAAATCTAATTGTTTGTGAGGCTTGGAAAACCTTTAAACTTTTTTGGGCTAAATAAATAATGAACCTCCAATGAAATGACATGCTTTTAAATGTTCTATTGCATGGGGTTATAATGACAAAACAATCTTAACATAGCCTACAATGAAATGAAATGGTTTCAAATGTTTTATTGCACAAGCTTTCACTTTATACGATGGCAGTGCTCCTTCCTTCCTCATCTGCCTTTCAAGCCTCCTGAAGAACTCGTCCACTTCACTGAAACAGACAAAAATGATACTACTGGAATAATAATACTGGAATAGAAGAACCATCAATGTATTTAGAAATTCCTACTTCTCTCCTCTTACCGGATAACAGGCCCTGCCAGGAAGACCTGCTCTGCCTCCTCCCATGAAATGGCATTCACTGATGAGATTCCATATATGATGGCCTAAACAGAGTTTTAAGCAATTAAATTGATTTAAAATCAATACAAAAACTTCAAATATCTGCCATTCATTCCAGCTTTTAAAATTCTGTAGCACGCACAAGGTTATGCTCACCTCTGGAAAGAGAACCCCACAAATAAAGCTGCAGTCCAAGCAGTGGTCGTGAAGCTGTGGCCAACATCCTAGTCCACATCTGTGAATTGAATATCCTTCAACAAAAGAACATATTTGAATTGAATTACTAGTCAGTCCTTGCTGACATATTTTCCTGAGACATTATTCTTTCATTTGGTATGCCGTTTTTAAAAATATAATGCACTGATCCAGTGCCGTCGTATAGAGGGGGAAAGGTGATGACAATTCTAAGGGCCCACAGCCCGCTAGGGCCCACACACAGCCCCCAGTAGGTGGCAATGAATGGGTAGAGGGGCCCACACCGATATTCTTTCAGGGGGCCCAGAATTCCTAGCAACTGCCCTGCACTGATCCTACAATATATAAAAAGAGTCTGAAAAGTGTGACAACATGGCCTGGGCTTCCCTATCAGGTAAGAAGACAAGAAGTCAAGAATGTCCTACAAGAATGTGTTCAGACTTTACCTTGATAATTAACAGCTCTGTTAAAATGGGACTGTAGGTGGGATTCTACATTTGCTCACCTTTGTTTGCAGAATGGGCAATGGACCCGTTTGCAGCATGTCCTGTGTAGAAGAAACTCTTCAGGTCCAATTCTGTGGCTGGTTCAAATGAGGTTTAATCACTGACAGTGGAGAAAGAGCAATGTCGCAGTTGCCACACAGTCCATTCTCCATTCTGTGAGGTGAGGGACAACTTTATAGACAGAACCAAAGGGGCAGGTCTAAACAGTGGATTTACATAGATTCAATACGCGTCTCTCCCAAGAGGAAGAGACGTCCTGAGACAACATAAAGGTGTGACTTCCCTCGGAACAGCTAGGTTCTTTCTACATAGTGTCACAACAGGGGCCATTCATGAAGGCCTTGATCAAGTATGTGAGATGAAGGTGTTTCGGAGACGGTCCAGGAAGGGGGACAGATCAAAGGGTCTTTTCATCAAGACGGCAAGGGTTAACACAATGGAAAACACCTCAGCAGGACATTTGATGTTTAGAGAGAAAGGAACATTATACCAAAACCAAATAAGAATTGTAAGGTAACACAATTTCTTCTACACCTGCATTGCTCCGGTTGGGGCAAATTTTTGTTATATGCACCTTCAAAAGAGAGAAAGAGACAGTGTCATAAATCTAAGTTTAATAAACACACTGGACAACACACACACACACACACAAAATATTTGGTTTAATGTCACAGACAGTGCCAACGTTGACCTACACATAGGTTACTTAGTTTTATTTCTGTTTAATTTAATGCACACGGTATTAAAAGTATCAGTTTCATTAAAAACAAAATGTGCCGGCCAAGAAGATTTCCCTCATCTTCTATCTAGGTTCTATCAACGGCGTTGCCTGTCTCTGTGTGTACTCGACTCGGTCTCAACGCTCATTTCTATATGACAGAAAGTCCCGCCTTCTTTCTTGTCAGCTCGAATGTTTATTGGCTAATTTTCGGAAGCATCTTTCACTGACACAAATTTGAACCAATCAAGTGTTGACAAACATCGCCGTGGCTTTTTGGGGGGTTCTGCCTAAGGGCAATTTCATTTTTTATCTACTGGGAACATTTTTTCTCTTCAATTGTTTTGCACCCTGTTGCGTGGCCACGGCCCGTCCACGGGTAGAGCTGATGGTTCAGGTGATAAAGGCCCAGCAGCCTGCAGGTAGGACCTATGCTGCCTAAACATATGAATTTGCAGTCCTGTGTGTTTTCTGTAGCAGTCAGGCACCCCCCACTTGTAGTAATAATAGGGGGCGTTAGTATGCTGTTTTGTGTGCTGATCAAAGTTATACACATTCTCATACACATGCTCACATCCAACCAGTTTACAGTGAAACATTGTGGTGCATTTTAACTTGTCACCTACCTAATCTATTTCTCCTCACTCTTAGCCTGACACTGAACAGGCTATAGTTAGCCTCACCATCTGATGACCTAGAAAAAAAGAATTTTACTGACCTTAGCTCCGATTAGATTGCCGCACTGGCCGGCTTGAAGTTGGACGATTTCCCTCATCGTGTGGGAAATCGTCCAACAGGGTGTCCTGTCTCTGTGTGTACTCGACTCAGTCTCAACGCTCAGACAGCAGAGCCTTGGAAAAAAGACATGTAAGAGAATATGGCAGTTTGTGGAGAGAACGCACTTTAACGAACAACACTATAAGTTAAAGCATATTCCCGCCGTGCTGCTTCGGCGCGCGCGGCCTGGCTGGAGGTCGCGCGCGCGGCAAGGACGAAATTTTGATTTCAGAGGTGGGGGGGGGGGGGGGGAACACAAGTATTTTTAATAAAACTCTAACACTTTCAGTTCACTGTTTTCTAGTAGTAGTGCTATTGCTTTTTTGGTTTGACTGGTTGTAAATCACGTAGCAAAACATTATCACCCAATTCTAATCCAATAGTAATAATAACAACAATAATAATAAAATATTTTATTGATCCGATTATTGAGAGCTTTGTAAATGATGAGGAGGATCTTGAAGTGGAATATATGCTTTATTGGGAGCCAGTGAAGGTGTTGCAGGATGGGTGTAACGCATTTCTTTGAGTAACTTACACTTTGACTTCTAAAGAAGTCTCTTATGTCCACTTTTCTTTTTTTAGACATCCTGGCTGCGTCTAATTACCAAACACACACGCACGCGCGCACATACGCACATGGACACCGATTCAAACGTTAATGTAAATAAAACCTCTGATATTACAATCCTTCTAGCTGACGTGAACTAGTTCTAGTAGCGGACTCCTGTAGGACTCCTGACCACAGACTAGCAGACCGCTCGGTGTGCAAGCAAGATGGAGTGACAGCGGGGACGGCCAATCACACAAGAAAAGGCAGAGCCAATCGAGGAGCTTGTGGGCGGTATAAACTAACTTACTCCTTTTGAGTTCTCCTATCACCTTTCCTTAACCCCGTGACGTTTTCCCCAGAGGTCAAGGAAGAGGAGTTAGGAATAGGAGTTAGGACCTTATTTTTTGACTATTCGACTGCACCCCAGGCTCTAGAAAAAGGCATCGCCAAGTAGGCCTCAAACACGCCATGTAAACCCATTTTACCGCCATTAATCTCCTGTATTTTGACGGCGCCACAGTGTAGTCAAAAGTGCGTGGGTCCTGCTCCTGTGCCTTTTATTTTTTAAGACATGTGCACAGATGTGCTACAGTCACTGAAAGCTTAATTAATAAACACAAAGTCTCGGCATCCGAAGGAGGAGATGCCTTGAACGGGAAGCAGACCGTGGTGGATTTCAATCACACACTGTTGCAACTTTAGAAAATTTTATCTAGGAAAAAAAAGACTTACAAACACGGACCAAAACGGCTCCATAATACGCACAAAAATCCAAAAGAAACTAAAGTTAAAAAAGATAAAATAATAATCTCTGCATGACATTTTGTTCAGTGAAATCCACAGACAAGACGGCTGCAGAAGTGGGGCGTCAGTTTATTTTGAAAAGTGCTGGGGACAATAACCATATACTGGTTTGTTTTGAGGGGTGCTGGGTAGGCTGTTCCGTTAGTTTTGACTTTTGTTAACACTAGAGGTGACCCCGAATAGTCGTTGATTGGATTCGGAGGAGTCTCATTCACTGTTCATCAAATCATCGCAAAATGTGGTTATGAATAAAAGACCGTACCATTCTGACTCCATAGGGGTACTCACTGCTGCTACATATAATGGCCGCGTTTCCCAGATTCGATCGTTCTTAAGGACTTAAGAAGGCTCTTAAGAAGGGTTCGGCTAAGAAGGAGCGCTAAGATACGGCTGTTTCCCAGACGCGTTCTTAACTGCCTTCTTAGGAGAACCTTAAGATCAAGCCAAAGATCTTCTTAAGAAGCTCTTAGTGGGAGCTGTCCACCGCGGTGGTGCTGAAACTGAATCAATGGATGCCAGGTAAATCGATCACCCACCTCTTTATCAGCGCATAAGTCACACACAGCGCCCTGTGGTCCCCCCACACAGGTGCAATTAGGCTACGCATGTATTGTGTGTGTGTGTGTGTGTGTGTGTGTGTGTGTGTTTGTACCAACAGTTGTATCCAAGTAGTAATCAAGCCCATTAGCGCATATATACCCCTGTGGATATAGGCACACACATGTGAGAATGGAAGAAAGCAGCAACAAGCGAACCAAGCGGGCACCGGCGTTCACCGCGGAGGAGATGGGCGTAGTGCTTCCTACCGATCCAGCATGGATCCACCAGGGAGGGATTGTGGATTGGAACAAGGGTGCCATCCACCACACCGATCACCCGGGGGGGACTACTTGATGAGAAAAACAGTGCAGGTATAAGAGTTATACACTCTGTGGTGTGTTATGATCTACATTTCAAGCACTCTTAGTTTTAGTATGTTTAAAGTCTTGTGGTTTTTTTTTAAATTATTTTAAATAACAGCAGGAGAAAGTGGTAACCCCTGTCAAATCTAAATTGTTTTCTTCAGGAATACCTGCAGCAAGAACACCCCGGCCTGAGGCAGATCATTGAGCGCTGTGGTGGGAGGTACCATGTCATCAGTAATCGTCAGCGTCAGGGCAGGGAGCAGGTCCGTGAGCTGCTGGAGAAGGTGAGACGTTGGCGTTGAGAACAATTTACGGCGTCAAGAGTAGAGTTTGCAGGCGTTTCGCAGCCCGTGTTGTGATTGGTTTCACTGATCGCACACCGATTATGGTTCTCATCTCGCAGTTGAATCAGTGTTGGTGTATAGTTAAAAACATTTGTAGATTTCTGTCTAGAACTTTTTTAAATCCACAAAGTGAAATTCTGTTTTATTGCATACTGGACGTGGTAGAGCTCTTTGTTTTATTTGTCAGAGAAGGTGGATGAGCATGCATGATTTCCCATCAACGCCCTGTTTCACACTTCTACAATCACACAGCCGTAGTGGGGACTACGTGCCACTATAATAGGGAATGTGAGTATGGGGGCATCTCCTAAATGTATTGTTTATCTTTTTATGTAACAGGTGGACAATATGGTGACGAAAAATGGGGTTTACTATATGAAATCAGCCCAGGAGCGAGAGCTGGAGAAACGGGTGAGCGACAGAAAGCGAGAACTTATGGAAAGTTACAGAGCTCAAAAGGAAGAGAGAAGAGAGACGGTCGCTGCAACGCACGTCCCAAACACTGAAACGCAGAGGAGGGTGGAGTACAGCAGCGCCTCGGAGAGGAGGAGGAGAGAGGAGAGGGCTGAGGTGGAGGGAAGTGTGGGTGTGAGCCAAAGATCTAACGGGCTTCATTCAACTCCAGCACCAGAGCAACAGCCAGAGCTGCATCACGACGGGCAGGTGGACAGGACGCCCAGTTTCAGACTAAATGCAGGTGAATGTATTCATTTTTTTTATCCCTGTTATTCTACATCACAATGCCATGTGTAAAAATGAAACCCACAGCACTCATATTTGCTGTATTCCCTCTGTAGATGGAGCTATACTCTCACAAATGTCTGAGGTTAAATCAACTCCGAAAGTGGTCACAACTTGTGAGTCGCAGGCTCCCACTGTCTCATATTGCCCCTTAATAGTGCACTGCTAATATGTTAGGATATTATTAAGGCAAGAGTGCGGCTGGCAACAACATACTGGGGTGGGAGGAGTTTGAGTCACAGCCGTACAGTCTCAGAGCGATCACTCAGGAGTGTGAGAAAAAGAAAGCAGTGGTTGAAGGAAAACCGGTAAGTGTTTACCTGATGTTTTCAGTTCTTTTCACTCATCCCATCCATGTGCCATCCCATGTCCCTCCTCTACCATATCTAATCTTTTACACTCTTCTTGTTTTGTGTCATAAAACAATTAAATATTGCTGGTTTTCCATGAATCAACTCTTCATATTGCTGCATCTCTCCTCTCTCACCTGCAGGTGGCAGTGGTGGATACCCCAGACTGGTTCAATTCAGAACAAACCCCAGACGAGGTGCGAACTCAGATCTCCTCATGTGTTGCGTTGTCCAGTCCCGGTCCGCACGCCTTCCTCATGTGCGTCCCCTTAGACCAGCCTGCAAAGACCGAGCTGCAGGCTCTCGGGGCCCTCAAGGCTGTTTTTGGCCCAGAGGTGGTCCGAAAACACACCCTGCTCCTCTTTACGTACGCAGATAAACTGAGGGAGAGCGGGAAGGCAGGGAACGAGAGCGTGGAGGCGTACATCGCTGGTCAGCGGGGGGATTTGCTAAAGCTTGTGGAGGTATGCGGGGACAGGTTCCATGTGATGGAGACGGGAGGAGGCGTGAGGGACAGGAGGAATGTGGCGGAGCTGCTGGAGAAGGTGGAGCAGATGGTGAAGGAAGGTGCTATTCCCATCCTGCTTTTCAGGAGGCGGAGGACAGAGTGAGGCAGAGGCAGGTAGAGATAGCAAGGGAGAGAAAGAGGGGAGAACTGGAGCTTAGCTCTGAACGACGGTTACTTTATCCCTACATGCAGCCTGTGGCCGAGGGAGAAGAGGAAGTGAGGGAGGATGAGATTGAGAAAATGAGGGATGAGGCGGAGATGAGTTTAAGAACAATGAAAATTGAGAGCCTTCCTCCTATTACACGCTCCACCATGTCGCCTTCACTTCTCCAATCCGTGATGGAGAAAATGGAGTATGGTGCAAAGATGTTACCCAAACTGTTGGCCGACAGCTCTGTGTGGGTCGGTGAGAGAGCGAAGAAGGTGAAAGGTAGTCCGGTGTGGGAGAACGTCGGCAGCAGAGCACAAAATGTCCACAAGATGGTGGCTGATAGTTCTGTATGGGGCAAGGTGGGAGCGAGTGCTGGACATATGTCCAAAGTAGTTGGAGATAAGGTGGGAGCGAGTGCTGGACATATGTCCAAAGTAGCTGGAGATAAGGTGGGAGCGAGTGCTGGACATATGTCCAAAGTAGCTGGAGATAAGGTGGGAGCGAGTGCTGGACATGCGTCCAAACTAGTAGGAGATAGAGTCCCCAAGGTGGTGGTGGATGGTTCTACATGGGTGGGATCTGGAGCTATGTCTGTAGCGGCTAGTCCAGTGTGGGGAAAAGTTGGTTCAGGGGCCAAATCGGGGGCCATTCTGGTGGCAGACAGGTCCATGCGTGTCGGAGCTGGGATCGGAGCCGGGGCAAAGAATTTGGCACAGAGTCCTATGTGGGGAAAAGTAGGATCCGGGGCCAAAACCGGAGCTGCGCGAGTTGGAGCTGGAATTGGTGCCGGTGCAAAGAAGGTGGCGGAGAGTCCGGTGTGGGGGAAGGTGGGCTCTGGGGCCAAAGCAGGGGCCAAAATGGTGGCGGACAGCTCATTGTGGGAGAAAATTGGGACTACTGCTAAACAGGTGCCCAAGGCCGTCATAGCGGGCGCATTACTGGGTCTGGTACTCGGTGTGTTTTTGTGGGGTGTGATTGGTGGAGCCATCGGGGCCGCTGCTGGATCTGCGGTAACTGAAGTGGGCCGACGGAAACTCAGCAACAAAAACACGTTGGAAAAGCCGGGCGAGGCTGCAAAAAATGCAGAGAGAACGGTGAACGATGGCATAGACTCTCTGGTGACACAAGGAGGAAAAGTACTGAAAACTGAATGAACAGATAATGTTTATAAAATGATTAACAAATGTAAAAACATTTGGTTGTGAATTAGTACCATCAGAGGGTATGACTCAAACAAAAAGGCAAGGGTCGACACTCTTCTGTTCTTTTTTTTTTGTTGCTTTCTTTCTACACAAATGGACCACAAGTTCAAGGATTAATCTCAAAATACGTTTATTGCTATAAGTTTCATTCCAGCACTTATTGAATGAAAATGGGTATGACTTGTTTTAGGTGTGACTGCCACTCACGCTTAATCATATGAAGATTTGGACTAAATGAACTCTGCTAAACTTGGTTAAATCGATGTTGGTGATGCAAATGATAAGAGAGTTAAGGTGCTTGTCTGTTTGCAAGATGTGTCAAATTATGTAAGAAAATAAAAATGCAATTATTTTTAACCTATGCTTTATTATCTGAATATGCTTTATATATCTTCAAGGTGATAAATAAACTTAATTTATCTATGACATTTTGCAAGTTATACATTGTACATCATCACATTTTCTCCTCTTATGCTCTACTACGTATAATTCAAAACATTAATTATACAATAATTTGTGTCTGGGCAAATATGTTCTGCAGTAAATCTCTGCATCCTCATTATTGGCACGTTAAGGCTGCTTTAGGAGTAACAACCTTCTAGCTTGTCCCATTTTTCCAGAACAGCCTGGCACAGCAGAGCGGGCAGAGGCGACTGTAGAGCAGCGTTGTGAAAGCACCTCTTCCTGTTGTGTGGTCCTGAGACCGGGTGTATAAGGGCTTCCTAGAGCATCCACTTGTTTTTCGTTTTCCCCCTCTCCCTTTCTCCCATGCAGTGGTTGCCTTGCCACATGTCCAAACACACACACACACGCACACACCCACACACACACACACACCCACACACACACACACACACACTCACCCCTGCCACCACCTCTCCTCCAGGAAACTCATTGGCCGTCAATGAGACAGCACTAACTGATGGCGTTTCCTGGAGCCGAGAACTCAGGCAGAGACGCAGCAGCACCACTGCACAGCTGCAGCTCACCCCAAACTTCTCTGTGACTTATGCAACCCCACCCCACCACCACCACCAGGCTGAAGCCCATCTCCAACCGCATCCCACATCCACCCTGAGCCTTCCCCACACAACCGCACGCCTTAGCTGTTACATGAATCTGTTGCCACTCGATTGCTTAGACACACACACACACACAAACACACATACACACACACACACGCACACAAACACACACACACATGGTAATGGCATGCACGACACACACAAAGACACACACATGGTAATAGCATGCACGACACACACACACACACACACACACACACACACACATGGTAATAGCATGCATGACACACACACACACACACACACACACACGGTAATAGCATGCACGACACACACACACGCACACACACACATGGTAATAGCATGCACGACACACACACACACACACACACATGGTAATAGCATGCACGACACACACACACACACACACACGGTAATAGCATGCACGACACACACACACACACACACACACACACATTAATGCACAGGCACATCTAAAACATGTTGTAACATTTCCTACTACTTTATAGACTAGGCCTGCATTTCAGATACTCCACTGTATTTATTTAACAACATTTGCTACTATTCCCTTTGCAGATTGATTAGTAATACAAAATTAAAAACAAATAATACATGATGATATATTATTATACCATATTCCACCTGGCAGTGTTTAAAATAATGCATTTACTCTCCTTGCTGTAAGTGGCGTTTTCTTGCAGAGGCCATTGATGATGGATGGATGGATGCCTCTACTACAGCAACTCCGGATTAAATCTGACGGCCGGCCAACACTAGAGCTCCGTAGTACGGAGAGGAAGAGAGGTTTTCGGACCTTTAATGAGGAGAATTACGTCCGCACTGAGTGGCTAGCTGGTAGCGCCAAGCTACAGCGGCTATTCTGCTGGGCCTGTCTCCTGTGTGTGTGTGTGTGTGTGTGTGTGTGTGTGTGAGAGAGAGAGAGAGAGAGAGAGAGAGAGAGAGAGAGAGGCGTGTGTCAGTCCTGGTAAAATGATGCTGGGCGCTCTAGTTCCTCTGACCACGGGAAATAGCAACATATAAACTGCAACATCCGTTTTTCTGCTCCCACCCCGTAAAACATCTTAGAGGTTGTGTCTCGCTTCCTCGGAACTGTTCCCTACGCCACTGGTTACCATAAAATCCTCATTTAACCCTGTAAAGCCCAAACCATTAAATAATTGACAGAAAATTCCAATTCTTTGAAACTGGAGCCTTTATTGGTCCTTCTGAACAAACAAAAAATCTTTTTTTCAAACATCAATTTCCATATAGGAGTTTTAATTTGTATCATATTTGATACAGTGGGCCACAATGCTCAAAGATTCTTTTTTTTCTTGAACAAAAAATACACAAACAAATCCAACAAATCCAACAAAAACAATGCAGAAATGGAACTGGCAGGGTGGAAATCTGGAAGACATAACATTTCAGTTATTTTTACTCATTTGGCGGTTCACACCCTTTTTATTTTGAGTAATGGTAGGCTTGAAAGCAGTTTCTGTCCTTGTTCAGACAAAGATGCACTCTGCACTCTCACAGTACACATGGGCAAAGTGGCCTACGCAGTGCTTGCATCTCTGTCGGGTTTCCCATGTTGGGAAATGATGAAGGCCATCCTTTCTCACATCAAGGGGAGGGGTTGGCGTTGCTTCTGGAGAGGACAGTGGTCTGCCACACTTTTTGACCTTTCCTGCGCTTGTGAGGGCGGTGCCAACAGAAGCCTGAAACCTTCGAAGGGGCAGGGCTTTCTGCCTGGGCTGCAGTTTCTCCAGGTCTCTTCTGTAGCGGATCCATGCATTGATTACTGCCACTGTAACAGTGTGCCACCAAATGTAGATGTACCATCTTCGGGATCTGAAGTTGAACTTGTACAGTGCAGATAGCATATCAAGAAGGTCAACGCCTCCCATGAACCTGTTGTATGTGTCAACAATGGCTGGTCTGGGAACCATTATGTAGGTTTTGGCTTTCCGATCCCAACGCTTCACATTGCCCAGTGGTTCAACACCAACAAAAGAAGAGAGCAGGTTCACAGCTTTGTTGTCATACCATCTCACGATGATGTTTTCTTCCTGATTTACTCTGGAATCCAGAGACCCCCTTCCCTTTATCTTCAGTTCTTTCTCATCCATCATTTTGCAGTTCTTCACCCTGTTCATTCGGACTGTCCCTATGTAGTATTCCTCTTTGTTTCAAATGCTCCACCAATGGAACTGATGTAAAGAAGTTGTCAGCATAAACTTTGTGATTTTTTCTTGGTGGAAGGGTTGAGGTCATTTTCAGGACAACATCTCCTGTAGCATCACATTTCTCTTTGTCTGGATTTTCTCTCCCTTGGCACACGTCAAAGTCATAGAGATAGCCACTTTGGCCGGCACGTCCCCACATCTTGAACCCCCACTTGTGAGGTTTTCCTGGCATGTAGCATCGTAGATGTGATTTTCCTTTGAAAGGCACCATGATTTCATCAACAGCGTGACATTCCTCAGGAGGTATGCAAAGAAATCGTTGGCGTAGTTTCTCTAACCATGGCCTGAGTTTCCACACTTTATCCTTTTTTGCATCCTCAGACACATTGAGGTTGTCCTGAAAGTGAATCAGCGTCAGCAAATTCAGGAACCGACCCCGTGACATCACATCACACACTGGGGGGTACCTTGTCTCCATCTCCCAGTAAGCTCGTACGTTGGGCATCTGTACTAACCCCATGTGCATGTACATACCCAGAATTTGCTCAATTTCTTGGGCATTTGTGTTCACTGACTTTCCATTTTTCTGCACACTGTACAAGTTTGTTTCTTCTGCAATTTCCTGTAGCATTTCCTCAGTCACAAAATCTTTGAAATACATATATGGTGTCCAGTCAAGCCTCTCTTCAGAGTCTTCCTCAACACATTCCACAAACTCAACAGATGGAGGTTCAAACTGTTTTCTTCTCAACCAATACTCCTTCTTTTTCACTTTGCCCCTTGCCAACTGCTTTAGTGTTGTGTCCTCTCCTGGGACTTCTGGGCCTTCATCATCATCATTACCATCTGGGTTTTCCTCTTCCTCATCATCACTACTATCTGGGTTTTCCCCAATCCTTGCAGTAGGAGTCCATTCCTCATCCTCCTCCTCATCCTCATCATCTTCCCCGAGCTGCTCCATGTCACTTGAATTCCCATCCATAATCATCTTCAGAGCATCTTCAACACTGATTTTTTTTGCCATCTAAAACACACATGCACACAAAAAAAACAGATTATTGTATATTTTTTCTTTGAATTTGTCAGGTTCTAGTGAAAATCAGTAAGCAAAACGAAGTTGATATCAATCATACCATTGCAACACCCAACTAGTCAGCAAGTTGCATATCTAATTCTTTGCTCTGAATGTACCAAATAATGTAATTTAAACATTTAATTTGTTTACTTGAAAAATAAAAAGACTGTATGTTGCTTGATATTATTTATAATGCATGAAATACAATAAAATGACAATTGACTTATTTAGAGTTACATGACCTTATACACCCGCTGTATAAAATTTGATGTCATTTTTAACATGGTTTTACTAAACCATAGATTATGAAATATTAAGTAATTTCACATTGCATCAACCCAGTAACTGTTCCTATTGATGTTCACAAAAAATTAGAATTTTTTTCTTACCTTAACCTTTTCAAGATTGGCAAAGTTCTTCTGCAAAATTCACATGTGTCCACTTCCTGGTCTTGTAACATGGCTGGAAAGCCCTCTAGTGAGCAGATTACTGCCCCCTGGTGGATTATCCGTGTACTGCATGTATATAATTGTATACATCGGGTTTTTCAGGGAAAAAATTGCCACACTGCTCATGTGGAGGGCTCAAAAACTCATGTATCACATATGATACGTTTGGCGTTATAGGGTTAACTGAATTAACTGAATTTTGCGGCACATCAAATTAGTGAAGGCTCTGAATATGGACCCGCAGCCTAATATGAATTGGTTTATATCAAATAATTAAAAAAAATATGAGGAAATTAAGTTAATTAAGAAAGCGTTTGATAATTGAGAGGCATCGCGGATAGAATGTGTGACCCCTATGCCAAAAAACAGTAGTTTTTTGAATTTGTAACAAGGGATATTATTCCCCTGTGACATGAATGCAGCACGGCCTGAATGCAGCGCTGGGCAACCAGCGCGCATGCTCAAAGAACCTTTTTGTAGGAGAGCGGCGGAGTATCCGCGTCTCTGATTGGCCAGTGAAACAGCGCTGACAAACCGCCAATGAGAACGTTACACTTGGACGTATTACGTTTGAAAGGATGGCGAACCGGAGCCTCGGCACTAAAGAGGTACGGTTGACAGCATTTCTTGTTTTCTATGTAACCGCTAACTGTAGTATTTCTTGTTTTAAGTGTAGCTTAAAACAAGAAATAGCGGTGTTTAACCGCTAAGTATAGATAATAAAACGTACTGTCAACACAGCGAAACATATAGCTTTCCTAGCGAGCTAGCTAGTTAGCTATGATCTATGCTAAGTTACCATGTTGCCATATCAACGCAATGCACCTGTTACAAAAATGTCTAGCTAAATGAGCTCTTTCGGGAAACTCCCATGATTGCAAGCTAACTGAACTACCGTCAGACATTTGACAGCCAGTGTTTGTTTCCGGTCACACAGCTAACACACAACCTCGTTGTCTGTTCCTTCTAGTTCATGGATAAAAGGGCGCCCAGGAATCCAAAATATGAACATGTCAAAACCAAGCTGGACACAGGTATCTGTGCATTATGTACTACAATGTAACAAACTGGTGTCATTTGCTATGACAGGTATAAATGCTTATTGCTTATATGCTTTATTTATAATACAGGATGTAGCTATACTAAGTATATGGAAAGACAGGATTACAATGAAAGAAGTGAGTAACTCATTTATTTCTGTGACCCTATTTTTATTTTAAAAAATGTAATATATAAGGGTGAAAACAACAGGACTCATTTGAAGAGGGATCAGCATTGGCAAGTCATTTTAAAATGTTAATATTTCTACTCTATGCACTTTATTTGATGCACTCTAACATCACATTTGTTTTATATTTTAAATTCAGTAAAAAAAGAAAACTTGAATCCAGAATTATTATTTTTTTACATGACTAAACTGTAATTTCCAAGTCCCAAATTTTATAGATATAAGTATTGTCTTCCTAACAGTCCTAACAGTCCTTAGAAACACTTTCCAGTCTGCCCAAAAACGGCAGTGCTGGCGTTAACTGAAGCACTAGGGTGGTGAGGAGGAGGACTTGGGAGCCAGGTGAGCTGTGTTCAGTACGGCTCCCTGGGACGGCTGAAGTAATTACACAGTTGTTTTAAGTAATAATCAAACCCAGCGATCCCATCAGGTGTCTGACTTTTTGAGTATCATCAGGACTTTCAGGCTCCTTCCTACTCAAACTTTCTGTCCCCTTTTTTTTTCAGATTTCAATTACCGAAACGATGAAATATTCAAACGGTTAAAGTTGACGACCTTTGCACAAATGGTGAGCATCAATGTTTATTTTCTTGCAATACTGTGAAGGCTTGCACAATACATGTGTCGTATTCCTGGGAAAATCCATTGTCCAGTTATGTCTGTATTGGAGATGGCGGGAAGAGAAACCCTGATCCCCTTACAGTGTTTAATAGTTGATGGACTACTTGCTAGAATGGTTTTGAGTGGACGGCTTTGAATTCTTTTAGCTCGGTTAGTTACGTTCATTTACAGACAGCAGGATAATATTCTCTTTGCGTTTCCTCTTTGTGTTCCCGGTGCAAACGTCTCAGATTCCTAAACCTGTTTTTCCTCTCAGATACTTCAGGTCACCTCTGCAGCCGATCTGAATGAAAATGAGACTGACAGCGAATCACACGACCCAGGAGGTAACTAACACAATTACTCATTCAGCCAACATTGGGAAACTTTATTTATGTCCAGATGGGCCCTTAACATTTTAAAATTGGATTCAAACTGTCTGTCGCTGTCAGTGGATGTGGGTTAATTTCCCCTCGCCTCTGTCAGATCGCCAGGATGCAAGAGCCGAAGACGTCTGCCGTGCTGAGAGGTCAACCCTGCACAGGTACCGTGCAGCTATGCACCCTGGGAAACATTACTGCTCACATTTACAGCTTCAAACTTGTAACACTTACACTTACAGTCTTATTAACGGAGTGGGAGAGCTGAACCTCAACAGGAAGCATCAGGAGATGGAGACCATGTTGGTGTCCAGCCCCCAGCTCGGCGAAAGGCCCTACCCCGACTGCCCCTACCTGCTGCTGGACGCACGGGACCGTGACCAATACGACTGCTGCCACATTATTGGTGGTAAGTGGCAGCATCACCAAGCCTCTTATGAAAAAGGATTTCTTGTTTTAATCCTCTCTCTCTCTCTCTCTCTCTCTCTCTCTCTCTCTCCCCTACAGCACACAGTTGGCCCGTTGCCATGGTGACTCGAAGAATGCACCCCTTCACCAAAGACATGCTGAAATATGTATCCTTCAATGCAAACGACACACCTGACCAGCCCTTTTGAAAAGCAGTCAACTGACCATCGTCTTGTCTGAACTTAACCCACCATCCGTAGAAAAACGCAGCTGGGAAGATGGTCATCGTGTACGACGTGGATGAGACTGTAGCCATCCAGGCCGCCAACATCATGTGTGAACGGGGATTCGAGAATCTGTTTCTGCTGTCTGGAGGTAAAGTAGCAGCTGAGTGGAGCTCACATCTGTGCGTGTGGTTGCATGTATGAGAAGAGCGATCGTCCCACTCTGCTGTCCTCTGCCAGGTCTCAAGGTCATCGCTCAGATGTTCCCAGAAGGGCTGACGACGGGCTCCATCCCGACCTCATGCATGACCTCTCCCAAAAAGCTGAAGGTGAAGAAGAGCTCCCGACCGCCGCAGCCGCCGCCGCAAGCAGCAGAGGAGCGCTGGCGCTTTACCTCCGGACGAGGTGGCCCAGATCCAGAGACAGCTGGAGGAGATTCTCGCCAACAGTAAGTCACACTGTCAGAGTGACGTTTTGTGTAAATGTTTTTGGTTCGTAGAGTTTTGACAAACTAGTTTCATAAATTGTGGCTTAGCAATTGTAGAGAAACTGTAATTAGGGCATTGTTTAGGCGTTTCCCTGGGAAAACTCGGCACTAAGTTTGAGGAAAATAGAGCCAAAGTTCTGACAAAGTTATTATTTGTGACTTTATAAGCAGTCTTTGATGTCCAGAGGAAATTCCTTGGAAGATTTGCCTAATTTAAACTAGAATTAATTCATTATTGTTCTATTATTAGAACATTATTCAAAAAACTAAGACCATACATCAGAAAAAGTTGCCTGTTCCGTCACTCTGCTGCCCTTCAGTGTTTGCATTTGTTTCCTGCAGGACGCCGGTCCAGCCGCGGGTCAACCAGCAAGTCCCGGCCTCAAGCACCCAACGCTCGCAGTCGCTCCTTGGCTGCTAGAAAGGACGGTGGCAGGCTTCCGTTTACGTCATTGTTTAAATATGAATAAATCCATCCATCCATCCATTTTCTACCGCTTATCCTGTATTTAGGGTCACGGGGGGGCTGGAGCCAATCCCAGCTGTCATTGGGCGAAGGCAGGGTACACCCTGGACAGGACGCCAGTCTATCGCAGGGCCAACATGTAGAGACAGACAACCATTCACGCTCACATTCACACCTATGGGCAATTTAGAGTCTCCAATTAACCATATATATAACGGTATATGACACTCAAAATAATGTGATTCATCTTTCAAAACATGTCATAAAACTGTTGAAAAACTAGATATTGTGTCATGATATCTGTCTGTCAAGTTACGTTTTTGTCTTGTCATTTCCGGTGTCTTATTTTGTAGTAACCCTGTCTCCCTCTCGTTTCAGGTGTGTTTACTTCCTGCCCCCTGTGTTTCCCGCGTCTTGTGATTGTCTGCTCCGCCCTGATTGTTTCCACCTGTTCCCCATTACCCAGTGTATTTAGTGTCTGTGTCTTTCCCCTGTCCTTTGCCAGTTTGTCTTGTTCCGTCATGACTCACCAGCGATCTTGTCTTTCATGTGTCTTGCCTGTAAGTGTTGAGCTGATGCTTTGTTTTGCTACTTTGTATTTTGGTTCATACTTTTCTTGTTAGATTAGGTTTAGTTCTTCTTGCTTGTTAGTAGATTTAGATTAGGTTTATTCGTTCTCTCGCCAGCTCTCCTCTGTGCCTTCTGCCAGAGTGATTTTGTGTTCGTGTTTATACTTCCTTGTTTTGTTAGTATCTTCTTCCCTTCTGCCCGGATTTTTGCCAGTGATCTTTTGTTTGTAGTTAGCCTAGTGCCTGAGTTTTTCTGTTTTCTGTTTATAAAATAAATACCTTTATTTTTATAACTTTGTTTGCGTCTTGCATTTGGGTTCACTTCCGGTCTGTGCCGACCGTCCTGTCAGTACAAACTGGCCAGCCATGAACCCAGCAGACGCTAATCAGCTCAGGGAGGTGTTAAACTCCCACACTTCCAGCATTCACCGTCACGATGAGCAGGTGACAGCTATCGCCAGGGGAGTGGCCGACCTTTCCACTCGCCAGGATGACTTCAAGCTCTCCATCACTGCGCAGGTGCATCAACTTGCGCAGCAGATGGGAGAGATGCTGACGCTCCTGAAGTCAGACACCAGCGCTCCTCCACTCGCTGTCACCGGACCCAGCGCACCTGCTCAGATTCAGACCCCTGCGGCTGCACCTCTCAAGCTGGCTCCTCCTGAGAAGTTTTCCGGTGAGTCCGATCGGAGCCGCACCTTCCTAACGCAATGTCAAATGCATTTTGAGATGTCACCCGGCAGTTTCCCGACACCACGAGCCCAAGTGGCCTTCATGATGTCCCACCTCACGGGAAGGGCCGCCGACTGGGCTACCTCGGAGTGGACGCATGATTCTCCCTCATGCAATTCTCCAGAGGTTTTCGCAGAGGCGCTGCGGAGAGTATTCGACCACAACACCCCAGGAAGGGAGGCAGCCAGGCATCTCCAGAGGTTAGTGCAAGGGAAGAATTCGGTGATGGATTATGCTATCCAGTTCCGTACCGTATCTAGGGATAGCGGATGGAACGCCACTGCTCTGTTTGACGCATTCTATAAGGGACTGTCGGACCCAGTTAAGGATGTACTCACTCCTCTGGACTTACCCAAAGACCTGGACTCGCTCATCGCGCAGGCGGTACGAGTGGACACTCGCCTCAGGGAACGCCGCCGAGAGCGAGAAGAGGATTCCGGACGCCGCCGCCAGAGGTCAGTGTCTCCTATCTTCCCTGCCCCCTCCTATAAACAGACTGAGGCGGAACAAATGGATCTGGGGAGAGCCAAGCTGACCCAGGAGGAGCGCCAGTGCCGACGTAAGGAGGGACGTTGCTTTTACTGCGGAGACCTGAGCCATCGTCTCACGGACTGTCCACGGAGGAATCCCCACTCTACGGAGAAGAGGTGGGAACACAGTCCGCCAGCTCACTCTGCACCTCATGCTCACACACCTGTCATATGCTCCATTGGCTCTACCTCTGTCCAGGTAGAGGCGCTATTGGACTCCGGAGCAGACGACAGCTTCATTAGTGAAGCCTTAGTGAGAAAGCTAGCTCTCCAGAAGATGCCTCTTCACAGGCCCTTAGAGGCTAATTCTCTGAATGGGAAAAAGATTTTTCGGATCACCCACCAGACTAGTCCTATCTGTCTTCAGATTGGGGACCACTCTGAAACCTTGCAATTAAAGGTCTATGCCTCCAAGACTCATGATCTCGTTTTAGGATACCCCTGGATGTGTCAACATAATCCCCATGTCAACTGGACCACAGGGAGTATTCTGGGGTGGGGGCAAGATTGTGACGAACATTGTTCTTCTGCCTCACGGCCTATGACGGTGGGGAGGGTCACAGACTCAGATAACCTGGCTCATTCTGTTACAGATGAAGAGACCTCCCCGGACCTAACCCATGTACCCTCCTGTTACCACGACCTCAAGGAGGTATTCAGCAAAACTAAGGCTACTTCGCTGCCCCCACACCGACCTTATGACTGCCCCATCGATCTCCTTCCAGGAGCGCCCCTGCCCAAGGGTAAGCTCTACTCCATCTCTGGACCTGAGAAAAGAGCCATGGAGGAGTACATCTCCTCATCCCTCAAGGCAGGACTCATTCGCCCTTCCTCGTCCCCTCTGGGGGCGGGCTTCTTCTTCGTGGACAAGAAGGATGGCTCACTACGCCCCTGCATTGATTATGCCCCTCTGAATGACATCACTGTGAAGAACCGGTACCCCCTCCCTTTGATGTCCTCGGCCTTCGAACAACTCCAGCACGCCAATGTGTTCACCAAGCTGGATCTACGCAACGCCTACCACCTGGTGAGGATTCGGGAGGGGGACGAATGGAAGACCGGATTCAACACTCCATCTGGTCATTATGAGTATTTAGTGATGCCTTTCGGGCTAACGAACGCTCCTGCTGTATTTCAAAGCCTTGTCAATGACATTCTGAGGGAATACCTTGATAAGTTTGTTTTCGTGTATCTTGATGATATCCTGATCTATTCCCCAGACCTGGACTCCCACAAGACCCATGTACACCAGGTACTCACACGTCTACTGCAGAACCAGCTATATGTCAAGGCAGAGAAGTGTGAGTTTCATGCTGAGACCATTTCGTTCCTGGGGTTCATCGTCTCCCCAGGCCAGGTATGTATGGACCCAGCTAAGATTAAAGCGGTTGCAGAGTGGCCGGTTCCGGATAATCGGAAGAAGGTTCAGCAATTCCTTGGTTTTGCTAACTTCTACCGTCGGTTTATCCGGAACTTCAGTGCCATCGCAGCACCTCTGCATACATTGACCTCCTCGCAGCACTCCTTCCAGTGGACGCCCCAGGCTCAGGAGGCGTTCGACCGCCTCAAATCCATGTTTTGCTCCGCCCCCATTCTAACCTTACCTGACCCGGAGAAACAATTCGTGGTTGAGGTTGACGCCTCTAATAATGGGGTGGGGGCGGTGCTCTCACAAAGGGCGTCCGCTGACGGTAAATTACATCCCTGTGCCTTCTTATCCCGCAAATTGTCCTCCGCTGAGCGTAATTATGATGTGGGCAACAGGGAACTACTAGCGGTAAAAGTGGCATTAGAGGAGTGGCGTCATTGGCTGGAGGGAGCCCAGCAACCGTTTCTAGTATGGACAGATCATAAGAATCTGCAATACATGCGTCACGCCAAGCGGTTGAACTCCAGGCAGGCACGTTGGTCGTTATTTTTCAACCGTTTTAATTTCACTCTCTCTTACAGGCCGGGTACTAAGAACGGCAAACCTGATGCCCTCTCCCGGTTGTTTGGTCCAGAGCCTGCCGCCATGGAACCTGAAAGCATCCTACCTCAGAAATGTGTGGTAGGAGCGGTATCCTGGCAAATAGTAGATGAGGTAAGGAGAGCTAATGGTGATGCCCCACCACCTGCTGGCTGCCCGGAGAATCGTTTGTTTGTTCCCCCTGAGAAACGGGGGCAGGTGGTTCACTGGGCACACACCTCGCTCCTTACCTGTCATCCTGGCGTGAAACGCACCATGTTCATGATCCAGCAGAGATTTTGGTGGCCCAATATGGAAAATGAAGTGAAGGAGTATATTAATGCCTGTACTGTCTGTGCCCGCAGCAAAACCTCCTCCCAAGCTCAGGCAGGGCTCCTTCAGCCGCTTCCTGTTCCTTCACGTCCCTGGGCCAATATCTCTCTGGACTTTGTCACTGGACTTCCCACTTCCAATGGGAACACCACGGTACTCACGGTGGTTGACCGATTCTCAAAGATGACTCACTTTTTTGCTCTGCCCAAACTCCCATCAGCTAAGGAGACAGCAGAGATCATGTGCCACCAAGTTTTCAAGATTCATGGTTTTCCAGTGGACATCGTGTCGGACCGGGGTCCTCAGTTTGTAGCCCGGTTCTGGTCAGAATTCTGCTCCCTTATAGGGGCCACTGTCAGCCTTTCATCCGGGTACCACCCCCAGTCTAATGGACAGACGGAACGCCTCAACCAGGTTCTGGAGACGTCCCTTCGGTGCCTAGTGTCGCAGAATCCCTCTTCATGGAGCAAGCAACTAACCTGGGTCGAGTATGCCTACAACTCTCTCCCTTCATCAGCCACTGGCATCTCCCCTTTTCATTGTGTCTATGGATATCAGCCTCCAGGTTTCCCCGAGAATGAGAAGGAGGTGGTGGTTCCTTCGGCGCATGCTCTGATCAGAAGGATGAAGCGGGTGTGGAAAGCTACAAGGCAGATCCTTCTCAGGAGCCAGGGGGCTTACAGGAGGGCAGCTGATCGTCGCCGCCGTCCAGCTCCAGCTTACCGAGAAGGAGACAAGGTTTGGCTATCCACACGCAACTTACCTCTCCAGATTTCCTCCAGGAAGTTGGGTCCACGTTTCGTCGGACCATTTCCCATCTCCAAGGTCATCAACCCCGCAGCCGTCCGTCTCCGCCTTCCTCGCTCTCTCAGGGTGCACCCTACCTTCCACGTCAGCCACGTCAAGCCAGTCAACGAAAGCCCCCTGGTTCCCGCTGCCAGACCACCACCTCCTCCCCGCATCATCGATGGAGGTCCCACATACCAGGTGAAGAAGCTCTTGGCTGTGCGCAGGCGAGGCAGAGGACTCCAGTTTCTGGTGGACTGGAAGGGTTATGGTCCCGAGGAACGGTCATGGATTAAGCCTGCTCTGATCATCGATAAGTCTCTCATCAGGAACTTTTACCGGGTTAATCCTGGTGCCATTAGGGCTTCTGGAGCCGCCCGTTGAGGGGGGGATTCTGTCATGATATCTGTCTGTAAAGTTACGTTTTTGTCTTGTCATTTCCGGTGTCTTATTTTGTAGTAACCCTGTCTCCCTCTCGTTTCAGGTGTGTTTACTTCCTGCCCCCTGTGTTTCCCGCGTCTTGTGATTGTCTGCTCCGCCCTGATTGTTTCCACCTGTTCCCCATTACCCAGTGTATTTAGTGTCTGTGTCTTTCCCCTGTCCTTTGCCAGTTTGTCTTGTTCCGTCATGACTCACCAGCGATCTTGTCTTTCATGTGTCTTGCCTGTAAGTGTTGAGCTGATGCTTTGTTTTGCTACTTTGTATTTTGGTTCATACTTTTCTTGTTAGATTAGGTTTAGTTCTTCTTGCTTGTTAGTAGATTTAGATTAGGTTTATTCGTTCTCTCGCCAGCTCTCCTCTGTGCCTTCTGCCAGAGTGATTTTGTGTTCGTGTTTATACTTCCTTGTTTTGTTAGTATCTTCTTCCCTTCTGCCCGGATTTTTGCCAGTGATCTTTTGTTTGTAGTTAGCCTAGTGCCTGAGTTTTTCTGTTTTCTGTTTATAAAATAAATACCTTTATTTTTATAACTTTGTTTGCGTCTTGCATTTGGGTTCACTTCCGGTCTGTGCCGACCGTCCTGTCATAATCCTCATGTCTATCACCGACGTGTCTGATTGGTCGAGCTTAAACATTATTTTCTTAGTAACTAAAAAATAAAACAAATTGAGCTCATATTATTTTCTTATTAACTAAAAGGTCTTAACATCTTTTTAATTAAATGAGTGAAATTTTATATTTTATCTGAAAAACACCGGCGTTGCCCGTTGCCTTGTGGGTAACGTGGGTGTGTCCTCCATATTCACCGCGTTTTCTGCCCCCCGCCAGACCACTTCCGGCCAGCCACAGTAAGTAACTCTCTCCGGTTTCAGCCAAAGGCCTCTTTATTATTTCAAATCACAAAATTATATTACTGTTATTTCTTCCATTGTAGCACAGTGTTTCTAGCGTTTTAACTGCGGAGCTTAGTTTGAGTGTTTTAATGATGCATCGTTATCGTTGTTAACTCTAGCTTGACCATACAGTGTAATAGGAGCTTGCTTGACCGACCGAACATTAGCAGATTATGCTATCGTTGCATGACAGCTAGCGGTCTCTGGCAAGATTTAGTCAGTCTGTCAACCACCGAAATCAGTTAATCATTTTGTAGGAGCTGTTTAATTTTTGTGTTGTATTTTGTTGGGGTTGGGTTTGGTAACTTCCGCTGACGCAGGAAGTGAGTTAGGGCACTACAGGTAACTTGGGGTTATAACGTTATATAGCTATATATTGAAGAGTTCATTTGTACATTAAAGATTGGTTTGCATTGTACATAGTGATTTTGATTAGGTTAAAATATTTGATTGATTATAGTATATTTGGTGACAGAAAATAATAAACGCTCATTTATTTGAAAGCTATTCTAATTATGCTTTTCTTTTTCTTCTTTTGCAGCTTCATTGCAACATTTACATTGAGACACCCACACACACATACACACACACTCACCAAAAAAACAAAGGCACTTTTAAGAGCCATTCTGTATCGTTTGTCTTACCCCTGTCTTTCAATCACTCTCTCTCTTTCAGTCATTCTCACTGTCTTTCTCTCTCTTTCAGTCAGTCACTCTCTCTCTCTCTTCATTTTGTGTAGTGTTCATTGTCTTTGTATCGTATTGTATTGTCTGTATTGTCTGTATTTGTATTTGTGTTTTATGTTTGCCATGTCTCTCAATTCTGCTGCAAGGATCTTTGATGATCCAGGAGAGGCTAGGGTGCACATGGCAGCATTAATTAGTGCTGCATATGTCCAAGAGGCCAAGGTGAGGCTTTTCATGATAAACAAAACAACTACCCAAGTCTAAATGATCATTGCTATTGCTTTTTCCTGATGCTGTACTGTTACTGATACTGTAATGTAAAGGGTCAGTTAGATCCTTTTGTGCAGCTGTCGAGTAATGCTTAATTTTAATTGTTGCCGTCTTATGTTTTAACTCACAACTTTGTTGTTGTACTTGTTAAAGTTTGATCTCAAACTCTGCAAACATATAGGAAGCCATGGCCAAAGAAAACCCTGCTGTTCCTCAAACAAAATGGAATAAAAGCAGGAAGAGATCCTTCCCCAATTCAGCTGTCAAAAGCAGACGTGGGAAACGTCGGCCAACACAATCAGGTTTGTTCTTTGATTACTATACCGTATTTTACGAAAAGTTTTAATTCATTAAGTTGTTATTTTGTAGAGTACTAGTATAACTGGATGTAAGTTAAAGATACCACTGTTGCAATGTGTGTGAAACATACATCATCATACATCATACATCACACGAAAGAATTAGAGATATTAAGAACCTGTGACTGATAATCCTTGCTTGTGTTTTATGTACCCTGCTCTGGATAATATTGTGTGACAAATATAAATTGTATTAGTAATAATGTGGACATTTCTTTCTTAGTTTCCTTGCCTTCAGTTGTTATGGAACATTTTCATATTAAAATTACTGTGTACTTTTAGATTGATTGTAGAGTTAAGCAAATGTTACTGTCTCTGCAGCTGCACAAGCCAGAGGAAAGCACCCTGTTCCTGAGGAAAGCCTCCAGATGGAAGATCAGGAGTTGACAAGCCTTGGTGAGTGCATTGATTGTTACAGTAGTTCACGGTCAGTACATTTTTTCCCATTTCCTCTATTTATTTATTCATCTAGTTACTCATTATTACGTTTTAAATTGTATCTATTGAGTTAAAGCAGAAGTAAGCGATCCGGTCGTTTTGGCTAACTTCTTGTCAGCTGATGGAGTTAGCAGTCCCCGCCCTCGTCCCTACGTCACCACATTCACGCGCATCCCTTGGCTGCACACACAGAGAGGACCGCCCCTTTATGCCGTTCTCTCTCCTCATTGGATAAAGGTTGTAGGATACAAGGAAAGTTTTCTCCTCGGCTTACAGCAGAGCAGAGTGACTGACAGACCCGTGTTTCAGATCAAACACTCTATATAAGTGATTGCTGTCGGAAGATATAACTATTTAAGACTTATATTAATACAAATATTCCGCTTACTTCTGCTTTAATGTATGTTTGGTAGAGGCATTACTCTCTAATATTGTTAATGAGTTACATCATGTTGCTTTTACTATTCAGCAAATGAGATGTGAGGAAAAAGTTGTGGGGCTGTTCCTGTTGTGACGAATGGTGCACAGTACAATAATGGGCATTTAGCAGGTTTAGGCCATAGCCCTTGTGAGTAAGTATGCAAAACGTTGTTGCTCTCATCATCACAAACACATTCCCCACAGCAACAATTATGCTGAATTATTGTGGTGTGTGCCATTCATTTAAAACAGAAGCAATGCTGCAACTTTTTGCTCAGACCTTGTATTTTTTTTCCAACTCAAAAGTGTTTTCAATATACTTCCTTAATATCCATTAATGTCCATGCCTTAAGTTTTAGTGTGGCTCAACAGCTGTTTTCTTTTTTAGAAACACGTCTTCAAGAGTTGAGGGACACTCTTGCAGCAGTACCGATTCCAGAAAAAACAAATGAGGTTTCTGCCTGGACACAGAGGCAGCTTCTCACAAACGCAAAAATGAAAATAACAAGGACAACACTTTTGGATTCAAAACACTCCACTGAGAGAATAATCAACCAGAAGTGCCACAGATGCTCTCTTTGTGAAGCTGTTGTGAGGTGCCTGGACTGTGTGCCACTGGACATGGAGTTCCTTTGTGCAGAATGTGATGTGGAGGCCCACAAGAGGAACATCTTCCATGACAGAGAAGCATTAATCCATGGGTTTTTTGAGCGCATTCCCCCAACAACAGCTGTGGTGATGGGTGACAATGGCCAACCTCAGTTTTGTGAACAATGTATGTAAACATGAACAATACATGTCCAGTTATACTGAAATTCCTCAAATATTGTGTATCGATGCACGTTTGGAATAGCTGGAAGAGAGCTGTGGCCAATATGTGTTAATATTGTGGGGTTTTATGCCCTATTTTAGAATGAGTTCAGTGTTTAAGGAAATGCATTTAAGGAAAAACTGTAAATACACCCTTAATAACGGTTCCCCCCTGTATTGCAGTATGCCAGCTGCCTGTGTCTACTCAAGCCATCTGTGAATGCTCCCAAGACCTCACAGTCATTCCAGGGAAGCATATTTCTGTGGTCACCATCAATGGTATGTTGTTCTGGAAGCTCTACTTTTGTGCAAGTTAAGTATTGTATGACAGAATGTAACCACTGTGAGCAATGTAAACCTTTTTAATCACCTGGTCATTTTTTTTTCACCTGGCAACTTCCAAATGCCATGTTAAATATCCAGTATATCGTATGTACTCTGTAAAAAATACAATATGATCATGTGTAATTTGATTACTGAAATATCTCAAGTCTTTACTATCTACTGTCTTCTTGTTCACAGGAAAATATGATGTCTGCCTGCCCCAGAAATCCTGTCCATCCTGCTCCGCAGAATGGACCCCTGACATGAAAGATCTCCTTAGATATCGGTACTGGCCAGCTACCAGCAGCTGCCAGACCGTGTACAAATTTGATGTGTTCAGTACGTTTGCGCATATGAAGTTGACAGCACCAGCCATGTCTAGGCAGGCCTTTCTTAAAATGTTGGAGCACAGATCTGTTCAAGCTGGAAGGGTAAGTCTGCTATAATAAAACTGAAACACACAAGAAATGTCATATCACTTTATACCAAATAGTTGATTGTCAGCATTTCTTTCAGAAATACTAATAAAATATTATTTTTAATATACAGACAGGCAGTATCTGTGCTGATACATTTCAGCGCAGTTTCTTTGAATTTGCATTCTGCAAGTATAAAGAAGAGGACATGTGCCAGGTCCATCATTTCGATTGTCCGGCATGTTCTCCAGACATGTTGGCTGTAAGTTGTGATGGAAACAGAAAACATTATCGCTTTTCAAAGTCGAAAGGGTAGGTACAGATATTACACCTGTTTATTTTAGGATTGTCTGGGAAAATAATAAAGAGAGTACTGCTAATTGATTTCTATTATTTACTTTCATGTTAACTGAACATGGACAGGACTGAAGAGCCACCCCTATATGAAGGGTTGTTCCTGGCCAAGGACGAGGAAGTTGCCTCATTCGTGGACCTTGTCAGGGGCAACATGAGAAGTGTAAGAAACTTTTGGTTTGTTTATTATGATTGTTGCATACAGTTACTGAATGTTATATCAAAATGTGTGTGTAAATGTTTGTGTTACTTCATAGACAAATGACAGTGCTGTTTGTGGCACTGCCAAGTTTACTGCTGGCAGAGAAATGGCCAAAAAGTCTGGTGCCAAAATAGACGAGGAGGGCATTCAAGTTGCAGTTTGCAGGTATGTGTTGTGTGTCTATGTCTGTGTGTGTGTGTGTGCGTGCGTGTGTGCAAGGTCAGGATAAAGTCTTAGAATTGTAAGCCATACACACTTTGGATTTAGGAGTGGTATTTATCCATCATTTTTAACAGCAATATTTATATTTTGGTCTAGGCACCCAGATGATATAGATGCTATGTGCTTGAGCCAGGCTTTGCTGGGTCAGTTTATTAACCACTAGTTTTTCTTCTGTTTAATCAGGGTATCTGCAGGTTTCAGCAAGTCAAATTTAAGACTTTTTAAGACCTTTTTAATACCACCTTGAATGAAATTTAAGACCTAAAACCCGCGATGGTGGGGGGGATCCCGCTGTATTACAACCCAAGCATAGCATGTGTGTCACTCAATGAGACTCCAGCCAACCTCGGAAACGGACGTCTTCCAGCCAACTGACGTTGAATTTGCACTTACCCATTGTCGCAGACTAGCTAGCAAGCGCGCAGACATCCGTTTATATACGCAGCTAGCAAGAAAGTAGCCTCTCTACATCTCCTTCCCGAAAAGTCCCGCGAGAAAAATAAAATAGTCCTGCCCCGACAAATTTAAGACCTCTGAGTTATTTATGTAAGACAAACATGTGACATTTTGGACGAATTTAAGACTTTTTAAGGCCTTAAATTTAGAAAAATGAATTTAAGACTTTTTAAGACTTTTTAAGACTCCGCGGACACCCTGTTAATACAGGCATGGGTTTCTCTTGCGAGGACTCAACCATTTCCGTGGAGAGATATTTGCCTATCCAATGTTCCTCCAAAGAGAGATGGCAAAGAAGGCAAATGTTACATTCTTCTGTATGGATGTTACATGCAGGTAATCATCTTTGTCTTATTGCAAAACCATTGCCAGTGCCTCATCTTTTCACTGATGTGATGATTGATTTTAGGTTGATATTGTTGTCAAGTCAATTAAAAAAAAAGTTCTTTGTAACAATCATAAGATGCAACTCCTTCTTTTTAGGTACTGGCCCTACCTCAACAAAGTAGCGGAGGGGCTACCGGAGCTTCTGCCCCTGACAGAAATGAGACCATTTCTTAGCGTTATGCACGCTAAAGCCCATACAGCAAAATGCGAGGTACATTAATTACATTTTTCGGCTGCTTGTGCGGGGACTTTTTCCCACCATCGAAATGAAAAGCTTCTGTTATGTGAGATGTCAGAGACCATTTATGACTTTATTTTTCATCTATCAAAGCAATGTTACATAAAACTTTCCATACTGTCCTGCAGGTGAAATGGGGTGGCAGAAGCCAGGATGGAGCAGGAAATACAGTGGGAGAAGAAGTGGAGCAAGTATGTCGTTGTTACTTTTGTAACTGTATGGATTGAACGAGTATAAATAGAATGGAAGATGTTTTTTTATGTAAAAGAGACTAGACATTAATTGATATATTTGCTTTACAGGTAAACAGCTTTCTCTCTCGGGCAGCTCTTGTCACTAAATGCATGACAAAGGCAGGTTAGTATTACACTTCCAACACACTCATTGATAAGGCATCCTGAATAGTGTTTTTTTTTTTTTTAAAGATGATTTTAAAAACTGTTTCATTGTTCCCTCCCTATAGAAGTTGTCATTGTATTCCTTTACTGTAATTACTAGTACAGCACACTTTTTTATTTTTATTGGGGAAACAGAGTGACAAGAACAAAACAACACAACAGAAACAGTAATATACAGCTAAAAGGTTTCTATCCTGTATGACTTCTCATGTGTCTCTTTAAGCTTCCTCCCTGTGTGAACGATTTCTTACAAACTGAGCAGCTAAAAGGTTTCTCTCCTGTATGACTTCTCATGTGTGTCTTTAAGTGTCCTCCCTGTGTGAACGATTTCTTACAAACTGAGCAGCTAAAAGGTTTCTATCCTGTATGAGTTCTCATGTGTCTCTTTAAGCTTCCTCCCTGTGTGAACGATTTCTTACAAACTGAGCAGCTAAAAGGTTTCTCTCCTGTATGACTTCTCATGTGTGTCTTTAAGCTTCCTCCCTGTGTGAACGATTTCTTACAAACTGAGCAGCTAAAAGGTTTCTCTCTTGTATGACTTCTCATGTGTGTCTTTAAGTGTCCTCCCAGCGTGAAAGTTTTCTTACAAACTGAGCAGCTAAAAGGTTTCTCTCCTGTATGAGTTCTCATGTGTCTCTTTAAGTTTCCTCCCAGCGTGAACGTTTTCTTACAAACTGAGCAGCTAAAAGGTTTCTCTCCTGTGTGAGTTCTCATGTGTGTCTTTAAGTTTCCTCCCAGCGTGAAAGTTTTCTTACAAACTGAGCAGCTAAAAGGTTTCTCTCCTGTGTGAGTTCTCATGTGTGTCTTGATAATTTTTTTATGGTCAAATGTTTTCCCACATGCGGAGCATCTGAATGGTTTCTCACCAGTACTACACCTAGAATCACTGTCAGGGACTTCATCATCGGTCCAAGCCTTTAAACCTGACTGAGGTTCTCTGGTCTCCTGCCAATCATCACTGTCATCAGATGAGTCTTCAGTCATGTCATCAATGTCAGAAGAGTCTTCAGTCATGTCATCAGTATCTGGTTGTGGTTCTGGTCCTCCACAGTCCTCTTCACCAGCTTCTGTTTTCATCTGTTCAGTTGAGCTGCTGGCTGCAGCTGAAGCCAGCACTGAGAACTGAGGCTTCTCTTCATCTTCATCTTCTTCACTCTTCACAGGGACAAGAGTGACTGGGAACTTGATATCAGCCTCCTCCAGCCCTTGAAGCTGCTCTCCCTCCTGACTGATCCAGACTTCCTCCTGTTCCTCTTTGATGTGTGGGGGCTCTGGATCCTCCTGGTCCAGACTGGAGCCCCAGTCCTGCTGCTCAAAGGGAACCTCTTCTTTACACGCCATCAGCTGCTGGACATCTGCAGGAAAACAGTAACATAACACGGAGATGTTAGTAAAACAGCTGAGCACTTAGTCACAGTTCAAAAAAAACTTGGGACACAAAATAAATGTTAGAACCCTGAATTTTTAATTACAATAAATGTTATTTTCTAAATCGATTTTACATAATGCTAGATTTGGCAAATGTGTCTGCTATAGAATGGACAAACAATTACAGTAATTATTATATGATTATTACAATTATTATTGCTGACAGCTACTCAATATATGGGAAATTGGGGAAAAACTAAATGGATTTCATAGGCGCTACTAGTTTCCCAATGCATGATGGGAAGTTTAATGGTCACTTTCAATCCAAAGGACACAGATGTTCGTTCCATTGACCGCAGAACTGCTTCTCATCCTCCATAAGAGACCCAAGACCCTGTTGTTCAGAGTTCACCTGGACTCTGCTGAGCCTCCTCCCTCTACTACCTCTCTCCCTCCCAAAAAAACCCACAAATCTGTATCTTAGCACGTATCTCTGTTGTTTACTAGCTACAGGTTAACTTAGCCAGCGGGCGGATTGAAATCCTCACTGTGCTGATAGAGATGTACTGTTGCACTCTTCACACAAATGTACTTATTCATAGTCGCTTTGGATAAAAGCGTCTGCTACTTAGCTAAATGTAAATGCATTGAGATTCGCCTCATATATCGTTTTCCGGTGAAGAAGGCGGGAGAGGGCCAGCAGGGAAAGATGGCGGCCAAGCCCGCGGAGACGGAACAAAGGAACGAGGAAAGAAGACAGCAGGAGGGAAACCTGGCTGCCTGTAACATACAACAGCTGTCCTTTATCACCCAGAACCCCGGCGACCGAACCCGGGTTCGTCGGCCGCGGCACAAAAACAGCGTAGCGGGTTAAGGTGAGGTGGTCTCAACCACATGGAACGGGACTCGGCGGTCCAGTAAACGTCACACACCGAGAGGGATTCATTAAACACGCACGGCAGCTGTCCGGTCTCTGCCCAGACAAACAAGCTTACTTGAGATTGCTTCACGGCGCGAGTCCGGTCGATGAATGTCCGTTAGGAGCTTGTATTGAAACAAATCACGCACACACCCACGTGACTGCTTCGAAAAATCATCTTCTTCTTCTTTTGGAGTTTATTGGCGGTTGGCAAACCAACTTAAATGTGCATTACCGCCACCTACTGGACTGGAGTGTGGAACAGTAAATTGGCAGACAAAATAAATGAAAACAAACAAACAAAGCAAATATACAAAAATAAATAAAATAAAATAGCAGGAAAACTAACTAAATAAAAAACTAAATAAAGTTGGAATTATATCCTCTCCATTAGACCTGTATCTTTCAGATATGTCATCAAATGCTTGAGCATACACAGCAAATTCAGAAGTGTTAATTCAACTCCTAGGGAGTTAAATTCAACACTTTAAAAGTGTCTATATTGGTCCACACTAGATCGAGTTAAAATAACACTTTTGATAGTGTTAAACATGACAGAGTTGAAAAACTCACCTATATTTCAGACGTTTATTATTATGGCAGCAGCTGAGGGGTGTGTGTGACTCCGGTAAAGGTATTAGCTGCGGCTAACGTTAGATTGAGAAGCTAATGTTAAGAATAAACTTTTTTTTAAGTCCCAAAAGTTAGAAATAAATAAATAAAATGAAATAATTAAATAAACTACTCATGCCCGTAAGAGCAGAGCACCGTGTGGCAGGCTAGGTGGTCTGGTGTGTCTGTTTCTCCAGGAAGCCTAACTTACAGCAGCAACATGCTAACTTAATTTGCCCGACTCACAAAGCTAGTCTGACTTTTAGCATTAGCAGCAGTCTTTGGGCAGGCAGGAGCTCAACCCCCAGGCCCAGCACCGGCTCTCTAAGTTACTCTATCGCCTGGCATTTTCATCGAGACGAGACCATAGCTAATTAATTACCGTACGCGCACGGAACGACAGATTTTTCCCGACAGAAATCAGTTAGCCTCGTGCGCGTGCTAACGCTACGTCATTTTAGCTAACTTAGCTTTTTCCTCTCACAAGAAATGTGTAGTTATATACCGTGTTATCCGAACGTGTAGCCTATACTTACGCTAAGCAAACTGTGTACATTCATCAACACTGATGTGCAAAAGGAACATTAACGCACCCTTGAAAAAATATAAAACAGCCGCCATGCTAACCTTAACATGGGACTTAGCCTACCTTGTTAGAGCTATAACGTTAGACAGGACATTCGACACATATAACATTTAAATACTACTGCTTACAAAGTATTATTAAATGGGCATGACGCCATTTATTTACTTACAGAAAGATACTCCGTGGAGTCTGGAGGTGAAAAGTCCTCTGCCGACCCGCTCGAGCCTCGAGTCTGACTCCGAGTCGTCCCGCTCTTTAGACAAACACGTCACAGGTCCGTTGGAATTCTGGGAGTAACACTGTTTAAGTGTTGATTTAAAAATGAACACTTAACAGTGTTGTTTGGATTTAACTCCCTGGATTAACACCAACTCTTTTGAGGAATTAACTCTCAAATAGTTGAATTAAACTAAGCAAGTGTTGAATTAACACTGTATTTTTAACATACAACGTTGCAACCTGATCTCACAGAAATGCGTGAAAGAAGCACGACCTCTTAATAACGCATTGCGTGCTCCTGGCACGCAATTGTGTAAGAATTCCGTGTGATCACCACGCAAACAGTCTTCACTGAAAGTCAATTAGGATCCGTTCCGTGGCGGACACACGCATTGTCAGCTTCAAAGACGTCACGCTGTGGGTGTTGTTTCATAGATCCCGGAAGTGCAAATGTAGATTAATCGATATTCTGAAGAAAGATCTGATTATAAGCCATAACGTTGTAACCATCCAAGGCAGACTGTGTAACGATAGTATGTGCCTCTGTCGAGTCCAAAATCCCCGTGTAATATCAACTTTATTTTAAGAAAACACGTTTTATTTCCAATGTCATATCACGGAGAAGCACTACATTACCCATAATCCTCATGTCTATCACCGACGTGTCTGATTGGTCGAGCTTAAACATTATTTTCTTAGTAACTAAAAAATAAAACAAATTGAGCTCATATTATTTTCTTATTAACTAAAAGGTCTTGAACATCTTTTAAATTAAATGAGTGAAATTTTATATTTTATCTGAAAAACACCGGCGTTGCCCGTTGCCTTGTGGGTAACGTGGGTGTGTCCTCCATATTCACCGCGGCTGCGTTTCAGTAGGCTCGTTCGGGATGGGCTTGACTTGACTTGACTTATCACGCCGACGAGAGCTGCAGGTGTCTGAGGGGGCGGGCTCTAAAAGAGACGGCAGGCAAACGCCGTCAAGTGCCTATAGTGCTCAAGCGATAGAACACAGCAGCAAACCAAAGAGGATATCATATATATTACACACACACACACACACACACACACACACACACACACACACACACACACACACACACATACATATATACATAAATACACACACACACACACGCAAGGCAACATGTGGAAGGCATTCTTTTTTTTTTCAGTATATTTGTATTATCATTCTATGTTTGTATTAACCAGACCTCACATATAATAGGCCTACTCACAACACAATGCACGGAACTTTAGATCAAGCCATGAGATCAATGCGACCAAAATAAAAAGTATCATTTCACCACAAGGTGGCCGCCGAGTGCGATCCTGAACACACGTCATTGAACTTTTAACCAATGAGAACCATTCCGCTGTAGCGGAGGTGTGGAAAAGCCTGTTCCAGCCACCGTTCACCGCGCTGCCAAGCGCCGCAAGAAGCGGCTCTTAAAAACTTGTTCTCGCGATGTTTTGGGTCACGTGATATGGTCGCGACCCTGTGACGGCTTTGCAGTCGGCTGCTAAGTCGGACACAAATTCTAGCCATCATGCATCGCTTTCAACCCACAATACATCACGTTAGGTGGCGCGCTGCAGGCGGCTACATCAAGTCGAACGAGCCTAATAACGGTTTGAGTCGCCCTCGCTCACTTGCCCTAAGCCCTTGCTATGACGTCACACGGAGGCCACGTGGAGGGCGGAGGGAAAGAGGGCGGAGGGGGAGTGAAAGAGGTAAATGGAACACACCTGCCCTCGTTCACTAACAGCCCAGACAATCATGGATCAACCACACGTTGTTGGAGTAGCGCTATACTGCCTATTCCAAATTACACAAAATATGCAGAGACTCATTTCATTGAGACGAAGACGTATTCTGCGCTTGATGGCAATACGTCGGCTTATTTACTTACACTTGTAAACGTTGGGCTCTGCCATAACTCCGCAACAGACAGTCTAATTGCACAATTTAAGAAAATGAATTAAATTGAATTCTACTTTCTTCTTCTTCCTTGGTGGTGAATAGACAGCAGACAATGGTGTTTGAGGTTCATTATCGCCACCGCATGGACATATTTTTCGTGCACCACTGCAATGCATTGTGGGTGATATACAGCTCTGAAGTGGCCATCGTTGTTCACTCGATCACTCAGCCCTCAAGGGTCGATCTCACGGAGTTCACTTCAGCTGTTCAGGGAAATGGAACAGCCCTTAAGATGGCGGCGGGGATTCCCCCGAGGGCAAGTGCTTAGGGCAAGTGAGCGAGGGCGACTCAAACTGTTATTGAAACGCAGCCCTGGTCTTGGTAAAACTCTAGCACTAGTTTCTCCTACACAATCATGTGCTATTCCATCTGTTTCGTTTGGCAGCAGGGTTGATGGGTTTAATGTAGTGCATCTCTCTATAGTGAGATGTGGCTGTGACAGTAGGATAGTCATACAACTAAGATGTCGCGCTGGTGACATAAAAGTGATTTTGTTCTGCATTAGAAGTGCTGAGACTGCATGTGACACCATAAGTGTCAGTGGGTGAAATAACACTATAGAAGCAGCTGCCTGTACTGCCTGCAAACAAGGTGGCATAGCTTTTGTGATGTTATCGAGTTTTGATGAATAATATGCAATAGGTCTCTGTTTTCCTCCAAATGGTTGTGTTAGAACACTAGTCATAAGACCAGTTCTTGCATCGCAAGTCTGAACAAACGGCTTTGAGTAACCAGGGAAAGCTAATACTGCAGAGCTCACTAGAACTTGTTTGAGTCTAACAAAAGCATCATTAGTTTCTTGAGTCCATGTTATTTTGTCTTGAGCTCCATAGGCTGCTCATATATAGCATTTTGGAGCGGTTGTGCTATTTCAGCATAATTAGCAATCCATTGTCTGCAAAAATTAGTCATACCTAAGAAAGACATCATTTGTCTTTTGGTTGTAGGTTTTGGTGTTTGTAAAATAGCTGTTTTCCTTTTCTCGTCTAGATGTTTACCTGACTGTGAAATATTAAAACCTAAATATTTTACAACCGTTTGCCACAATTGTAATTTATTTTTGCTGACCTTATGTCCTTGTTCAGTTAAGAATTTTAATAGAGCTAAAGTATCAGTTTTGCAATCTATTTCAGTTTTAGACGCTATTAAGATGTCATCCACATATAATAGTATCTGGCTTTTTCACGAGGGTTCAAATTTTGCTAAGTTTGGGGACATGGCCACAGAAAAGATAGTTGGACTTTCACAGTAACCTTGAGGTATTCTTGTGTATGTATATTTTCTATCTTCATGCCTTTACTGTGTTGAGTGGCAGTCTACTACTGCCTTCATCTTTTCTGATTATTCTAATTGTTCTGCATGCTCCCGTATCGCATAGAAAACGTTTTAAAGTTTTATAATTGTTAACCAATAATCTGGTGACTATCCATTTTTGATTCATGCTTAAAAATATTTCAGCACTTTCTAGTGAACATACTTCTTCTTCCTCCTCATCTTCTGTGTCTTGGTGTGTGTGTGTGTGTGTGTGTGTGTGTGTGTGTGTGTGTCCATGCATGACCTGATTTATTGAAGTCATGCCGATGAATCATCAACTCGTCTGGGTCTCCCTGCTCCTCCTCTCCCCCGCCAGCCTCCTTGACCTCTGCCCTTTGGAGCTCTACGTTCTCGAGCCCAATGTCCAAATTTACCACAACTGTAGCAGCTCTCATCTCCAAATCTCCGTCCTCCCCGTCCTTCTCCTCTTCCTCTCCCTCTCCAGGCTCCACGGTTCACATTGCCTCGGAAATACACATCAGTAAATGAATTAGCATAATTTTCATCATCATCATCATCCATGACAAATACTTCACTTGCCTTTTTTTTGTTCCGCCTTTCTTGGCTTTTCATGGTCAGTCGTAGCTTGTATCCCAGCAGTTCCAACACCTATTAGGTGCTTCCTACGCCTAGCACCTAGTGGCAGCAAGTCAAACTGGGGATCAGCTAAAACATAGCCTTTTTAGAATTGAATCATTTAGTTAATATTTTAAAACCGTTGACTCTCACTAATGCAGTGTGCTCTCGTCTTACAGACTTTTATTTGACCAAGTAAATATTGTTATTTAACCTAATTTAAGTTACTGAGTCTGCTTTTGAGACGTGGATGTGAATCTGAGGAGTGAACGTTTGTCAGTTAACGGAAGCCCTGATCATTAATGTTGCTTTGTTCCACTGGAGCTTTTCCTGCTATAACAGATGAATGCGAGTCTAATATTGCTGGAGCACAACATCCCCCTTTCTCGCTTCAGAGTGAAAGCCTTTGGTGTAATTGCCCTTTTAGCCAGAAGAGGGCGAGATTGGACAGGCGTTTTACTGCAGCCCTACAACGTGTCAGTGAATATGTGCTATATCTGAGATTGTCTGATGTATTCAGTCCCAGGTGTGCACATGTTTAATTGGCAGCAAAGTAAGGTGCGCTGTGCTTGGGTCAGTGCACCTGCCGACTACAGAGAGCGTCAGCACGTCTCTGTCACTTTAGTTTGTCAGTATCTGAGCAGAATGGGAGTCTGTGTACCAGTACACAGTTCCAGTACCACAGTGGGGACCAAGGACAGATGCTGTGCCATGAATTTGGTGCTGTTTCCATCGTTATTTGGTGCCAATCAGGCGATCAATCAATCACAGTCGCTAGCTCACTTTTGATTACAAGCTCACAATACACATTGAACAACCCAGTGTTATCCAGAAGGTCTTATTATATAATGTTATAATATAATGTAATATTATAATGAAGGCCGGGTTTATGTAACGCAAAGTATAAGAAGAATTGATCTTGAGAGAGAAGGGCTGTTATATTGCTCTGAGTCCATCACATTCATTTTATTTTTCAGTGGAACTCCACCACCCCCCGTGCGCTCATATATATTTCTCCCTGGTCGTGCGGTCCCGAGACTCTCCGCCGAAGTGCACATCATCGAGCTCAGCTGATCACACGGCTTTTGTGCATCTGCTCTGCCCGCAGTCACACGGGGTCTTCACGCACTGTGCAGCGACGTGCAAGGAGACAAAGTCCACTCCGGTCCATCGGACGGCGGAACCGCGCGAGACGGACACGTCCAGAGTTTCCTCCGAGGACCGAAGCGCCGAGCTGACTGACGACCGAGAGAACTGGAACAGCAGCGAACCCAAAGCATGAAGAAGACTCCCAATTCAGGTACAGAGATTTCCAAAAAAGTATGCTGGAATACGCGTTACTCATTTAGTCAGATAGCACATGATCTAAACTCTGCAGTAACAAAATGAATTTCTCCAAATATGTGACCTACTTTCGGTACAGGTGTAACTATAATTCAGAAAATGTATTGTTTCTAAAATAAGCACTGCTGGATGTTGACTGTAAACTGTACCGCAGTTTATCTTCTCATTTTTCTTTATATACATACATACACTATCACTTTCCAACTTGCCAAACTGTGACGCTTAAAACGTGCATTTTCTTTAGTGTGTTATCAATAACTGCAGTGTTTCTTCTCTGATCTGCTCCAAACTTTCCATACTTGATAATAGTTCCTTCCTGAACACATATGCACTGTTATACTGCCTCACAGTCAGAGCGCCACCTACTGGCGACAGGAAATGTCATTGATTTTGTGACTTTTTCCAAGTAACAGCCACACCTGATATTCTTGACTAATTCCTCTCATTTCAGCCGGCAAGGAGGACACAGGGGGAGGAGGAGAGATGTCAGGAAGGCAGTGACACACGTCTGAGCTGTTACTGAAATGTAGTTTTTTCACTTGTTTTTGTTTTTTCACTTGTTTTTTCACTGTCGCAACTGTCTGTCGGAGTTTTTTTGTGAATCTGAAGGCATCTGTTTCACGATTGGCTGGAAATTCCAGCCCCATGAGTGAGGGGGAAAAAAAAAAAAAAAATTAAGAAGAAGCAGAGCCAGTCTGGAAGAAGAAGCACTGAAAATGAGTGAACATGTTAGACGCTATTCAACACTAGAGTGACTACAGCGCATCAATAGACTTGTTATTTTGGTTATGACGGGTGTACGATAATTTCCCTCAAAATACGATAATTTTATGTCTCTGGTACGATAATCCTACATTTCTCACCTGGCAACACTGCGCGTTTCGCACCTTCTAGTCGGGCCTCCCGATCGGACGCATCCATCCTCGTGTCGGTTCATAGCAGGGGTGGATCGGCCATAGGGAGTAGGCCTACCGGGAGTTTTCCCGATGGGCCGGTCAATAATGGGCCGGCAGTGACTGCCTTTTTTTTTTCTCTTTCGCTGCAGCCCAGGGAGAGAGACATGCACCAGCCCACGGAGCTCAGCTGCAGCCCACAGACACATTTGAGGCCCAGTGGCTGGTCTATCTAAGAATACCTGGCCCAGCCTATGATAGGCTACAGAGGGCCAGTAGTCCCACCCATTTTCCGGAGGAGTGAGGCAGGTGGACACCTCACTCCATGCAGGCATGCGGGGAAACAAAGAAAACTGGTAGGCTGAGGCCCTGTTTTGAGGGTTTATATCATGACATTATTGTGTAATATGAACTGTTTGTTTTATGTTTTCAGACTTATTGCCCTGCCGGGCTTGTGTGTAGCTGGGAGCTGGTGAATGGGCACAGTTCGGCAGACCAGGTATTTTAAAGTTGCGATATAGGCTGTAAACTCTTAAACATTTTTATGGATGTAATAAAGTAATGAAGGTTTGTATTTGTGTCCCTGCAGAGAATCGGTGGCCTATTAGTTGTTCTTGCCGTTGTTTTGTTTATTATTTAGTCTAGTCCACCGGGCAAGTGAGCCGGTAACGGGCAAAACGAGCTGGGTATTGCCCTTGGGTGGACTAGTTCCTTTTTTTCTTTTTGTTTGTTTGTTTATTTGTTTGTTTGTGCTCTGCGACAAACCCCCACTCGTTTTAGTCTCAGGTGTAGTCTCAGTTAAACCGTCAAGGTGACAAGGCCTGACTCAGGATCTGAACCCAGAAGCACGACTCGGTACAAAGTAGTCAAAAAATAGAAATTTATTAAATAAAGACAATATAGTAATACACTGGCTGGAAAGTGAACAAAAGAACTCAGGCGCGAGGGCCAAACGTATATACAAAAAAACAGAAAAACTCAGGCACTGAGGCAGGCTAGTCTAAGGAAAGGAACTGAAAATCACTGAGCTAGAAAACTGACGGAAAAACAAAAGGAGAAAACAAACTGAAAATCACTCTGGGAAAAAGACAGAGGAACTAAGGCTAGAAAGTAACAACTTAGGAGAAGCAAAGTAGCAAAACAAACCCTCAGCTCAGGAACCGACAGGACAAGGACAAGGACTAGAACGCGAGTAAGCACGGGTGAACACATGACAAACTGGCAAAGGACAAGGGGAAGACGCTGACAATATAGACACAGGGTAATGGGAAACAGGTGGAAACAATCAGGGCGGGGTTGGACAATCACAGACGCAGGAACAAGAGGGCAGGAAGCAAAAACACCTGAAACGGAAGGGAGACAATATTACTTCAAAATAAAACAGGAAATGACCGGACAACATGAGACGGGACTAAAATGAATAACTTAACAGGAAAACAGACAGGACATTACAGTACCCCTCCCTTTAAGGGACGGCTCCAGACGGCCCAGGCAGAGTCCCATGAGTCTTATTGAAATCCTCCACCATAGACTTATCCACGAAGAAGGAAGTGGGGATCCAGGCCCTTTCCTCCGGGCCATAACCGACCCAGTCCACCAGGTACTGGCGCCCCCTACCCCTCCTGCGGGACCCCAGGATCTTTCTGACCTTGTAGCTGGGTCCCCCTTCATCGATTATGGGGGGCGGAGGAGGCTTGGACGGCGGAACCAAAGGACTCTCTTTAACAGGTTTGATGAGGCTGACGTGGAAGGTGGGGTGAACCCGTAGGGATCGTGGAAGGCGGAGCCGTACAGCAGCCGGGTTGACCACCTTGGAGATGGGGAAGGGACCCACGAAACGCGGAGCTAGCTTTCTGGAGGGGACCCGCAGGGAGAGATTCTTGGTGGAGAGCCAGACCCTTTGACCAGGTGCGTAGACCGGGGCCGGTCTACGATGACGATCAGCCGCCTTCTTCATGCGAGCCTGGCTCCTCAGCAGGATCTGCCGAGTGGCGTCCCAAACCCGACGACATCTACGGATGAGGGCGTGAGCAGACGGAACCACAACCTCCTTTTCATTGGCCGGGAAGCACGGAGGCTGGTAACCATACACACAATGGAAGGGGGAGATACCTGTGGACGACGAGGGCAAGACGTTATAGGAAAACTCCACCCACGTGAGGAGTTTACTCCATGAGGAGGGATTCTGGGTCACCAGACAGCGTAGGCAGGTCTCCAAGACCTGGTTGAGTCGCTCCGTCTGGCCGTTGGACTCCGGGTGATAACCGGAGGACAGGCTGACCGTGGCCCCGATCAACCTGCAGAACTCCTTCCAAAACCGGGCCACGAATTGGGGCCCACGGTCAGAAACAATGTCTGTGGGGAATCCATGGATCTTGAAGACGTGACGAGACATGATTTCAGCAGTTTCCTTAGCAGACGGTAACTTAGGCAATGGAATGAAGTGAGTCATTTTTGAGAATCTGTCCACCACGGTTAAAACCGTGGTGTTACCTTCCGAGCGGGGCAGTCCCGTGACAAAGTCCAGAGAAATGTTGGCCCAAGGACGACTAGGAACAGGCAATGGTTGGAGGAGTCCAGCGCGGGCCTTGGAGGAAGACTTGGAACGGGCACAGACAGGGCAGGACTCCACGTATTCCCTGACGTCTCGGGTCATGCCGGGCCACCAGAATCTCTGTTGGATAAAGAATAGAGTACGCCTGGCACCAGGATGGCAGGTAAGTAGTGAGGTATGAGCCCAGTGAATCACCTGCGATCTTTTAATGATGGGAACGAAAAGGCGATTTTCAGGGCAACCAGCAGGAGGCGGACTCATACCGTTGGCACTCTTTACCTCATTTTCTATTTGCCAGGTCACTGCTCCAACCACACAGTCAAGTGGAAGGATAGACTCAGGATCCTTGGCAGCAGGTTCCGGATCGAAGAGCCGGGAGAGGGCATCCGGCTTGATGTTTTTAGACCCGGGCCTGTAGGACAGAATGAAGTCAAATCTGTTAAAAAACAGGGACCAGCGAGCTTGACGGGAGTTTAACCTTTTGGCATTGCGGATGTACTGAAGGTTTTTATGATCCGTCCAGACAACGAAGGGCTGCTGGGCCCCCTCCAGCCAGTGGCGCCATTCTTCCAGCGCCACCTTGACTGCCAACAGCTCCCTGTTGCCCACGTCATAATTTTGCTCGGCTGAGGACAGTTTCTTAGAGAGGAAGGCACAAGGATGAACCTTACCATCAGTAGCCGATCTCTGGGATAGGACCGCTCCTATCCCGACATTGGAGGCATCCACCTCGACCACAAACTGACGAGAAGGGTCCGGCTGAGTGAGGATGGGAGCGGAGGTAAAAGCGGTCTTAAGGCGCTGAAACGCCTCCTCTGCCTCACCGGACCACCTGAAGGGAGTCTGTGGGGAGGTTAGTGTATGCAGGGGTGCAGCAACGGCACTGAAGTTCCTGATAAACCGTCGGTAGAAGTTAGCAAAGCCCAGAAATTGTTGAACCTTCTTCCGGTTTACAGGAACTGGCCAATCTGCAACTGCTTTTACTTTAGCCGGATCCATATGTATCTGTCCAGGGGCTATGATGAAGCCCAGGAATGACACAGACTCGGCATGGAATTCACATTTTTCTGCTTTAACAAACAGTTCGTGTTTGAGTAGTCTGGACAGTACCTGGTGGACATGAGAGCGGTGGGTCTCCAGATCCGGGGAGAAAATCAGGATATCATCCAGGTAAACGTAAACAAATCTGTCCAGGAAGTCCCTGAGGACGTCATTGACCAAGTTCTGAAAGACAGCTGGGGCATTAGTTAGTCCAAAAGGCATCACCAAATACTCGTAGTGTCCCGAGGGAGTGTTGAAACCCGTCTTCCATTCATCCCCCTCCCGAATCCGAACCAGGTGATAAGCATTCCTGAGATCCAGTTTAGTAAATATCCTGGCGTGTTGTAGCTGTTCGAAGGCCGAGGACATGAGTGGCAGAGGATAGCGGTTTTTAACTGTGATCTCATTCAGAGGGGCATAGTCAATACAAGGTCTCAGGGAACCATCCTTCTTACCCACAAAGAAGAAGCCTGCGCCGACCGGTGAGGAGGAAGGACGGATGAGCCCCGCCTTTAGTGAGGTGTCGATGTACTCCTCCATGGCAGCCTTCTCGGGACCAGAGATGGAGTACAGGCGGCCCCGAGGTAGCGTGGCTCCTGGGAGAAGGTCGATGGCGCAGTCATACGGGCGGTGGGGGGGAAGACAGGAGGCCTTGGCTTTGCTGAAAACCTCCTTAAGGTCCTGGTAACAGGGTGGAACATTGGTTGTATCTGGGTTGGCGGGATCATCTGAAAGACAAGACTTATCATTACAGTGATCAGAGACTCTTCCCACGGTCATATTATCCTCCTTGGGCAGACAGGACTCTGCACACCCCTCTCCCCAATCCAGAACCTGGCCCGTGGACCAGTCTACATGTGGGTTGTGGCGACAAAGCCAGGGAAAACCCAACACCAGTTGGTGGTGGGGGGAGGAGAACACATTAAAGATTAATGACTCGGAGTGTTCATTGATCTGGATCTTAACGGGCTCAGTCTTGTGTGTGATCCTGAAAATAAACTTTCCGTTGAGGGCCTTAGCCTCCAGTGGGCTAGGAAGAGCCTCAAGTTTTAATTCCAGTTCAGTAGCCAGATCAGAGTCAATAAAGCTTTCATCCGCTCCAGAGTCAATGAGCGCTTTAACCGTAGTAGTTTGGCTAGGAGAACTACAGGTCACATTGGTCAGGATCCGGGACAATTTCGGTGGCAAGATATTAGGAAAATCAGTATCCCACCTTTTCTCGGAGCTGGCGACCGCCTTAGCTGGGCATTTGAATCGAAGGTGACCCCTTTCCCCGCAGTAGAAGCATAGACCCTCTTGCCGGCGTCGCTGGCGCTCCTCTAAGGAGAGCTTGGTCCGGCCGAGCTGCATAGGTTCCTCCGGCGGGGTGGAACGAGCCGTGCCCGGTCGTGCAGCGGTATCCGCAGGGTTACTTCTGGTGGGGAGGTCCTCCGAGCGGCCGTGGACGGCGTCGAACCTCTTTTGACGTTGTCGGTCCCGTAGCCGTGTATCCAGGCGAATGGCCAGAGCGATTAGGGGGTCCAACTCCGTGGGAAGATCCAGTGGCGCTAGCTGATCCTTCAGAGGCTCAGATAGTCCTTGGTAGAATATGGCGGTTAGTGCAGCAGAATTCCAGCCGCTGTCTGCGGCTACGGTACGGAAGTCAATGGCGTAGTCAGCTACGGTGCAATTTCCTTGCACTAACCTGGACAGGGACCTGGCGGCTTCTTTCCCGGGAACAGAGTGGTCGAAGGTGTTTCTCAGAGCCTCGATGAATGCTTCCGGGCTCCGGCAGGCTGGGGAGTTACGTGTCCACTCCGATGTGGCCCAAGTCGCCGCTCGACCGGTGAGATGAGACGCGATGAAAGCCACCCGGGAGCGTGGAGTAGGAAAAGCCGAGGGAGTGGTCTCGAAGTGCAGCTCGCACTGCATCAGGAAGGGCCGGCACTGGGCTGAATCTCCGGCGAATCTTTCTGGCGCCGCCAGTCTCAGGGAAGCCACTGGTCCGCTCTTATCCGCCGTAGGGAGGGGGGTGGTCGCTGTGTGAGAGTCGGAGCGAAGCTGGGTTAGCACCTCCTGCATCTGTAGAGCGAGTTGGTTCACCTGGGAGGCTACAGAGGCCTTGAAATCCGCTTGCTGCGTGGCTAACCCGGAAACTCCCTGCATAATGGCGGACAGGCGTTCCTCCTGACTACTAATACGCGAGCTGTGCGTATTCAGAAGTTCCGTGAGCTGCCCGGAGTCGGCTGGGTTCATGCTGGCCAGTTTGTACTGACAAGGCCTGACTCAGGATCTGAACCCAGAAGCACGACTCGGTACAAAGTAGTCAAAAAATAGAAATTTATTAAATAAAGACAATATAGTAATACACTGGCTGGAAAGTGAACAAAAGAACTCAGGCGCGAGGGCCAAACGTATATACAAAAAAACAGAAAAACTCAGGCACTGAGGCAGGCTAGTCTAAGGAAAGGAACTGAAAATCACTGAGCTAGAAAACTGACGGAAAAACAAAAGGAGAAAACAAACTGAAAATCACTCTGGGAAAAAGACAGAGGAACTAAGGCTAGAAAGTAACAACTTAGGAGAAGCAAAGTAGCAAAACAAACCCTCAGCTCAGGAACCGACAGGACAAGGACAAGGACTAGAACGCGAGTAAGCACGGCATGTTTTTAAGACGCAGGAACAAGAGGGCAGGAAGCAAAAACACCTGAAACGGAAGGGAGACAATATTACTTCAAAATAAAACAGGAAATGACCGGACAACATGAGACGGGACCAAAATGAATAACTTAACAGGAAAACAGACAGGACATTACACAAGGCAGGCATAAGGTGTGACGTGGTTAAAATGTTTGCAGTGAAATTGAGTTGTGTGCAAACCTTAAGAGTGTGAGTTCACTAAGTGTGTAAACCTTTTGCAGTGTAAAGAGTGGTTTGAAAAACGTAATCCTGGCCTTGCTAGTGATACTGTTGATGTAAACTGAGGAGATACCAGTGGGCCTATAACCTGTCAAGCAGAACCCTGTAATAAAACTGTTTAATTTAATTCTCTGGACTATTATCATTTTGCTAATTAATCACCTGCATTGGGAGTAACATTTTGGCGTTGTTTTTTACAACGGCAAGAGCAGCTAGCGGGTCAGGACCACGTGGTGGAGAGCATCCAAGGTCTTGTCTTCTCAGCTCTGTTGGGTCATGGAGGAGGCTCAGAGGGAAACAATGGAGCAGCGCATGAAGGAGCTGGAGCAGCAGCTGCAAAGACTCTATTCATCCACTTCCCCACCTGGATCTTCGAGTAGCGCTATGGACAGTGTTGAATCAACTGCTACTGAGACTGAGGGGGGGGGCACGGGTGGTTTACATTCAGCAGAGTGAGAAGGTACCAAAGTTTTCTGGTGATGTGGAGAAGGTTGACTCTCCTACTCTGGAAGAATGGATTGAAATGATTGAGAATCATATACAGTTAAAATCTTCTGAAAAAGAAAAAGCTCTGTGTGTGTATAATCATTTAGAAGGGGCTGCCCGCATAGAGGTTAAATATCTGCCTAAACAGGAGAGGGAGACGGTTAATGGTATACTTAAAATTTTGAGAGAAGTATATGGATGTTCACACTCGTTAATCTCCCTTCAGCGCAGGTTTTTTAACCGTAAACAACGTGAGCGAGAGTCATTGCTAGACTATTCCCATGCCCTCATGTCTTTAATGGATCAAATTGTGGAGTCAGACGAGCAAGCTAAACCTAAAGCTGACAGAGAGCTACGTGATCAATTTTGTGAGGGTGTCAGGGATCAGAATCTGGGCATGAGATTAAGAGACAAAATTCGTTTGCACCCCCAGTGGATAATCCGAGATGTACGCAGGGAGGCTGTTGAGTGGACAATGCAGTGTGAAGGGCAGTCATTTAAGCAAAAAGATAGTCACTCTTCTTTGCTCTCTAATGAAGTCCAGGCACAGGTGTCCTGTGAAGCAATTGAGAATAAATCAAGTTATTCTGAACTATAAGCTCTTATTGAAGCCCAACAGAGGCAATTAGATCTGCTTTTGAAAGCACTCACACCCTCAGACCAGGAGGTTGCATTACAACCTCAATCTAAAACTAAGAGACAGTTTGATGGAAAGCCGAGGTGTTTTCGGTGTGATCAAAGGGGCCACATAGCACGCTATTGTACTGCAGCTTTCCCCAAAACTACTCCACCTGACAGAGGAGCACCCCAAGTCAAAGAACAGGAGCCTGCCACTGAACAGAGCCATACACACGTAGAGACAAACCTTGGCGCAAAACCAGATCCAGCAGTTATGTCTACATTGGTGGGAAAGTGCCCAGTAGTGGAAGTTAAAATGGGGGGAATTGTGGTTCCATCATTGTTAGATACTGGGTCTATGGTTACAACAATCACTGAGAGTTTTTTTTAAAAACATTTTGGTCATCTTATAGATTCTCAACTATATGATTGTGCATGGTTAGACCTTAGAGCAGGAAATGGCTTAGAGCTGCCATATTGTGGCTATTTGGAGTTGGATATCATTATACTGGGAAAATGTGTTGCACACAGGGGAGTCCTGGTAGTGAAAGATCCAGATGACCCACATATGCAGTATAAGAAAATGCAGATCCCAGGTTTATTGGGAATGAATGTCATCAAGGGTTTTTATTATGAGTTGTTTGTGCAGTATGGCCCCAGCCTCTTTGAGGATCCCACTGTAGCAGAGGTCCCAGAATGGAGACGTGCCCTGAGACACTGCCAAGTGGAGGAGACGATAGCCAACTCCCCTGAGCCTTTCAAAGCGCGTGTGAAAGGTAAGAGTCCACTTTGTGTAGCCGCAGGCACATTAAAGATGGTTCCGGTGACATGTCCCAAGGTCCCCTCACAGCAGAACATGGAGTTTCTTGTAGCGCCATTACGACCAGAAGAGGGCGCACTTCCAGAAGGTCTGTTAGTCTCATCAGCATTAGTGGCATCTGAATGAGGAGAGATGTATGTACCAGTTACTAATGTTGGCAATTCTGATGTTTGGCTGACCCCACGCAGAGTTATAGCTACAGTGAGCATGGCAACTATACTATCTGAACATACCTCGCAAGTTGAGTTTTGTGGGGGTGTCATGTGCAGAATCTGTATCTCACTGGAGAGCTGAGGCTAGGGGGGGGGGGGGGGGGGGGCAGTCGTGAGGTGCCTCCTTTTGAGGGGCTGGATGGAGTTGAGCAACAACAAGCGGCAGCCTTGCTTAATAAATATCACTGTCTGTTTGCAAAGGACGAGGCTGATTTAGGTTGCACTAATCTGATTCAACACGAGATCCCCTTATTAGATGATACCCCTGTACGCCAGCCATATCGCCGCATCATCCCTTCCCAATATGACATGGTGAGAGCCCATATAAAACAACTCTTGGACAGTCAAGTCATTAAAGAAAGCAGCAGTCCGTATGCATCTCCCATCGTATTGGTGCAAAAGAAGGATGGTGGAATTAGATTGTGTGTTGACTATCGCCGCCTGAATGCTAAAACCAGGAAAGATGCTTTCCCTTTGCCACGGATTGAAGAGTCACTGGATGGACTGGTGGGAGCCAAGTGGTTTTCTACATTGGACTTAGCCAGTGGCTACAATCAAGTTGAAATGGCTGAAAAAGATAGGGCAAAAACAGCATTTTGTACGCCATTTGGATTATTTGAGTTTAACAGAATGCCATTTGGACTGTGCAACGCCCCCAGTACGTTTCAGCGCCTCATGGAACGCATGTTTGGAGACTGTCGTTATCAATCTGTTCTGTTGTATCTTGATGATGTTGTCGTGTTTTCTACCTCGATCCAGCAGCACCTGGAAAGACTGGAGGAAGTATTCTCCCGACTACAAGAGCAAGGGCTCAAAGTTAAACGCAAGAGCAAGGGCTCAAAGTTAAACGCTGTGACTGCGCTGCTGCAGGTGCAGCTGCTGCTTCTCACACCAGACACTGACTGTTGTAAGCAAATATCACCCCCAACTTCCACACACGCATCAAATCTAAATAAAAACATGCCAGTTCTGCAACAAATAACCAAGTCCGTATTAACATAAATAACACGCATCAACAAACCAATCAATGACACCACACACGAATGACCATCATAATTAGAAAATTAGCCTACAAGAGATCCAATCCTCAGTAACCTCATATACAATACAGTCCTAACAATTAATAATACAGTTTATACAGATCAGCCCTTACCTTAAGACAGAAGGGACCACACAGGCCTGGGATCAGCTTCCTTTGCTGTTGGTCCAGAAGCCCATGATGTGGACAGGCGGTGACCTGATTTAATCCAGGATGTGATGAAGGGCGTCGGGTCGAATCTCTCTAGAGGGGGTCCATTAAGATCCACAAAAAGGAGCGATGAGAGGCTGTTCTCACGCAGTCTGTTGCGGGTCTTGCTGTCAGTGTTATTTACGGCAGAAAAACCCCTCTCACACTCTGATGAGGTGGGGAGATATGTCCTGCTTGCAGTACAAAGCTTTTCCAAAGTTTTGCCTGGTGCTTTATCTTGTAACTTCCAGTGGCGGAACTCATCCACTGCCTCTCTAGCAGACTCGCCGAGTTTTTTAGCTAGTGTTCTTACTTCATGTTCTCCATACAGGATCAATGCGTTGCGGTCCTGTGGCCAGAAGTGCTTATCCAGGGGTTTTAACATGTGGACAAGGTCCGATTCCGGCATTCGCATTTTAAGCCTGTCAATCACCGACTGATAAAACTGACGCCGGTTGATTTTCCCCCTGACCTCAACAAGTTGAACATCTTTAAACAGGCCCAGGGATGTGCGCTGTTCAGCCTTCAATGTGGATTTACCGCCACTCTCTTTCATGTTTACCAGTACATCAGTAGTCTGCTGAATCTGGCGAGTGGCATCCACTAGTGATATGTCTCTCCGCTGAAGTTTCAATGAGAGGCCCTGCAACTCACGGAGTATGTCTTTCATGCAAGCCAGATCCATTATAAACCCGGAGTGTAAGAGATGTTTGTATAGCCCCAGAAACTTCTTCCTCTCTCTGTCGTTGCGGGACGCATCCTCGCTCGCTGTCTTGAAGTGGCGAGCCAATGCAGGGTAGTTATTCCAGACTGCTTTTACAGTATTAAAACTACTCGCCACCCACCTGATCGTGAATATCTGCCCAATCCTCAAAATTTGCATACCGAGATCTGCAGCCGCTTCCTCGAGCAATCGCGCATTCTTTGCAGACTGGTGATACAGAGCGTATAGCTTGGAGATGAAAAACTCAAAGTGGTTGCATCCAGCAACCTCTTTGAGAGAGTCATGGACAGCCAATTCAAGGCGGTGGGCCAGGCAATGAATGGAGTGTATGTTTGGGAAGTCACGTTTAAGCCTCGCAATCAGGCCAGTGGTTTTGCCGGTGAGAACTGCTGCACCATCGGTGGCGATGCTGATGAGGTTTTTCCCCAAAAACTCATCATCTAATCCTGCTTGGCGCAAACTCTGTCTCAAGCTGTTGTAGATGGATTCAGCATCTGTGCCTTGTGTCAATTCTGTAATGTCTAAAAAGACATTGTCCACATCTCCTTTCCCACTTACATCACACCGCACATATAGGCTATAATGAGATATGCGCGTCCATGCACCGTGCTCTCATCAATAGTTATGCTGATTTTTGAATTCATTTCTTTTATGTTTGAGACTAACTTCATCCGCATATGCTGTGCAATATGGCCTATAATTTCAGCACATGATTTATCTGATTTATGCACAGTGCCTACTTTTGCGCCATTGAGCTCCTGTAGCTTCATTAAAGGAGGGAGCTTTTTATAAGCCAGCCTTTCCTTGGCCACCATATAGGCCGATCTGAATGAAGTTGCCGTTTCTTCTTTTAACTTGGAATTTACCTCAAGTACTCTGTTTGGCAGAATCTCCTTTTGCTTGGTTTCCGCGACTTCAACGGCCCTTCTGTGTGCAATGCTGTCTCGATGTTTATATATTTTTTTACGCAACCCTTTTTGTGTGTGGCAGTTCACATCTCCATTAATCCACTCTTCTGATAAGTGCGTGCCAATTACCTTTTCCGAGAGGAGGAGAGTTTTTGTGTCTCTGCAAATTGTGCATCCCAAATTTCCGTCCTTCAGAAACAGCCAGGTGTTGCGGGATTTCCACTCTCTCCACTGCTGGCTGGTCCAGTCAGCCGGCAGAGAGAGGCAGGTGGAGTCACGGTCATCAGTGGCCTCTGAGCTAGCCTCTGTAGGCTCGTCCTGGGTGGTCACCCCGGGCCCGGCTGTTGGCGGGCTTTCGCCGACATCAGTCCCCGTAGGTGCAGCGGTGGTGTCTGTGCTGGCATCTGCTGAAGAACTCGTGTGTGGCTGCTCCTCAGGATCACCCGTCTTTTTTTTTTTTGTAAACCCGCAATTTGCGAGTAGGTTTCCCTGTGTTCTTTTCATGATGACAACCAAAATTCAGCGGTCCAGCGGTTGTTTTTTTAAATTTTTTCGTTTCTGATTGTTTCCAATGTCTGATTTAGAGTGACGTTTAAGACTAGCACACCCACGCATCAATGGTGAGGACAGGAATTGCATGCAGGCAGCAATTGCATCTTTATTAAAGATGACTCACCCTCATGCGCAAATACATTAAAATAGCCTATTTTACACATGACCCATTATATTGACAATACAAAAAAACAAATCAAATAGGAAATGCATGGGAAAAGACAGCATTTTGCCAGTATTTTAGAGACCCCCCCAAAATTTCACAAATCATGTTTTCAGGGGAGCTCATGTCTCATTAAGGGGGGCTGAGACCCCCCTGGCTCCCCCGTAGTTCGCACCCTGGCGGTGGCTTCCTGGTGTATTGCTGGTACTCGGACACCAGGTCGTTCATGTTACTCTCCGCCTTGGTGAACTCAGTCTCATCCATACCCTCGCCATGGTACCCGGCTCCAGATCAACCAGCACAGCACGGGGCATATATTTGCCACCTACACAAGAGGTGGGCAAAACTGAAAATATGTAGTTCATGCAACAAAAATTAAAGACCCCCTCCAGGCATGTTTTTAAGTATATAAAAATAATCTGCAATGCCTAATATTTTGTTTAACATGGTTTCCCCAAATAAAAAGTAAAAAAAAACCTCTGAAATTGGGCTCTAAGGACATCCACTGCTCTCTCCTCATGGACGAATTCTGAGACACTGACTATTCATGATGCGAATATCACGCGCCCCGATCACCACAGCTGCTTGCGCTCATGCTCGCGCTTCTATGTGACCGGTGGACGAACGACAACAAGATGGCTAGCGCAAACATCGAGATTCAGCCGGGGTACTATGAACCAGGCCTGGACTGGGACAAAAATTCGGCCCTGGACTTTTTGGTCCAGACTGGCCCACCACCACCACAATCCGCGCGCAGATACTGTGCCAACTCGGCCCGTTGATGTACTGTACATATAATCACACAAGCCCTTAATAACACTATACTGAATAATATCCCTTTATATTCTGGAGCCTTGATTAAAATAAATGATGACTACACAGTATGTTGCTCATTTGCTCTTAAAGGAAAACACCACCGCATTTCCATACTGAGCTATGTTCTGCTCTGATGTTAGACGAGGTGATACATACCTCCCTCTCTGTGCGTGCACTCAATGGCTCTTGCGCGCACTCCGCGCAGCGCTAATTTGCTAGCATGTAGCTTGTCCGAGTATATTCGCAACCTGATCTCACAGAAATGCGTGAAAGAAGCACGACCTCTTAATAACGCATTGCGTGCTCCTGGCACGCATTGTGTAAGAATTCCGTGTGATCACCACGCAAACAGTCTTCACTGAAAGTCAATTAGGATCCGTTCCGTGGCGGACACACGCATTGTCAGCTTCAAAGACGTCACGCTGTGGGTGTTGTTTCATAGATCCCGGAAGTGCAAATGTAGATTAATCGATATTCTGAAGAAAGATCTGATTATAAGCCATAACGTTGTAACCATCCAAGGCAGACTGTGTAACGATAGTATGTGCCTCTGTGGAGTCCAAAATCCCCGTGTAATATCAACTTTATTTTAAGAAAACACGTTTTATTTCCAATGTCATATCACGGAGAAACACTACATTACCCATAATCCTCATGTCTATCACCGACGTGTCTGATTGGTCGAGCTTAAACATTATTTTCTTAGTAACTAAAAAATAAAACAAATTGAGCTCATATTATTTTCTTATTAACTAAAAGGTCTTAACATCTTTTTAATTAAATGAGTGAAATTTTATATTTTATCTGAAAAACACCGGCGTTGCCCGTTGCCTTGTGGGTAACGTGGGTGTGTCCTCCATATTCACCGCGTTTTCTGCCCCCCGCCAGACCACTTCCGGCCAGCCACAGTAAGTAACTCTCTCCGGTTTCAGCCAAAGGCCTCTTTATTATTTCAAATCACAAAATTATATTACTGTTATTTCTTCCATTGTAGCACAGTGTTTCTAGCGTTTTAACTGCGGAGCTTAGTTTGAGTGTTTTAATATGATGCATCGTTATCGTTGTTAACGGGTGTACTAATTGACGACTCCCTCACTTTCAAGCCGCATGTGGTGAATCTTGTAAAGAAGCTGAAGACAAAACTGGGCTTTTATTTTAGAAATAAGCTTTGTTTTTCGTTTGATGTAAAAAAACGACTAGTAGCTGCGACTTTTTTACCCTTGTTAGATTATGGAGATCTTTTATACATGAACGCTCCAGCTCAATGTCTTAATATGATTGATACTGTTTACCATGCTTCTCTCAGGTTCATCACAAATTGCAAATCATTGACACACCATTGTGAGTTATACGCTCGGGTTGGATGGACTGCTCTGGCCACCCGAAGGCTTAGTCATTGGTTTATTTTTATATATAAGGCAATACTTGGCCTACTGCCTTCTTACATTTGTGCTTTAATTGCATTGAGAAGTACTGGTCCTTACTCTTCCCGGTCAAATAACTGCCTGTTGCTTTCTGTACCCTTTGCACGTACCGAAATGGGAAAAAAGGCTTTTGTCTATGCTGCACCGTCTGCATGGAATATGCTCCAAAATGACTGGAAACTGGCAGAGTTAATTTCATTGAGCTCTTTTAAATGTAAGTTAAAAGGACTTGAAGCTGATTCCAATCGATGTTCTTGTTTTTAATGATCTACTTGTAAAATCAATACCTTTGTTTGTTTGTTTTTTGGTGTTTTAATTGTGTAACTGTGTAATTGTTTTGTATATGCTGCTGCCTATCTTGGCCAGGTCTCCCTTGAAAAAGAGGTTTTTAATCTCAATGGAATTTTCCTGGTTAAATAAAGGTTATAAATAAATTAGCAGATTATGCTATCATTGCATGACAGCTAGCGGTCTCTGGCAAGATTTAGTCAGTCTGTCAACCACCGAAATCAGTTAATCATTTTGTAGGAGCTGTTTAATTTTTGTGTTTTATTTTGTTGGGGTTGGGTTTGGTAACTTCCGCTGACGCAGGAAGTGAGTTAGGGCACTACAGGTAACTTGGGGTTATAACGTTATAGAGCTATATATTGAAGAGTTCATTTGTACATTAAAGATTGGTTTGTATTGTACATAGTGATTTTGATTAGGTTAAAATATTTGATTGATTATAGTATATTTGGTGACAGAAAATAATAAACGCTCATTTATTTGAAAGCTATTCTAATTATGCTTTTCTTTTTCTTCTTTTGCAGCTTCATTGCAACATTTACATTGAGACACCCACACACACATACACACACACTCACCAAAAAAACAAAGGCACTTTTAAGAGCCATTCTGTATCGTTTGTCTTACCCCTGTCTTTCAATCACTCTCTCTCTTTCAGTCATTCTCACTGTCTTTCTCTCTCTTTCAGTCAGTCACTCTCTCTCTCTCTTCATTTTGTGTAGTGTTCATTGTCTTTGTATCGTATTGTATTGTCTGTATTGTCTGTATTTGTATTTGTGTTTTATGTTTGAGAGCCATGTCTCTCAATTCTGCTGCAAGGATCTTTGATGATCCAGGAGAGGCTAGGGTGCACATGGCAGCATTAATTAGTGCTGCATATGTCCAAGAGGCCAAGGTGAGGCTTTTCATGATAAACAAAACAACTACCCAAGTCTAAATGATCATTGCTATTGCTTTTTCCTGATGCTGTACTGTTACTGATACTGTAATGTAAAGGGTCAGTTAGATCCTTTTGTGCAGCTGTCGAGTAATGCTTAATTTTAATTGTTGCCGTCTTATGTTTTAACTCACAACTTTGTTGTTGTACTTGTTAAAGTTTGATCTCAAACTCTGCAAACATATAGGAAGCCATGGCCAAAGAAAACCCTGCTGTTCCTCAAACAAAAAGGAATAAAAGCAGGAAGAGATCCTTCCCCAATTCAGCTGTCAAAAGCAGACGTGGGAAACGTCGGCCAACACAATCAGGTTTGTTCTTTGATTACTATACCGTATTTTACGAAAAGTTTTAATTCATTAAGTTGTTATTTTGTAGAGTACTAGTATAACTGGATGTAAGTTAAAGATACCACTGTTGCAATGTGTGTGAAACATACATCATCATACATCATACATCACACGAAAGAATTAGAGATATTAAGAACCTGTGACTGATAATCCTTGCTTGTGTTTTATGTACCCTGCTCTGGATAATATTGTGTGACAAATATAAATTGTATTAGTAATAATGTGGACATTTCTTTCTTAGTTTCCTTGCCTTCAGTTGTTATGGAACATTTTCATATTAAAATTACTGTGTACTTTTAGATTGATTGTAGAGTTAAGCAAATGTTACTGTCTCTGCAGCTGCACAAGCCAGAGGAAAGCACCCTGTTCCTGAGGAAAGCCTCCAGATGGAAGATCAGGAGTTGACAAGCCTTGGTGAGTGCATTGATTGTTACAGTAGTTCACGGTCAGTACATTTTTTCCCATTTCCTCTATTTATTTACTCATCTAGTTACTCATTATTACGTTTTAAATTGTATCTATTGAGTTAAAGCAGAAGTAAGCGATCCGGTCGTTTTGGCTAACTTCTTGTCAGCTGATGGAGTTAGCAGTCCCCGCCCTCGTCCCTACGTCACCACATTCACGCGCATCCCTTGGCTGCACACACAGAGAGGACCGCCCCTTTATGCCGTTCTCTCTCCTCATTGGATAAAGGTTGTAGGATACAAGGAAAGTTTTCTCCTCGGCTTACAGCAGAGCAGAGTGACTGACAGACCCGTGTTTCAGATCAAACACTCTATATAAGTGATTGCTGTCGGAAGATATAACTATTTAAGACTTATATTAATACAAATATTCCGCTTACTTCTGCTTTAATGTATGTTTGGTAGAGGCATTACTCTCTAATATTGTTAATGAGTTACATCATGTTGCTTTTACTATTCAGCAAATGAGATGTGAGGAAAAAGTTGTGGGGCTGTTCCTGTTGTGACGAATGGTGCACAGTACAATAATGGGCATTTAGCAGGTTTAGGCCATAGCCCTTGTGAGTAAGTATGCAAAACGTTGTTGCTCTCATCATCACAAACACATTCCCCACAGCAACAATTATGCTGAATTATTGTGGTGTGTGCCATTCATTTAAAACAGAAGCAATGCTGCAACTTTTTGCTCAGACCTTGTATTTTTTTTCCAACTCAAAAGTGTTTTCAATATACTTCCTTAATATCCATTAATGTCCATGCCTTAAGTTTTAGTGTGGCTCAACAGCTGTTTTCTTTTTTAGAAACACGTCTTCAAGAGTTGAGGGACACTCTTGCAGCAGTACCGATTCCAGAAAAAACAAATGAGGTTTCTGCCTGGACACAGAGGCAGCTTCTCACAAACGCAAAAATGAAAATAACAAGGACAACACTTTTGGATTCAAAACACTCCACTGAGAGAATAATCAACCAGAAGTGCCACAGATGCTCTCTTTGTGAAGCTGTTGTGAGGTGCCTGGACTGTGTGCCACTGGACATGGAGTTCCTTTGTGCAGAATGTGATGTGGAGGCCCACAAGAGGAACATCTTCCATGACAGAGAAGCATTAATCCATGGGTTTTTTGAGCGCATTCCCCCCAACAACAGCTGTGGTGATGGGTGACAATGGCCAACCTCAGTTTTGTGAACAATGTATGTAAACATGAACAATACATGTCCAGTTATACTGAAATTCCTCAAATATTGTGTATCGATGCACGTTTGGAATAGCTGGAAGAGAGCTGTGGCCAATATGTGTTAATATTGTGGGGTTTTATGCCCTATTTTAGAATGAGTTCAGTGTTTTAGGAAATGCATTTAAGGAAAAACTGTAAATACACCCTTAATAACGGTTCCCCCCTGTATTGCAGTATGCCAGCTGCCTGTGTCTACTCAAGCCATCTGTGAATGCTCCCAAGACCTCACAGTCATTCCAGGGAAGCATATTTCTGTGGTCACCATCACCATTCTGGAAGCTCTACTTTTGTGCAAGTTAAGTATTGTATGACAGAATGTAACCACTGTGAGCAATGTAAACCTTTTTAATCACCTGGTCATTTTTTTTTCACCTGGCAACTTCCAAATGCCATGTTAAATATCCAGTATATCGTATGTACTCTGTAAAAAATACAATATGATCATGTGTAATTTGATTACTGAAATATCTCAAGTCTTTACTATCTACTGTCTTCTTGTTCACAGGAAAATATGATGTCTGCCTGCCCCAGAAATCCTGTCCATCCTGCTCCGCAGAATGGACCCCTGACATGAAAGATCTCCTTAGATATCGGTACTGGCCAGCTACCAGCAGCTGCCAGACCGTGTACAAATTTGATGTGTTCAGTACGTTTGCGCATATGAAGTTGACAGCACCAGCCATGTCTAGGCAGGCCTTTCTTAAAATGTTGGAGCACAGATCTGTTCAAGCTGGAAGGGTAAGTCTGCTTGAATAAAACTGAAACACACAAGAAATGTCATATCACTTTATACCAAATAGTTGATTGTCAGCATTTCTTTCAGAAATACTAATAAAATATTATTTTTAATATACAGACAGGCAGTATCTGTGCTGATACATTTCAGCGCAGTTTCTTTGAATTTGCATTCTGCAAGTATAAAGAAGAGGACATGTGCCAGGTCCATCATTTCGATTGTCCGGCATGTTCTCCAGACATGTTGGCTGTAAGTTGTGATGGAAACAGAAAACATTATCGCTTTTCAAAGTCGAAAGGGTAGGTACAGATATTACACCTGTTTATTTTAGGATTGTCTGGGAAAATAATAAAGAGAGTACTGCTAATTGATTTCTATTATTTACTTTCATGTTAACTGAACATGGACAGGACTGAAGAGCCACCCCTATATGAAGGGTTGTTCCTGGCCAAGGACGAGGAAGTTGCCTCATTCGTGGACCTTGTCAGGGGCAACATGAGAAGTGTAAGAAACTTTTGGTTTGTTTATTATGATTGTTGCATACAGTTACTGTATGTTATATCAAAATGTGTGTGTAAATGTTTGTGTTACTTCATAGACAAATGACAATGCTGTTTGTGGCACTGCCAAGTTCACTGCTGGCAGAGAAATGGCCAAAAAGTCTGGTGCCAAAATAGACGAGGAGGGCATTCAAGTTGCAGTTTGCAGGTATGTGTTGTGTGTCTATGTCTGTGTGTGTGTGCGTGCGTGTGTGCAAGGTCAGGATAAAGTCTTAGAATTGTAAGCCATACACACTTTGGATTTAGGAGTGGTATTTATCCATCATTTTTAACAGCAATATTTATATTTTGGTCTAGGCACCCAGATGATATAGATGCTATGTGCTTGAGCCAGGCTTTGCTGGGTCAGTTTATTAACCACTAGTTTTTCTTCTGTTTAATCAGGGTATCTGCAGGTTTCAGCAAGTCAAATTTAAGACTTTTTAAGACCTTTTTAATACCACCTTGAATGAAATTTAAGACCTAAAACCCGCGATGGTGGGGGGGATCCCGCTGTATTACAACCCAAGCATAGCATGTGTGTCACTCAATGAGACTCCAGCCAACCTCGGAAACGGACGTCTTCCAGCCAACTGACGTTGAATTTGCACTTACCCATTGTCGCAGACTAGCTAGCAAGCGCGCAGACATCCGTTTATATACGCAGCTAGCAAGAAAGTAGCCTCTCTACATCTCCTTCCCGAAAAGTCCCGCGAGAAAAATAAAATAGTCCTGCCCCGACAAATTTAAGACCTCTGAGTTATTTATGTAAGACAAACATGTGACATTTTGGACGAATTTAAGACTTTTTAAGGCCTTAAATTTAGAAAAATGAATTTAAGACTTTTTAAGACTTTTTAAGACTCCGCGGACACCCTGATAAAACTTTCCATACTGTCCTGCAGGTGAAATGGGGTGGCAGAAGCCAGGATGGAGCAGGAAATACAGTGGGAGAAGAAGTGGAGCAAGTATGTCGTTGTTACTTTTGTAACTGTATGGATTGAACGAGTATAAATAGAATGGAAGATGTTTTTTTATGTAAAAGAGACTAGACATTAATTGATATATTTGCTTTACAGGTAAACAGCTTTCTCTCTCGGGCAGCTCTTGTCACTAAATGCATGACAAAGGCAGGTTAGTATTACACTTCCAACCCACTCATTGATAAGGCATCCTGAATAGTGTTTTTTTTTTTTTTTACAGATGATTTTAAAAACTGTTTCATTGTTCCCTCCCTATAGAAGTTGTCATTGTATTCCTTTACTGTAATTACTAGTACAGCACACTTTTTTATTTTTATTGGGGAAACAGAGTGACAAGAACAAAACAACACAACAGAAACAGTAATATACAGCTGAAAGGTTTCTCTCCTGTATGACTTCTCATGTGTCTCTTTAAGTTTCCTCCCTGTGTGAACGATTTCTTACAAACTGAGCAGCTAAAAGGTTTCTATCCTGTATGACTTCTCATGTGTCTCTTTAAGCTTCCTCCCTGTGTGAACGATTTCTTACAAACTGAGCAGCTAAAAGGTTTCTATCCTGTATGACTTCTCATGTGTCTCTTTAAGCTTCCTCCGTGTGTGAACGATTTCTTACAAACTGAGCAGCTAAAAGGTTTCTCTCCTGTATGACTTCTCATGTGTCTCTTTAAGCTTCCTCCCAGCGTGAAAGTTTTCTTACAAACTGAGCAGCTAAAAGGTTTCTCTCCTGTGTGAGTTCTCATGTGTGTCTTTAAGCTTCCTCCCCGCGTGAAAGTTTTCTTACAAACTGAGCAGCTAAAAGGTTTCTCTCCTGTATGAGTTCTCATGTGTCTCTTTAAGTGTCCTCCCAGCGTGAACGTTTTCTTACAAACTGAGCAGCTAAAAGGTTTCTCTCCTGTGTGAGTTCTCATGTGTGTCTTTAAGTTTCCTCCCAGCGTGAAAGTTTTCTTACAAACTGAGCAGCTAAAAGGTTTCTCTCCTGTGTGAGTTCTCATGTGTGTCTTTAAGTTTCCTCCCCGCGTGAAAGTTTTCTTACAAACTGAGCAGCTAAAAGGTTTCTCTCCTGTGTGAGTTCTCATGTGTGTCTTGATAATTTTTTTATGGTCAAATGTTTTCCCACATGCGGAGCATCTGAATGGTTTCTCACCAGTACTACACCTAGAATCACTGTCAGGGACTTCATCATCGGTCCAAGCCTTTAAACCTGACTGAGGTTCTCTGGTCTCCTGCCAATCATCACTGTCATCAGATGAGTCTTCAGTCATGTCATCAATGTCAGAAGAGTCTTCAGTCATGTCATCAGTATCTGGTTGTGGTTCTGGTCCTCCACAGTCCTCTTCACCAGCTTCTGTTTTCATCTGTTCAGTTGAGCTGCTGGCTGCAGCTGAAGCCAGCACTGAGAACTGAGGCTTCTCTTCGTCATCTTCATCTTCTTCACTCTTCACAGGGACAAGAGTGACTGGGAACTTGATATCAGCCTCCTCCAGCCCTTGAAGCTGCTCTCCCTCCTGACTGATCCAGACTTCCTCCTGTTCCTCTTTGATGTGTGGGGGCTCTGGATCCTCCTGGTCCAGACTGGAGCCCCAGTCCTGCTGCTCAAAGGGAACCTCTTCTTTACACGCCATCAGCTGCTGGACGTCTGCAGGAAAACAGTAACATAACACGGAGATGTTAGTAAAACAGCTGAGCACTTAGTCACAGTTCAAAAAAAACTTGGGACACAAAATAAATGTTAGAACCCTGAATTTTTAATTACAATAAATGTTATTTTCTAAATCGATTTTACATAATGCTAGATTTGGCAAATGTGTCTGCTATAGAATGGACAAACAATTACAGTAATTATTATATGATTATTACAATTATTATTGCTGACAGCTACTCAATATATGGGAAATTGGGGAAAAACTAAATGGATTTCATAGGCGCTACTAGTTTCCCAATGCATGATTGGAAGTTTAATGGTCACTTTCAATCCAAAGGACACAGATGTTCGTTCCATTGACCGCAGAACTGCTTCTCATCCTCCATAAGAGACCCAAGACCCTGTTGTTCAGAGTTCACCTGGACTCTGCTGAGCCTCCTCCCTCTACTACCTCTCTCCCTCCCAAAAAAACCCACAAATCTGTATCTTAGCACGTATCTCTGTTGTTTACTAGCTACAGGTTAACTTAGCCAGCGGGCGGATTGAAATCCTCACTGTGCTGATAGAGATGTACTGTTGCACTCTTCACACAAATGTACTTATTCATAGTCGCTTTGGATAAAAGCGTCTGCTACTTAGCTAAATGTAAATGCATTGAGATTCGCCTCATATATCCTTTTCCGGTGAAGAAGGCGGGAGAGGGCCAGCAGGGAAAGATGGCGGCCGAGCCCGCGGAGACGGAACAAAGGAACGAGGAAAGAAGACAGCAGGAGGGAAACCTGGCTGCCTGTAACATACAACAGCTGTCCTTTATCACCCAGAAGCCCGGCGACCGAACCCGGGTTCGTCGGCCGCGGCACAAAAACAGCGTAGCGGGTTAAGGTGAGGTGGTCTCAACCACATGGAACGGGACTCGGCGGTCCAGTAAACGTCACACACCGAGAGGGATTCATTAAACACGCACGGCAGCTGTCCGGTCTCTGCCCAGACAAACAAGCTTACTTGAGATTGCTTCACGGCGCGAGTCCGGTCGATGAATGTCCGTTAGGAGCTTGTATTGAAACAAATCACGCACACACCCACGTGACTGCTTCGAAAAATCTTCTTCTTCTTCTTCTTTTGGAGTTTATTGGCGGTTGGCAAACCAACTTAAATGTGCATTACCGCCACCTACTGGACTGGAGTGTGGAACAGTAAATTGGCAGACAAAATAAATGAAAACAAACAAACAAAGCAAATATACAAAAATAAATAAATAAAATAAAATAGCAGGAAAACTAACTAAATAAAAAACTAAATAAAGTTGGAATTATATCCTCTCCATTAGACCTGTATCTTTCAGATATGTCATCAAATGCTTGAGCATACACAGCAAATTCAGAAGTGTTAATTCAACTCCTAGGGAGTTAAATTCAACACTTTAAAAAAGTGTCTATATTGGTCCACACTAGATCGAGTTAAAATAACACTTTTGATAGTGTTAAACATGACAGAGTTGAAAAACTCACCTATATTTCAGACGTTTATTATTATGGCAGCAGCTGAGGGGTGTGTGTGACTCCGGTAAAGGTATTAGCTGCGGCTAACGTTAGATTGAGAAGCTAATGTTAAGAATAAACTTTTTTTTAAGTCCCAAAAGTTAGAAATAAATAAATAAAATGAAATAATTAAATAAACTACTCATGCCCGTAAGAGCAGAGCACCGTGTGGCAGGCTAGGTGGTCTGGTGTGTCTGTTTCTCCAGGAAGCCTAACTTACAGCAGCAACATGCTAACTTAATTTGCCCGACTCACAAAGCTAGTCTGACTTTTAGCATTAGCAGCAGTCTTTGGGCAGGCAGGAGCTCAACCCCCAGGCCCAGCACCGGCTCTCTAAGTTACTCTATCGCCTGGCATTTTCATCGAGACGAGACCATAGCTAATTAATTACCGTACGCGCACGGAACGACAGATTTTCCCCGACAGAAATCAGTTAGCCTCGTGCGCGTGCTAACGCTACGTCATTTTAGCTAACTTAGCTTTTTCCTCTCACAAGAAATGTGTAGTTATATACCGTGTTATCCGAACGTGTAGCCTATACTTACGCTAAGCAAACTGTGTACATTCATCAACACTGATGTGCAAAAGGAACATTAACGCACCCTTGAAAAAATATAAAACAGCCGCCATGCTAACCTTAACATGGGACTTAGCCTACCTTGTTAGAGCTATAACGTTAGACAGGACATTCGACACATATAACATTTAAATACTACTGCTTACAAAGTATTATTAAATGGGCATGACGCCTTTTATTTACTTACAGAAAGATACTCCGTGGAGTCTGGAGGTGAAAAGTCCTCTGCCGACCCGCTCGAGCCTCGAGTCTGACTCCGAGTCGTCCCGCTCTTTAGACAAACACGTCACAGGTCCGTTGGAATTCTGGGAGTAACACTGTTTAAGTGTTGATTTAAAAATGAACACTTAACAGTGTTGTTTGGATTTAACTCCCTGGATTAACACCAACTCTTTTGAGGAATTAACTCTCAAATAGTTGAATTAAACTAAGCAAGTGTTGAATTAACACTGTATTTTTAACATACAACGTTGCAACCTGATCTCACAGAAATGCGTGAAAGAAGCACGACCTCTTAATAACGCATTGCGTGCTCCTGGCACGCAATTGTGTAAGAATTCCGTGTGATCACCACGCAAACAGTCTTCACTGAAAGTCAATTAGGATCCGTTCCGTGGCGGACACACGCATTGTCAGCTTCAAAGACGTCACGCTGTGGGTGTTGTTTCATAGATCCCGGAAGTGCAAATGTAGATTAATCGATATTCTGAAGAAAGATCTGATTATAAGCCATAACGTTGTAACCATCCAAGGCAGACTGTGTAACGATAGTATGTGCCTCTGTCGAGTCCAAAATCCCCGTGTAATATCAACTTTATTTTAAGAAAACACGTTTTATTTCCAATGTCATATCACGGAGAAGCACTACATTACCCATAATCCTCATGTCTATCACCGACGTGTCTGATTGGTCGAGCTTAAACATTATTTTCTTAGTAACTAAAAAATAAAACAAATTGAGCTCATATTATTTTCTTATTAACTAAAAGGTCTTGAACATCTTTTTAATTAAATGAGTGAAATTTTATATTTTATCTGAAAAACACCGGCGTTGCCCGTTGCCTTGTGGGTAACGTGGGTGTGTCCTCCATATTCACCGCGGCTGCGTTTCAGTAGGCTCGTTCGGGATGGGCTTGACTTGACTTGACTTATCACGCCGACGAGAGCTGCAGGTGTCTGAGGGGGCGGGCTCTAAAAGAGACGGCAGGCAAACGCCGTCAAGTCGGACAACAAAGTCAACGTGACTATAGTGCTCAAGCGATAGAACACAGCAGCAAACCAAAGAGGATATGTTTTATATATATATAAAACATATATATTACACACACACACACACACACACACACACACACACACACACACACACACACACACACACACACACATACTATGGAGGACTAAATGTGACACAATTAAATAAATAAATACACCATTAAATAATTACTTAAATGTGTCATTAATTCATTCAAATTGGAATTAAATACATAAATGTGTAATTAAATGTGTCATTAATTCATTCAAATACCGATTCATTTAATGTAAAATACATATATAATTATTTCACTATTTACATTTACATTTCATGGTCCTGCCTTGCAGTGCTTCTTGAATTGTCAAACTGTCAAACTCACTCATCAAACTCAGTGGGTGGGGCTAACGAAAATCTAGTCTGATCCATTGCTTTTGTCTGAAGTAGAGTACCTGGATAGAAACGATGGAGGATCTCCATGAACTTTCCAGGGAGTTGGTGAGAGACATTTTAAACTTAGCAGAGGATGTAGAAGCAGGACCTGCTGACCCAGAGCATGTAGCTAGTAAAGCAGAGGAACTTATTGAAGTTCTTGGAGTAATTTCCGCACTTTCCGACGAAGATATCGACCACAGAGTGATTGCAAATCTCGAAGAAGTAGTCCACCGCTTCTCTGGTACCAGGGCGCATCAGGCCCAACACACACAGGGACCGGGGCGTTTGGCGTTTGACATACCGAGTGCAGTTCTGGAGCATCAAGTTCTTTGTGGAGTACCCGCTGGTCAAATTGCAGAGATGTTCGGAGTGTCAAAGAGGACCATCAGGAGGCGCATGCAACAATACGGTTTGAGGTATTTACACTAAATTCATGAGTTTTCAGTTTATGAATTGCCGTTCTCATACACTTATATATATATTACGTTTAAGGTAACATTACTTGATGTTTTTTTTTTTTTTGTGCAGAAAGACAGATCTCTATTCAGCTGTGAATGATGAGGAGTTAGACCGTATTGTAAGTGAAATTCACAGAAGACATCCAAACACAGGCTACAAGCTAATGCGTGGTCATCTGAATGCAAGAGGTGTGCGTGTTCCAAGTGAGTATAATAATATGGGCATTATTTAAATGTATTTTTAATGCAGAGCTCTGCCCCATTGAAAGGTGAAGGAAGCCCGCTTGTGGAAAGACGTCGCCTCTGAGATGTAGAACGTGTATTATAAAAGAGAAACACACATTTCAGGACCGCCATCAGAACAGCCATGTCTTGTGATTTGTAGCCTCCTATTTAATAGAGTAGGAACAATATCTGACAGTAATATTCTCAGCTGTCCGGATGTGCCCCCACCCCTACCCCTGCTGTAAAGGGTATATAATATAATCATAGAAAAGGATATAATCATAGGAGGCTAAAAATCGCAGGTCATGTCTGTTCCAGCATGTGGGATCTTTTATATATTAATAGGGACAATATCTGACAGTACAGTACATTTTTGACACACATTATGTGTTTGATTATGACACCACTATTTCCTCAAAATAAGTAGCCAGTGAGTGTGTGGTTATTCATTTTATTTTCCTCCCCTCAGTCTCAAGACTGCAAGAGTCTTTACGCAGAGTCGACGCAGAGGGAGTCTACATGAGGCGTCTAAGGCTGCGTGTATTAAGACGACGGCAGTATTCTGTTCCTGGCCCAAACTCTTTGTGGCATATAGATGGCCACCATAAGCTCATCAGGTCAGTGATACTAGCAGATAAACAGTGCATCTTTCTAGATGTTTCATTAGAATTGTTTTACAATAAAGTTGTTATTTTTCATGTGTTCACAACAGGTGGAGATTTGTTGTCCATGGTGGGGTGGATGGATTCAGTCGTTTAGTGGTCTACCTGACTGTGGCTGGCAATAATAGAGCTCATACGGTCTTACAGAGCTTTATCGCTGCTGTTGAGCAGTATGGGCTGCCAACAAGGGTACGGTCTGATAAAGGGGGGGAGAATGCAGATGTAGCAGAATTCATGATCAGAAGCAGAGGTACCGACAGGAATTCACACATCACAGGCAGAAGTGTCCACAATCAGCGGTAAATAAATGAACACTGAATCCAGACAACGAAGTCCATCTTTTCGCCCTGCATCGGATCTTCCTTCCACTGATTCAGCAAAGCCTCGACTCTTTCCGAGATGCTTGGAACTTTCATGGTCTTAGAACTGAAAGGAATCAGTCACCACAGCAACTCTGGAGAAGATACAGAGAGCAAGGCCCTGAGGAGGATCCTACTGAGGTTAAAGAACGATCAACTTTTAAAAACTGTTTCCCCAAAGGAATTATGGAAGAAAATATTGTACTAAATGTGGTACTTATAATGAAACATAGGTTATAGTCTCTTCAAAGTCTCCCGAGCTTTCAAAGATCAACCTCATGTGCATACTATGCACAACTGTATTATTTTACAAAACTGAATTGAATAGGCAACATTTAATTTCTCACCGACTTGGTGACTAAAAATAACAATCTTGTGTAATGACATGTCAAACTAGTTTTAAGTACAAGATTGATCATGCTTGTTCTCCATTCAGGTTCCTGAAGAGTATGGGATCGACTGGAACGGACCTCATAGTCTTCATGGAGGCACTTTGTCAGTGCCCGAGGTTCAGCTGGCCCGTGAGCTCTCAGATGAAGAGGTTGCCATTTTGCCAGCTCCAGGAGTTTCTGTAACTGATGCACTTAGATTATACGTAGAGACTGTGGAAGTTTTATCAGGAATCATAGCAGACTGATGTCCAACCCATGCTTTTATTTGGCGTGTTAGAACAAGCAAGGATAAACTGAAAAAGTTTGCCTTCCTTAGAAAAAAAGGGAAAAAAATAAGTTTTACTTTGAAGCTCTACCATAATGACCGTCTGTCATGTACAGCTCCACTACTTTCTGAACTTCAACACTCTCCTTTACTTCCTGTCTCATTATTGTCCACAGAATGAATAACATGAATGCTGTACTATTAGCACTGAAGGTGCAGAACTGTTTGGTTTCAGTAAATGGAAAAATATGTACAATAAAACAATGGTCAACTACTGCAGTGTTAATGTTTTCAAAGAACTGAACTTGTGTCAACTCATCTGAACAGTGTATGCAAAGACATCTGTCTTAAAAAAACTTAAACAAGTCCAAATCCAGTACTTCTTATGGCAGAGACAAGTGCTTTCTCAAAGTCCATGTAGGTCTTGAAATGAGCTGGCAGCTTTAGTGTTTCGAAGCATGTGGAGGACGTAGGAAGGGTTCCCCCAGAAATCTCCACTCTCAGTTCAGGAGGAAGCATCTCCCAGCCAACCCAGAATGTCAGCAGCTGGGCCAGGGTACCTGATGAAGCTAAAAGTCATAAAATGGATTCAAGACATTTAGTTCAACTTTAATTGATCATATCTATCCATGACACATAGAAGCATTTGTTAAGAGAGCAATACATAAACCAAATAAGGTGTTTATACCCGTTTCAATGAACATCCTTAGAAAGCCAGTGGTGCAGCATATGGTGTCTAAATCAAAGTCTTCATCACTGTCCTCAACTGGCCATGTGATTTTTTCCAGGAGCATCTTAAAGAACACAAAAAATGTAATTATTTTAAAAAGAGAACTTATTTTGATGAAGGAATATGCAGATCACATTCTTGGTAAATGGAAAAATAACCAGCTCAGTCATTGAAAATACATGTAAATTCATCAAGTTAAGTCACAAATATAACTAAATTACTGACTTACCTGGGATGTGAACTGCATTTCAGCCATTTTGGGGAAAAGAAGTGGGACAACATCTGGCCTAGATGTCAGCAGGGGCCATACCATCACATCTTTCAGTCCCTTTCTCAACTGTTTAATTTGGCGCATGGTCCTCCCAACGACCTAAGAGACAGACCCGACCCATATTACAGCCAAATCCTCAACCCAAATTTGACAAAAGTTTGCACAGTAGGGAAAATGTTCATAAAAGCACAATAAAGTGCTTTATAAAATCCATTAAAACTCTAGTACTTAAACTTAAACTCTAGTGTTAACATAACAAGCCAGGGTTCATAACACTTTCTATAATTTCAACAACTACAGCAATGAGTTCTGTCACTTAACCAGCAGGAACTCACTGCATGGAGTAGAAGTTTGTTATGTAGCCATCTCCGATTTGTTTTGGTGACTGCCGGAAGATCCCAAGACATGGAAAGATCTGAAACTGTGTCCTTCTGTTGCGGTGTAAGTTCTTCATGTTCGAGCTAGAAGTTATTACAAGTTATTATATTTGCCCAAACAATAATTTTTGCAAGGCAAAGTTTCTTTTATGTTACATACCAGTTTTATGATGCTCCTGATGTGCAGATCAGGACAGTCTTCTGTAACAACAGTTGCCATTTCAGGGTCCCCATTGAACAGTACATGAATTACAGCAGGACTTAATCCTGTGACATGGGGACCGTCATGCAGAAATGTGTGGGCCAACATCCTTCCTGCAACCCGGAAGAGGTTGCTTTCAATAAGTGCCTCTGATGCTGCTGGAACAAGATGGTCAGGTTCACCCTCAAATAGCAGTGTTCGGCCCATTCCTCCTGTAATGTACCAAGAGAGCAGGGGATAAAGTCACAACAATTAACCTCTTAAATAAATTTAAAAAATGACATCATATTAACCTTCAAAATAGTAAGAGATTTACCAAGATCTAGACTGAATCCAAACTGGAGTTTGGATATGATTGTTGTCATAAAGTACCGCATCACTCCCTCTCCGATAGCAACATCACCTGAAATAAAATACTGATAATAACACAGTGGAAAAACAGTGGCAGACTAATAAAGGTAACTGGATTAGGTAACATTTAACAAGCAAGGGAAAAAATAGTCAATATTCTATTGGCTGTAATTCTAGAATAGCATCCTTAATATTGATTCTTCCAGATAACAGGAGAATATTGTGCACAATATACACACATATATAACACACATATTTTCATTAGTTTTTTGGATTCCATTCTCCCATTTAACAATGCCATAAAAGAAACTCGAGTGGTATAAACTGTACTGATACATTTATATTACAAACTTTATATTACTTACCAAAAAGAGTACAATGAACTGGACATGCCCATTCTTGCTGCTGTTTATAGAATAAGAGAAGTTCCCGTTCCCTCTCCTCTTCAGAGTCCCTTACATCCATCTTCATTCTAAGTGGTTTCCCAGATGCATGTTCCCTTAGCAGATTCTCTTTGAAAACTTTGGCAGCTTGAGCCGGTTCTTTAATAAGATTCCATTCTATAGAAACAACAACAATAAAGTTATCTATTCCAGAGAGACATGTTGTGAGTTGGCATGTTACCTGCAGATACAGATATCCTCTCACTCTACAGAGAAGGAGGAAAATTCTGTCCATGTCACTGACAAAACGTGAGACCCAACAGCTTCAGAATTTGTCACAAAGCTGAGGTGACCTAAAAACAGCAAAACAGCATTCTGAACAAAAACTAAATATTAGAAAATATAACCCAGTTGCATGTTATTAATTGTCTAATTGTATTATCTTATCTAATTATATCTTGCAGGTGTTTTTTTTTTCAGTTTCAGTTACACACAATCTTATAGCAACACTATTGTGATGACACAAACCACTGTCTGTTTCTTTGCGATCCAACTCCTCGTTGACAATCAATGCTGGTACTACTTCACTCTCAGCTGATGTTCCAGGCCTCGCTGGAACATTGTCACTGACTAGTGCTGTCTCACTATCATTTTCTTCACTTTGGCCTCCCTCTTGTTCTCTTTCTGATTCCTGCATGGGTGTCCTTGAAGTTAACACAATTCAAATTATGGTCATACTCTCTTATTTGTGTGCACAAGATGAAAATGAATATGCTACCCTTGCATTGCTTTAGGAAGTACATACCCATTGCAGCTCAATCTGTGCAACTTCATCTCTGAAAAGGGAACTTCCTTCTGACAAGTGATGCAGGGGATGACTGGACCAGAGGCAGGACGTGAGCTCTCCTAAAAACAACAAATGGCTTTTAATTAATGATTAAAAGTCACCAGTAATCTTTGTTTTGATTGTGTATTAAACTAGGTCTCTGTAAATTTATGTACCCAATCTAAGGGTAGATCCTGTTGAAGTGGACGTATGTAGATTGTAGCCTGTCCAATCATCGTCGATGGATCTTTCAGATAGGCAAGGGTGTATCCAGTGCTGGGACACTGAAGCAATGCAAGATTTCGACTGCGAGTAGATCCTACAAGTTTAAGAAATTCAAAGCCTCCCCCTTGTTGGAGCTTTGGAAACACTTCCATCAGTTTATTTGTTATAACCATGGGGTCATGGTCATTCCCTGGAGAGAAAAAAAATAAAATCATAACTCATATTTACTCACCTAAAACTAAGCAAGTAAGCCTGTGATAACTATTATTCACACTATGAAAATCAATTAAGTTTGAGTCACTATAAAAAGAAATGCTGATTAGAACTGCAAATAACTTCAACAAGCCACAGACAGTTTAGTAAATGTCTAGTTTCGCACTGACCTGAAAATGTCACTTTTTGCTCTCCAAGTCCTGAAGTAAGAAGTTCCGCTTTAAGCGGTACGCTTGAAATTGTATCCGCCCTGTGGTCAGCCAAACAACAGACAGTGTGTGTGTAGCTTCTTCGGCTAACTTGGACTTGTGCTGGTCGTCTCGTCATATTCCTTCTGGCTCCAATGTTATATGGCGCAAAAAGCCTTGCTACCTCCGCTGCAACACAGAAAAACGTCACAGCTCAATGGTCACCAGTCAGCTAAAACAACCTCAACTTCTATCTTGGGATGCTCAAGCCAGCTAACACTATTTAGCCGATTAGCGAACTAGTTTTATGCTCCCATTAACAATGAACGTATTAAGCACGAAGCATCATGAGCCTACCGCATACAAATACATTTTTGAGTCGATCTAATTTAACCCACACCTGTGTCCCGAGTCATTAATTAGTAGCACACCAGGCTGACATGAAATTACTTAGCTTACCTTGGACAGGTGTACGTGATGGAGCGGCAGGTATCTGCTGTGACTGAGCCGCTGGAGCCACCGGAGCCGCCGGAGCCGCCGGAGTTCTGTTCAGAGCTTCCTCAATCAAATTCGCTGCTTCTCTCAGCAGCTCCGGGCAAGTTTTAGACATTTTGTCCTGCACCTCGCACGCTGCCTCAACATTGGGGCTAGCAGGACAAGTCTTCTCCTTGATTTTTAGCCGTTGTAATTAAAGTTTTGTTTAACAGAGTATCTAACCAACGTAGAGGTGAATAGCGCCATCCAGTGTATTGGAATGTGTTCACTAGCTCTGCATCAATCCATTATCTGGAATTGATTTGTCTTGGCTTGATGCGCAGGGTAACCAATCAGGCGTTAGGTTCCGCCTACCAACTTTTGATGGGTGAGTTTGACAGTTTGACAATTCAAGAAGCACTGCAAGGCAGGACCATGAAATGTAAATGTAAATAGTGAAATAATTATATATGTATTTTACATTAAATGAATCGGTATTTGAATGAATTAATGACACATTTAATTACACATTTATGTATTTAATTCCAATTTTAATTCATTAATGACACATTTAAAGGAGTCATAACCTGGTTTTATACGTATCCAGCCCCCCTTGGATCGCTTTGGATCAATTCGTAAAACTTATTAGAAAAAAAAAAAAAAAATTTAATCAAACATTGAGCTTGTTCTGACCCTTTTTCGTACCGCGATTTTATCACGCGAGATTACGCGCGAGGTTTTGACTGGTCCGGATGTGCATTGTATAATATGTAATGAGGCGCGCGTTGATTCGCCGCAGGAAGGACAGAGCCGGGGGGGCTTGCCTGCATGCAGACTCCAAAACATAAACAGCCCCCTGTCATGGCGCACACACTAAATGACGAACCTTACGGAATTCAGGCATTTATGTACGAACCAGAGTCGGAACCCGAACCGGAGAGTGAAGAGCCAGAGACGGTTGAAGAGACACGTTTACAGCAGGACGTCAGGTAGCGGACGGGGGGGGGGGGGGTTGGGTGGTGAAAGAGGGGTGGGCTTATGCAAGTAGCCTCCACGGTGACGTCACCGTAGGCGCAGAATCAAAATCTCGTGCTTTAGGAATGCACACCCTTGTGTGCTATTCCTGTTCGGAAAAAGAGCAGAAGCGAAAAAACGGCGCCACTTTCAAACTCCAGCCTTTCAGGCAAGTTTCAACTGAGGTCAAACACAGATATGCATGTTTTAACAAGAGAAATTGCGATTTCCTGGTGATGACTCCTTTAAGTAATTATTTAATGGTGTATTTATTTATTTAATTGTGTCACATTTAGTCCTCCATAATATGCAAGGCAACATGTGGAAGGCATTATTTTTTCCCAGTATATTTGTATTATCATTCTATGTTTGTATTAACCAGACCTCACATATAATAGGCCTACTCACAACACAATGCACGGAACTTTAGATCAAGCCATGAGATCAATGCGACCAAAATAAAAAGTATCATTTCACCACAAGGTGGCCGCCGAGTGCGATCCTGAACACACGTCATTGAACTTTTAACCAATGAGAACCATTCCGCTGTAGCGGAGGTGTGGACAAGCCGGTTCCAGCCACCGTTCACCGCGCTGCCAAGCGCCGCAAGAAGCGGCTCTTAAAAACTTGTTCTCGCGATGTTTTGGGTCACGTGATATGGTCGCGACCCTGTGACGGCTTTGCAGTCGGCTGCTAAGTCGGAGACAAATTCTAGCCATCATGCATCGCTTTCAACCCACAATACATCACGTTAGGTGGCGCGCTGCAGGCGGCTACATCAAGTCGAACGAGCCTAATAACGGTTTGAGTCGCCCTCGCTCACTTGCCCTAAGCCCTTGCTATGACGTCACACGGAGGCCACTTGGAGGGCGGAGGGAAAGAGGGCGGAGGGGGAGTGAAAGAGGTAAATGGAACACACCTGCCCTCGTTCACTAACAGCCCAGACAATCATGGATCAACCACACGTTGTTGGAGTAGCGCTATACTGCCTATTCCAAATTACACAAAATATGCAGAGACTCATTTCATTGAGACGAAGACGTATTCTGCGCTTGATGGCAATACGTCGGCTTATTTACTTACACTTGTAAACGTTGGGCTCTGCCATAACTCCGCAACAGACAGTCTAATTGCACAATTTAAGAAAATGAATTAAATTGAATTCTACTTTCTTCTTCTTCCTTGGTGGTGAATAGACAGCAGACAATGGTGTTTGAGGTTCATTATCGCCACCGCATGGACATATTTTTCGTGCACCACTGCAATGCATTGTGGGTGATATACAGCTCTGAAGTGGCCATCGTTGTTCACTCGATCACTCAGCCCTCAAGGGTCGATCTCACGGAGTTCACTTCAGCTGTTCAGGGAAATGGAACAGCCCTTAAGATGGCGGCGGGGATTCCCCCGAGGGCAAGTGCTTAGGGCAAGTGAGCGAGGGCGACTCAAACTGTTATTGAAACGCAGCCCTGGTCTTGGTAAAACTCTAGCACTAGTTTCTCCTACACAATCATGTGCTATTCCATCTGTTTCGTTTGGCAGCAGGGTTGATGGGTTTAATGTAGTGCATCTCTCTATAGTGAGATGTGGCTGTGACAGTAGGATAGTCATACAACTAAGATGTCGCGCTGGTGACATAAAAGTGATTTTGTTCTGCATTAGAAGTGCTGAGACTGCATGTGACACCATAAGTGTCAGTGGGTGAAATAACACTATAGAAGCAGCTGCCTGTACTGCCTGCAAACAAGGTGGCATAGCTTTTGTGATGTTATTGAGTTTTGATGAATAATATGCAATAGGTCTCTGTTTTCCTCCAAATGGTTGTGTTAGAACACTAGTCATAAGACCAGTTCTTGCATCGCAAGTCTGAACAAACGGCTTTGAGTAACCAGGGAAAGCTAATACTGCAGAGCTCACTAGAACTTGTTTGAGTCTAACAAAAGCATCATTAGTTTCTTGAGTCCATGTTATTTTGTCTTGAGCTCCATAGGCTGCTCATATATAGCATTTTGGAGCGGTTGTGCTATTTCAGCATAATTAGCAATCTATTGTCTGCAAAAATTAGTCATACCTAAGAAAGACATCATTTGTCTTTTGGTTGTAGGTTTTGGTGCTTGTAAAATAGCTGTTTTCCTTTTCTCGTCTAGATGTTTACCTGACTGTGAAATATTAAAACCTAAATATTTTACAACCGTTTGCCACAATTGTAATTTATTTTTGCTGACCTTATGTCCTTGTTCAGTTAAGAATTTTAATAGAGCTAAAGTATCAGTTTTGCAATCTATTTCAGTTTTAGACGCTATTAAGATGTCATCCACATATAATAGTATCTGGCTTTTTCACGAGGGTTCAAATTTTGCTAAGTTTGGGGACATGGCCAGAAAAGATAGTTGGACTTTCACAGTAACCTTGAGGTATTCTTGTGTATGTATATTTTCTATCTTCATGCCTTTACTGTGTTGAGTGGCAGTCTACTACTGCCTTCATCTTTTCTGATTATTCTAATTGTTCTGCATGCTCCCGTATCGCGTAGAAAACGTTTTAAAGTTTTATAATTGTTAACCAATAATCTGGTGACTATCCATTTTTGATTCATGCTTAAAAATATTTCAGCACTTTCTAGTGAACATACTTCTTCTTCCTCCTCATCTTCTGTGTCTTGGTGTGTGTGTGTGTGTGTGTGTGTGTGTGTGTGTGTGTGTGTGTGTGTGTGTGTGTGTGTGTGTGTGTGTGTGTGTGTGTGTGTGTGTGTGTGTGTGTGTGTGTGTGTGTGTGTGTGTGTGTGTGTGTGTGTGTGTGTGTGTGTGTGTGTGTGTGTGTCCATGCATGACCTGATTTATTGAAGTCATGCCGATGAATCATCAACTCGTCTGGGTCTCCCTGCTCCTCCTCTCCCCCGCCAGCCTCCTTGACCTCTGCCCTTTGGAGCTCTACGTTCTCGAGCCCAATGTCCAAATTTACCACAACTGTAGCAGCTCTCATCTCCAAATCTCCGTCCTCCCCGTCCTTCTCCTCTTCCTCTCCCTCTCCAGGCTCCACGGTTCACATTGCCTCGGAAATACACATCAGTAAATGAATTAGCATAATTTTCATCATCATCATCATCCATGACAAATACTTCACTTGCCTTTTTTTTGTTCCGCCTTTCTTGGCTTTTCATGGTCAGTCGTAGCTTGTATCCCAGCAGTTCCAACACCTATTAGGTGCTTCCTACGCCTAGCACCTAGTGGCAGCAAGTCAAACTGGGGATCAGCTAAAACATAGCCTTTTTAGAATTGAATCATTTAGTTAATATTTTAAAACCGTTGACTCTCACTAATGCAGTGTGCTCTCGTCTTACAGACTTTTATTTGACCAAGTAAATATTGTTATTTAACCTAATTTAAGTTACTGAGTCTGCTTTTGAGACGTGGATGTGAATCTGAGGAGTGAACGTTTGTCAGTTAACGGAAGCCCTGATCATTAATGTTGCTTTGTTCCACTGGAGCTTTTCCTGCTATAACAGATGAATGCGAGTCTAATATTGCTGGAGCACAACATCCCCCTTTCTCGCTTCAGAGTGAAAGCCTTTGGTGTAGTTGCCCTTTTAGCCAGAAGAGGGCGAGATTGGACAGGCGTTTTACTGCAGCCCTACAACGTGTCAGTGAATATGTGCTATATCTGAGATTGTCTGATGTATTCAGTCCCAGGTGTGCACATGTTTAATTGGCACCAAAGTAAGGTGCGCTGTGCTTGGGTCAGTGCACCTGCCGACCACAGAGAGCGTCAGCACGTCTCTGTCACTTTAGTTTGTCAGTATCTGAGCAGAATGGGAGTCTGTGTACCAGTACACAGTTCCAGTACCACAGTGGGGACCAAGGACAGATGCTGTGCCATGAATTTGGTGCTGTTTCCATCGTTATTTGGTGCCAATCAGGCGATCAATCAATCACAGTCGCTAGCTCACTTTTGATTACAAGCTCACAATACACATTGAACAACCCAGTGTTATCCAGAAGGTCTTATTATATAATGTTATAATATAATGTAATATTATAATGAAGGCCGGGTTTATGTAACGCAAAGTATAAGAAGAATTGATCTTGAGAGAGAAGGGCTGTTATATTGCTCTGAGTCCATCACATTCATTTTATTTTTCAGTGGAACTCCACCACCCCCCGTGCGCTCATATATATTTCTCCCTGGTCGTGCGGTCCCGAGACTCTCCGCCGAAGTGCACATCATCGAGCTCAGCTGATCACACGGCTTTTGTGCATCTGCTCTGCCCGCAGTCACACGGGGTCTTCACGCACTGTGCAGCGACGTGCAAGGAGACAAAGTCCACTCCGGTCCATCGGACGGCGGAACCGCGCGAGACGGACACGTCCAGAGTTTCCTCCGAGGACCGAAGCGCCGAGCTGACCGACGACCGAGAGAACTGGAACAGCAGCGAACCCAAAGCATGAAGAAGACTCCCAATTCAGGTACAGAGATTTCCAAAAAAGTATGCTGGAATACGCTTTACTCATTTAGTCAGATAGCACATGATCTAAACTCTGCAGTAACAAAATGAATTTCCCCAAATATGTGACCTACTTTCGGTACAGGTGTAACTATAATTCAGAAAATGTATTGTTTCTAAAATAAGCACTGCTGGATGTTGACTGTAAACTGTACTTCAGTTTATCTTCTCATTTTTCTTTATATATATACATACACTATCACTTTCCAACTTGCCAAACTGTGACGCTTAAAACGTGCATTTTCTTTAGTGTGTTATCAATAACTGCAGTGTTTCTTCTCTGATCTGCTCCAAACTTTCCATACTTGATAATAGTTCCTTCCTGAACACATATGCACTGTTATACTGCCTCACAGTCAGAGCGCCACCTACTGGCGACAGGAAATGTCATTGATTTTGTGACTTTTTCCAAGTAACAGCCACACCTGATATTCTTGACTAATTCCTCTCATTTCAGCCGGCAAGGAGGACACAGGGGGAGGAGGAGAGATGTCAGGAAGGCAGTGACACTTGTCTGAGCTGTTACTGAAATGTAGTTTTTTCACTTGTTTTTGTTTTTTCACTTGTTTTTTCACTGTCGCAACTGTCTGTCGGAGTTTTTTTGTGAATCTGAAGGCATCTGTTTCACGATTGGCTGGAAATTCCAGCCCCATGAGTGAGGGGGGAAAAAAAATAAATAAATTAAGAAGAAGCAGAGCCAGTCTGGAAGAAGAAGCACTGAAAATGAGTGAACATGTTAGACGCTATTCAACACTAGAGTGACTACAGCGCATCAATAGACTTGTTATTTTGGTTATGACGGGTGTACGATAATTTCCCTCAAAATACGATAATTTTATGTCTCTGGTACGATAATCCTACATTTCTCACCTGGCAACACTGCGCGTTTCGCACCTTCTAGTCGGGCCTCCCGATCGGACGCATCCATCCTCGTGTCGGTTCATAGCAGGGGTCAGGGCCGGCTCTACCTAATTTTGTGCCCTAGGCGAGATTGCTCTCCGGTGCCCCCCCCCACACACACACACACACACGAATTACACCAGCCAAATGAACAATCACACATGTTTAATTTGAACAACAACAGCAAACAGCAAAAAATCACAATGTCGTTAATAACAAAAGCTTCACCTGTCTGTGACCTGACCTCTGATCCCTGCTCTGACCCTGAGGTCACCCGTCATGTGATTCAGCAGCACCACATTTTAGGAACATTATTGTTTATTCATTTGTTAATATTTATTATTTTCAAGAGAGAACACACAAATGAGGGCGACTGGGAATAGAAAATCATTTTTATTTTCATTGTTTTAAAATTTTTTTTTTTTTCTCTTTCGCTGCAGCCCAGGGAGAGAGACATGCACCAGCCCACGGAGCTCAGCTGCAGCCCACAGACACATTTGAGGCCCAGTGGCTGGTCTATCTAAGAATACCTGGCCCAGCCTATGATAGGCTACAGAGGGCCAGTAGTCCCACCCATTTTCCGGAGGAGTGAGGCAGGTGGACACCTCACTCCATGCAGGCATGCGGGGAAACAAAGAAAACTGGTAGGCTGAGGCCCTGTTTTGAGGGTTTATATCATGACATTATTGTGTAATATGAACTGTTTGTTTTATGTTTTCAGACTTATTGCCCTGCCGGGCTTGTGTGTAGCTGGGAGCTGGTGAATGGGCACAGTTCGGCAGACCAGGTATTTTAAAGTTGCGATATAGGCTGTAAACTCTTAAACATTTTTATGGATGTAATAAAGTAATGAAGGTTTGTATTTGTGTCTCTGCAGAGAATCGGTGGCCTATTAGTTGTTCTTGCCGTTGTTTTGTTTATTATTTTGGGTTTATTATTTAGTCTAGTCCACCGGGCAAGTGAGCCGGTAACGGGCAAAACGAGCTGGGTATTGCCCTTGGGTGGACTAGTTCCTTTTTTTCTTTTTGTTTGTTTGTTTATTTGTTTGTTTGTGCTCTGCGACAAACCCCCACTCGTTTTAGTCTCAGGTGTAGTCTCAGTTAAACCGTCAAGGCAGGCATAAGGTGTGACGTGGTTAAAATGTTTGCAGTGAAATTGAGTTGTGTGCAAACCTTAAGAGTGTGAGTTCACTAAGTGTGTAAACCTTTTGCAGTGTAAAGAGTGGTTTGAAAAACGTAATCCTGGCCTTGCTAGTGATACTGTTGATGTAAACTGAGGAGATACCAGTGGGCCTATAACCTGTCAAGCAGAACCCTGTAATAAAACTGTTTAATTTAATTCTCTGGACTATTATCATTTTGCTAATTAATCACCTGCATTGGGAGTAACATTTTGGCCTTGTTTTTTACAACGGCAAGAACAGCTAGCGGGTCAGGACCACGTGGTGGAGAGCATCCAAGGTCTTGTCTTCTCAGCTCTGTTGGGTCATGGAGGAGGCTCAGAGGGAAACAATGGAGCAGCGCATGAAGGAGCTGGAGCAGCAGCTGCAAAGACTCTATTCATCCACTTCCCCACCTGGATCTTCGAGTAGCGCTATGGACAGTGTTGAATCAACTGCTACTGAGACTGAGGGGGGGGCACGGGTGGTTTACATTCAGCAGAGTGAGAAGGTACCAAAGTTTTCTGGTGATGTGGAGAAGGTTGACTCTCCTACTCTGGAAGAATGGATTGAAATGATTGAGAATCATATACAGTTAAAATCTTCTGAAAAAGAAAAAGCTCTGTGTGTGTATAATCATTTAGAAGGGGCTGCCCGCATAGAGGTTAAATATCTGCCTAAACAGGAGAGGGAGACGGTTAATGGTATACTTAAAATTTTGAGAGAAGTATATGGATGTTCACACTCGTTAATCTCCCTTCAGCGCAGGTTTTTTAACCGTAAACAACGTGAGCGAGAGCCATTGCTAGACTATTCCCATGCCCTCATGTCTTTAATGGATCAAATTGTGGAGTCAGACGAGCAAGCTAAACCTAAAGCTGACAGAGAGCTACGTGATCAATTTTGTGAGGGTGTCAGGGATCAGAATCTGGGCATGAGATTAAGAGACAAAGTTCGTTTGCACCCCCAGTGGACAATCCGAGATGTACGCAGGGAGGCTGTTGAGTGGACAATGCAGTGTGAAGGGCAGTCATTTAAGCAAAAAGATAGTCACTCTTCTTTGCTCTCTAATGAAGTCCAGGCACAGGTGTCCTGTGAAGCAATTGAGAATAAATCAAGTTATTCTGAACTGAAAGCTCTTATTGAAGCCCAACAGAGGCAATTAGATCTGCTTTTGAAAGCACTCACACCCTCAGACCAGGAGGTTGCATTACAACCTCAATCTAAAACTAAGAGACAGTTTGATGGAAAGCCGAGGTGTTTTCGGTGTGATCAAAGGGGCCACATAGCACGCTATTGTACTGCAGCTTTCCCCAAAACTACTCCACCTGACAGAGGAGCACCCCAAGTCAAAGAACAGGAGCCTGCCACTGAACAGAGCCATACACACGTAGAGACAAACCTTGGCGCAAAACCAGATCCAGCAGTTATGTCTACATTGGTGGGAAAGTGCCCAGTAGTGGAAGTTAAAATGGGGGGAATTGTGGTTCCATCATTGTTAGATACTGGGTCTATGGTTACAACAATCACTGAGAGTTTTTTTTAAAAACATTTTGGTCATCTTATAGATTCTCAACTATATGATTGTGCATGGTTAGACCTTAGAGCAGGAAATGGCTTAGAGCTGCCATATTGTGGCTATTTGGAGTTGGATATCACTATACTGGGAAAATGTGTTGCACACAGGGGAGTCCTGGTAGTGAAAGATCCAGATGACCCACATATGCAGTATAAGAAAATGCAGATCCCAGGTTTATTGGGAATGAATGTCATCAAGGGTTTTTATTATGAGTTGTTTGTGCAGTATGGCCCCAGCCTCTTTGAGGATCCCACTGTAGCAGAGGTCCCAGAATGGAGACGTGCCCTGAGACACTGCCAAGTGGAGGAGACGATAGCCAACTCCCCTGAGCCTTTCAAAGCGCGTGTGAAAGGTAAGAGTCCACTTTGTGTAGCCGCAGGCACATTAAAGATGGTTCCGGTGACATGTCCCAAGGTCCCCTCACAGCAGAACATGGAGTTTCTTGTAGCGCCATTACGACCAGAAGAGGGCGCACTTCCAGAAGGTCTGTTAGTCTCATCAGCATTAGTGGCATCTGAATGAGGAGAGATGTATGTACCAGTTACTAATGTTGGCAATTCTGATGTTTGGCTGACCCCACGCAGAGTTATAGCTACAGTGAGCATGGCAACTATACTATCTGAACATACCTCGCAAGTTGAGTTTTGTGGGGGTGTCAGTAGCAATGAATGTGCAGAATCTGTATCTCACTGGAGAGCTGAGGCTAGGGGGGGGGGGCAGTCGTGAGGTGCCTCCTTTTGAGGGGCTGGATGGAGTTGAGCAACAACAAGCGGCAGCCTTGCTTAATAAATATCACTGTCTGTTTGCAAAGGACGAGGCTGATTTAGGTTGCACTAATCTGATTCAACACGAGATCCCCTTATTAGATGATACCCCTGTACGCCAGCCATATCGCCGCATCATCCCTTCCCAATATGACATGGTGAGAGCCCATATAAAACAACTCTTGGACAGTCAAGTCATTAAAGAAAGCAGCAGTCCGTATGCATCTCCCATCGTATTGGTGCAAAAGAAGGATGGTGGAATTAGATTGTGTGTTGACTATCGCCGCCTGAATGCTAAAACCAGGAAAGATGCTTTCCCTTTGCCACGGATTGAAGAGTCACTGGATGGACTGGTGGGAGCCAAGTGGTTTTCTACATTGGACTTAGCCAGTGGCTACAATCAAGTTGAAATGGCTGAAAAAGATAGGGCAAAAACAGCATTTTGTACGCCATTTGGATTATTTGAGTTTAACAGAATGCCATTTGGACTGTGCAACGCCCCCAGTACGTTTCAGCGCCTCATGGAACGCATGTTTGGAGACTGTCGTTATCAATCTGTTCTGTTGTATCTTGATGATGTTGTCGTGTTTTCTACCTCGATCCAGCAGCACCTGGAAAGACTGGAGGAAGTATTCTCCCGACTACAAGAGCAAGGGCTCAAAGTTAAACGCAAGAGCAAGGGCTCAAAGTTAAACGCTGTGACTGCGCTGCTGCAGGTGCAGCTGCTGCTTCTCACACCAGACACTGACTGTTGTAAGCAAATATCACCCCCAACTTCCACACACGCATCAAATCTAAATAAAAACATGCCAGTTCTGCAACAAATAACCAAGTCCGTATTAACATAAATAACCTCTGAAATAGCCTTCTTTAACACGCATCAACAAACCAATCAATGACACCACACACGAATGACCATCATAATTAGAAAATTAGCCTACAAGAGATCCAATCCTCAGTAACCTCATATACAATACAGTCCTAACAATTAATAATACAGTTTATACAGATCAGCCCTTACCTTAAGACAGAAGGGACCACACAGGCCTGGGATCAGCTTCCTTTGCTGTTGGTCCAGAAGCCCATGATGTGGACAGGCGGTGACCTGATTTAATCCAGGATGTGATGAAGGGCGTCGGGTCGAATCTCTCTAGAGGGGGTCCATTAAGATCCACAAAAAGGAGCGATGAGAGGCTGTTCTCACGCAGTCTGTTGCGGGTCTTGCTGTCAGTGTTATTTATGGCAGAAAAACCCCTCTCACACTCTGATGAGGTGGGGAGATATGTCCTGCTTGCAGTACAAAGCTTTTCCAAAGTTTTGCCTGGTGCTTTATCTTGTAACTTCCAGTGGCGGAACTCATCCACTGCCTCTCTAGCAGACTCGCCGAGTTTTTTAGCTAGTGTTCTTACTTCATGTTCTCCATACAGGATCAATGCGTTGCGGTCCTGTGGCCAGAAGTGCTTATCCAGGGGTTTTAACATGTGGACAAGGTCCGATTCCGGCATTCGCATTTTAAGCCTGTCAATCACCGACTGATAAAACTGACGCCGGTTGATTTTCCCCCTGACCTCAACAAGTTGAACATCTTTAAACAGGCCCAGGGATGTGCGCTGTTCAGCCTTCAATGTGGATTTACCGCCACTCTTTCATGTTTACCAGTACATCAGTAGTCTGCTGAATCTGGCGAGTGGCATCCACTAGTGATATGTCTCTCCGCTGAAGTTTCAATGAGAGGCCCTGCAACTCACGGAGTATGTCTTTCATGCAAGCCAGATCCATTATAAACCCGGAGTGTAAGAGATGTTTGTATAGCCCCAGAAACTTCTTCCTCTCTGTGTCGTTGCGGGACGCATCCTCGCTCGCTGTCTTGAAGTGGCGAGCCAATGCAGGGTAGTTATTCCAGACTGCTTTTACAGTATTAAAACTACTCGCCACCCACCTGATCGTGAATATCTGCCCAATCCTCAAAATTTGCATACCGAGATCTGCAGCCGCTTCCTCGAGCAATCGCGCATTCTTTGCAGACTGGTGATACAGAGCGTATAGCTTGGAGATGAAAAACTCAAAGTGGTTGCATCCAGCAACCTCTTTGAGAGAGTCATGGACAGCCAATTCAAGGCGGTGGGCCAGGCAATGAATGGAGTGTATGTTTGGGAAGTCACGTTTAAGCCTCGCAATCAGGCCAGTGGTTTTGCCGGTGAGAACTGCTGCACCATCGGTGGCGATGCTGATGAGGTTTTTCCCCAAAAACTCATCATCTAATCCTGCTTGGCGCAAACTCTGTCTCAAGCTGTTGTAGATGGATTCAGCATCTGTGCCTTGTGTCAATTCTGTAATGTCTAAAAAGACATTGTCCACATCTTCTTTCCCACTTACATCACACCGCACATATAGGCTATAATGAGATATGCGCGTCCATGCACCGTGCTCTCATCAATAGTTATGCTGATTTTTGAATTAATTTCTTTTATGTTTGAGACTAACTTCATCCGCATATGCTGTGCAATATGGCCTATAATTTCAGCACATGATTTATCTGATTTATGCACAGTGCCTACTTTTGCGCCATTGAGCTCCTGTAGCTTCATTAAAGGAGGGAGCTTTTTATAAGCCAGCCTTTCCTTGGCCACCATATAGGCCGATCTGAATGAAGTTGCCGTTTCTTCTTTTAACTTGGAATTTACCTCAAGTACTCTGTTTGGCAGAATCTCCTTTTGCTTGGTTTCCGCGACTTCAACGGCCCTTCTGTGTGCAATGCTGTCTCGATGTTTATATATTTTTTTACGCAACCCTTTTTGTGTGTGGCAGTTCACATCTCCATTAATCCACTCTTCTGATAAGTGCGTGCCAATTACCTTTTCCGAGAGGAGGAGAGTTTTTGTGTCTCTGCAAATTGTGCATCCCAAATTTCCGTCCTTCAGAAACAGCCAGGTGTTGCGGGATTTCCACTCTCTCCACTGCTGGCTGGTCCAGTCAGCCGGCAGAGAGAGGCAGGTGGAGTCACGGTCATCAGTGGCCTCTGAGCTAGCCTCTGTAGGCTCGTCCTGGGTGGTCACCCCGGGCCCGGCTGTTGGCGGGCTTTCGCCGACATCAGTCCCCGTAGGTGCAGCGGTGGTGTATGTGTTAGCATCTGCTGAAGAACTCGTGTGTGGCTGCTCCTCAGGATCACCCGTCTTTTTTTTTTTTGTAAAGACGCAATTCGCGAGTAGGTTTCCCTGTGTTCTTTTCATGATGACAACCGAAATTCAGCGGTCCAGCGGTTGTTTTTTTTAATTTTTTCGTTTCTGATTGTTTCCAATGTCTGATTTAGAGTGACGTTTAAGACTAGCACACCCACGCATCAATGGTGAGGACAGGAATTGCATGCAGGCAGCAATTGCATCTTTATTAAAGATGACTCACCCTCATGCGCAAATACATTAAAATAGCCTATTTTACACATGACCCATTATATTGACAATACAAAAAAACAAATCAAATAGGAAATGCATGGGAAAAGACAGCATTTTGCCAGTATTTTAGAGACCCCCCCAAAATTTCACAAATCATGTTTTCAGGGGAGCTCATGTCTCATTAAGGGGGGCTGAGACCCCCCTGGCTCCCCCGTAGTTCGCACCCTGGCGGTGGCTTCCTGGTATTGCTGGTACTCGGACACCAGGTCGTTCATGTTACTCTCCGCCTTGGTGAACTCAGTCTCATCCATACCCTCGCCATGGTACCCGGCTCCAGATCAACCAGCACAGCACAGGGCATATATTTGCCAGCTACGAGGGCTGAGGCAGAGACTCAACCAACCCCTCGGCTGCCACACCATCAGGCTAACCTGGTTCCCACGGTGCCAATTCCATCCAGGCCCCCTGTCATAATTCCGGCTCAGCCATCTGCATCCTGGGTTATTCCATCTACCAGCTCCTCTGATGCCACCAACCTGCCACTCCGAAGGTCAGCACGATCAACTGCTGGCCAGCATTCCAATGCCCACCGAATACCAAGGCCGGTGGGGGACTTGGCATTGGAGGCTGCAAACTCTCACGGTTCTGTATCACACGCTGTTACTGCACTTTTTAGACCCTGGCGTTAGTTACATCTCCTTTGGTTTATTGTCGGGACGACCATTAAAAAAAAAAGGGGTAGATTGTAGCAGGATAGAGTCTTGTGTTCTGCTCCGGTTTGCATGGTCCTGTGTTTTCTTGTGCTCGTGATTGCTTTCAATCGACAGCCAATCAGTGTGTGCCGGCATACTATAAAGACAGGTAGCGGTCCGTTTTGCTCTCCCTCTGTCGCCGTAGCTACCTCACTTCCGGTGTGCCCGCTGCTGCAGCAGATGCCGTGGACCCTCGTCCTTTCCTCTGCCATGAGGCGCTCACCGATCACAGCTGGTATCCACTCAGTGGCAGAATAACATCCGAGGGCTCGTCCGCTTCCCCTCCTCAGCTGGCTCATAAGTACGGCCAGATTGGGACTGCGGGTTTGTGTCCGGTAGCCAGGAGTGTAGCAGCTACTTCCACCTTTAACCACGCTGCTGCTTTGCCTCCCGCTGTTATTGCGGTCATCAAGACTTTGCCCTCCGCTGTTATTGCGGTCAGCGCGGCGTTACCTGCCGCTGATCTGTCTGTTTGATGACGTATTGCTCATCTTGTCCTTAGTTATTTTAGTCCTGGCCATTTTAGTAAAGTAGTGTCAGTGTGCTTATTCTATAGTTTTGTGTATTTTCTAATTGGTTAAACCCTTTTTATATTGTTTTGGGAAATTGAGTGTTTATTTCTTTGATCTTCAGTTGTTTGTGTTATTTCATCCCCACCATTCATCTGGTTTTGTTCTGTTAACCGTATCATCTTTATTTTTACAGCAGTTAATGTGATTGTTTTGTTCATTTTTGTGATCTGTTCACTAATTTGTATTCTGTTCCCTGTTCGTTTTAGAAGACGAGAGCCTAAAGTGGTGGGGGTTGGTGTTCCCCGGTGGTGGCGTCCCCTCCTGTGTGCTGTGTGGTCTCCCCCGGGTGTGATCCTTCACGTGTGTGTGTGTGTGTGTGTGTGTGTGTGTGTGTGTGTGTGTGTGTGTGTGGATGTGCTTACACGTGTGATTGGGGTGACCCCCTCTTATGGACCTTTCCCCTCCTGGTGGCCCACCTCCCCACTGGTAAGCCTCAGCTTCCCCCATGTTTCTTTGCCCTTTTAATTATTGATTATGTGTATGCTGGTCTGTGGTTGTTGGATTTAAAAATAAAAGTCTTGTGGATGGAATTACGTCTCTGGCCTCATCGTATAACAGACCTTTGTGCCTTTCTTTTGAGTGACCAGTTTGGTCAGAGGTAAAAAGAATCTTATTCCTTGGGTGAAATTCCCAGGGTGGCGTTGTTGGCTCCTCCTCTAATTATACCAGCTTGCTGGTCGACCTCTCTAATACCGAACGCCACAATTGAAAATTGAACGAATGATCGCCGCCCTCCTCCTCGGCGGTGGCTTCCTGGTATTGCTGGTACTCGGACACCAGGTCGTTCATGTTACTCTCCGCCTTGGTGAACTCAGTCTCATCCATACCCTCGCCATGGCACCCGGCTCCAGATCAACCAGCACAGCACGGGGCATATATTTGCCACCTACACAAGAGGTGGGCAAAACTGAAAATATGTAGTTCATGCAACAAAAATTGAAGACCCCCTCCAGGCATGTTTTTAAGTATATAAAAATAATCTGCAATGCCTAATATTTTGTTTAACATGGTTTCCCCAAATAAAAAGTAAAAAAAAAACTCTGAAATTGGGCTCTAAGGACATCCACTGCTCTCTCCTCATGGAGGAATTCTGAGACACTGACTATTCATGATATGCGAATATCACGCGCCCCGATCACCACAGCTGCTTGCGCTCATGCTCGCGCTTCTATGTGACCGGTGGACGAACGACAACAAGATGGCTAGCGCAAACATCGAGATTCAGCCGGGGTACTATGAACCAGGCCTGGACTGGGACAAAAATTCGGCCCTGGACTTTTTGGTCCAGACTGGCCCACCACCACAATCCGCGCGCAGATACTGTGCCAACTCGGCCCGTTGATGTACTGTACATATAATCACACAAGCCCTTAATAACACTATACTGAATAATATCCCTTTATATTCTGGAGCCTTGATTAAAATAAATGATGACTACACAGTATGTTGCTCATTTGCTCTTAAAGGAAAACACCACCGCATTTCCATACTGAGCTATGTTCTGCTCTGATGTTAGACGAGGTGATACATACCTCCCTCTCCTCTGCGCGTGCACTCAATGGCTCTTGCGCGCACTCCGCGCAGCGCTAATTTGCTAGCATGTAGCTTGTCCGAGTATATTCCCAACCTGATCTCACAGAAATGCGTGAAAGAAGCACGACCTCTTAATAACGCATTGCGTGCTCCTGGCACGCATTGTGTAAGAATGGCGTGTGATCACCACGCAAACAGTCTTCACTGAAAGTCAATTAGGATCCGTTCCGTGGCGGACACACGCATTGTCAGCTTCAAAGACGTCACGCTGTGGGTGTTGTTTCATAGATCCCGGAAGTGCAAATGTAGATTAATCGATATTCTGAAGAAAGATCTGATTATAAGCCATAACGTTGTAACCATCCAAGGCAGACTGTGTAAGGATAGTATGTGCCTCTGTCGAGTCCAAAATCCCCGTGTAATATCAACTTTATTTTAAGAAAACAAGTTTTATTTCCAATGTCATATCACGGAGAAGCACTACATTACCCATAATCCTCATGTCTATCACCGACGTGTCTGATTGGTCGAGCTTAAACATTATTTTCTTAGTAACTAAAAAATAAAACAAATTGAGCTCATATTATTTTCTTATTAACTAAAAGGTCTTAACATCTTTTTAATTAAATGAGTGAAATTTTATATTTTATCTGAAAAACACCGGCGTTGCCCGTTGCCTTGTGGGTAACGTGGGTGTGTCCTCCATATTCACCGCGTTTTCTGCCCCCCGCCAGACCACTTCCGGCCAGCCACAGTAAGTAACTCTCTCCGGTTTCAGCCAAAGGCCTCTTTATTATTTCAAATCACAAAATTATATTACTGTTATTTCTTCCATTGTAGCACAGTGTTTCTAGCGTTTTAACTGCGGAGCTTAGTTTGAGTGTTTTAATATGATGCATCGTTATCGTTGTTAACTCTAGCTTGACCATACAGTGTAATAGGAGCTTGCTTGACCGACCGAACATTAGCAGATTATGCTATCGTTGCATGACAGCTAGCGGTCTCTGGCAAGATTTAGTCAGTCTGTCAACCACCGAAATCAGTTAATCATTTTGTAGGAGCTGTTTAATTTTTGTGTTTTATTTTGTTGGGGTTGGGTTTGGTAACTTCCGCTGACGCAGGAAGTGAGTTAGGGCACTACAGGTAACTTGGGGTTATAACGTTATATAGCTATATATTGAAGAGTTCATTTGTACATCAAAGATTGCTTTGTATTGTACATAGTGATTTTGATTAGGTTAAAATATTTGATTGATTATAGTATATTTGGTGACAGAAAATAATAAACGCTCATTTATTTGAAAGCTATTCTAATTATGCTTTTCTTTTTCTTCTTTTGCAGCTTCATTGCAACATTTACATTGAGACACCCACACACACATACACACACACTCACCAAAAAAACAAAGGCACTTCATTTTGTGTAGTGTTCATTGTCTTTGTATCGTATTGTATTGTCTGTATTGTCTGTATTTGTATTTGTGTTTTATGTTTGAGAGCCATGTCTCTCAATTCTGCTGCAAGGATCTTTGATGATCCAGGAGAGGCTAGGGTGCACATGGCAGCATTAATTAGTGCTGCATATGTCCAAGAGGCCAAGGTGAGGCTTTTCATGATAAACAAAACAACTACCCAAGTCTAAATGATCATTGCTTTTGCTTTTTCCTGATGCTGTACTGTTACTGATACTGTAATGTAAAGGGTCAGTTAGATCCTTTTGTGCAGCTGTCGAGTAATGCTTAATTTTAATTGTTGCCGTCTTATGTTTTAACTCACAACTTTGTTGTTGTACTTGTTAAAGTTTGATCTCAAACTCTGCAAACATATAGGAAGCCATGGCCAAAGAAAACCCTGCTGTTCCTCAAACAAAAAGAAATAAAAGCAGGAAGAGATCCTTCCCCAATTCAGCTGTCAAAAGCAGACGTGGGAAACGTCGGCCAACACAATCAGGTTTGTTCTTTGATTACTATACCGTATTTTACGAAAAGTTTTAATTCATTAAGTTGTTATTTTGTAGAGTACTAGTATAACTGGATGTAAGTTAAAGATACCACTGTTGCAATGTGTGTGAAACATACATCATCATACATCATACATCACACGAAAGAATTAGAGATATTAAGAACCTGTGACTGATAATCCTTGCTTGTGTTTTATGTACCCTGCTCTGGATAATATTGTGTGACAAATATAAATTGTATTAGTAATAATGTGGACATTTCTTTCTTAGTTTCCTTGCCTTCAGTTGTTATGGAACATTTTCATATTAAAATTACTGTGTACTTTTAGATTGATTGTAGAGTTAAGCAAATGTTACTGTCTCTGCAGCTGCACAAGCCAGAGGAAAGCACCCTGTTCCTGAGGAAAGCCTCCAGATGGAAGATCAGGAGTTGACAAGCCTTGGTGAGTGCATTGATTGTTACAGTAGTTCACGGTCAGTACATTTTTTCCCATTTCCTCTATTTATTTATTCATCTAGTTACTCATTATTACGTTTTAAATTGTATCTATTGAGTTAAAGCAGAAGTAAGCGATCCGGTCGTTTTGGCTAACTTCTTGTCAGCTGATGGAGTTAGCAGTCCCCGCCCTCGTCCCTACGTCACCACATTCACGCGCATCCCTTGGCTGCACACACAGAGAGGACCGCCCCTTTATGCCGTTCTCTCTCCTCATTGGATAAAGGTTGTAGGATACAAGGAAAGTTTTCTCCTCGGCTTACAGCAGAGCAGAGTGACTGACAGACCCGTGTTTCAGATCAAACACTCTATATAAGTGATTGCTGTCGGAAGATATAACTATTTAAGACTTATATTAATACAAATATTCCGCTTACTTCTGCTTTAATGTATGTTTGGTAGAGGCATTACTCTCTAATATTGTTAATGAGTTACATCATGTTGCTTTTACTATTCAGCAAATGAGATGTGAGGAAAAAGTTGTGGGGCTGTTCCTGTTGTGACGAATGGTGCACAGTACAATAATGGGCATTTAGCAGGTTTAGGCCATAGCCCTTGTGAGTAAGTATGCAAAACGTTGTTGCTCTCATCATCACAAACACATTCCCCACAGCAACAATTATGCTGAATTATTGTGGTGTGTGCCATTCATTTAAAACAGAAGCAATGCTGCAACTTTTTGCTCAGACCTTGTATTTTTTTTCCAACTCAAAAGTGTTTTCAATATACTTCCTTAATATCCATTAATGTCCATGCCTTAAGTTTTAGTGTGGCTCAACAGCTGTTTTCTTTTTTAGAAACACGTCTTCAAGAGTTGAGGGACACTCTTGCAGCAGTACCGATTCCAGAAAAAACAAATGAGGTTTCTGCCTGGACACAGAGGCAGCTTCTCACAAACGCAAAAATGAAAATAACAAGGACAACACTTTTGGATTCAAAACTCTCCACTGAGAGAATAATCAACCAGAAGTGCCACAGATGCTCTCTTTGTGAAGCTGTTGTGAGGTGCCTGGACTGTGTGCCACTGGACATGGAGTTCCTTTGTGCAGAATGTGATGTGGAGGCCCACAAGAGGAACATCTTCCATGACAGAGAAGCATTAATCCATGGGTTTTTTGAGCGCATTCCCCCAACAACAGCTGTGGTGATGGGTGACAATGGCCAACCTCAGTTTTGTGAACAATGTATGTAAACATGAACAATACATGTCCAGTTATACCTCAAATATTGTGTATCGATGCACGTTTGGAATAGCTGGAAGAGAGCTGTGGCCAATATGTGTTAATATTGTGGGGTTTTATGCCCTATTTTAGAATGAGTTCAGTGTTTTAGGAAATGCATTTAAGGAAAAACTGTAAATACACCCTTAATAACGGTTCCCCCCTGTATTGCAGTATGCCAGCTGCCTGTGTCTACTCAAGCCATCTGTGAATGCTCCCAAGACCTCACAGTCATTCCAGGGAAGCATATTTCTGTGGTCACCATCAATGGTATGTTGTTCTGGAAGCTCTACTTTTGTGCAAGTTAAGTATTGTATGACAGAATGTAACCACTGTGAGCAATGTAAACCTTTTTAATCACCTGGTCATTTTTTTTTCACCTGGCAACTTCCAAATGCCATGTTAAATATCCAGTATATCGTATGTACTCTGTAAAAAATACAATATGATCATGTGTAATTTGATTACTGAAATATCTCAAGTCTTTACTATCTACTGTCTTCTTGTTCACAGGAAAATATGATGTCTGCCTGCCCCAGAAATCCTGTCCATCCTGCTCCGCAGAATGGACCCCTGACATGAAAGATCTCCTTAGATATCGGTACTGGCCAGCTACCAGCAGCTGCCAGACCGTGTACAAATTTGATGTGTTCAGTACGTTTGCGCATATGAAGTTGACAGCACCAGCCATGTCTAGGCAGGCCTTTCTTAAAATGTTGGAGCACAGATCTGTTCAAGCTGGAAGGGTAAGTCTGCTTGAATAAAACTGAAACACACAAGAAATGTCATATCACTTTATACCAAATAGTTGATTGTCAGCATTTCTTTCAGAAATACTAATAAAATATTCTTTTTAATATACAGACAGGCAGTATCTGTGCTGATACATTTCAGCGCAGTTTCTTTGAATTTGCATTCTGCAAGTATAAAGAAGAGGACATGTGCCAGGTCCATCATTTCGATTGTCCGGCATGTTCTCCAGACATGTTGGCTGTAAGTTGTGATGGAAACAGAAAACATTATCGCTTTTCAAAGTCGAAAGGGTAGGTACAGATATTACACCTGTTTATTTTAGGATTGTCTGGGAAAATAATAAAGAGAGTACTGCTAATTGATTTCTATTATTTACTTTCATGTTAACTGAACATGGACAGGACTGAAGAGCCACCCCTATATGAAGGGTTGTTCCTGGCCAAGGACGAGGAAGTTGCCTCATTCGTGGACCTTGTCAGGGGCAACATGAGAAGTGTAAGAAACTTTTGGTTTGTTTATTATGATTGTTGCATACAGTTACTGAATGTTATATCAAAATGTGTGTGTAAATGTTTGTGTTACTTCATAGACAAATGACAGTGCTGTTTGTGGCACTGCCAAGTTCACTGCTGGCAGAGAAATGGCCAAAAAGTCTGGTGCCAAAATAGACGAGGAGGGCATTCAAGTTGCAGTTTGCAGGTATGTGTTGTGTGTCTATGTCTGTGTGTGTGTGCGTGCGTGTGTGCAAGGTCAGGATAAAGTCTTAGAATTGTAAGCCATACACACTTTGGATTTAGGAGTGGTATTTATCCATCATTTTTAACAGCAATATTTATATTTTGGTCTAGGCACCCAGATGATATAGATGCTATGTGCTTGAGCCAGGCTTTGCTGGGTCAGTTTATTAACCACTAGTTTTTCTTCTGTTTAATACAGGCATGGGTTTCTCTTGCGAGGACTCAACCATTTCCGTGGAGAGATATTTGCCTATCCAATGTTCCTCCAAAGAGAGATGGCAAAGAAGGCAAATGTAACATTCTTCTGTATGGATGTTACATGCAGGTAATCATCTTTGTCTTATTGCAAAACCATTGCCAGTGCCTCATCTTTTCACTGATGTGATGATTGATTTTAGGTTGATATTGTTGTCAAGTCAATTAAAAAAAAAGTTCTTTGTAACAATCATAAGATGCAACTCCTTCTTTTTAGGTACTGGCCCTACCTCAACAAAGTAGCGGAGGGGCTACCGGAGCTTCTGCCCCTGACAGAAATGAGACCATTTCTTAGCGTTATGCACGCTAAAGCCCATACAGCAAAATGCGAGGTACATGAATTAAATTTTTCGGCTGCTTGTGCGGGGACTTTTTCCCACCATCGAAATGAAAAGCTTCTGTTATGTGAGATGTCAGAGACCATTTATGACTTTATTTTTCATCTATCAAAGCAATGTTACATAAAACTTTCCATACTGTCCTGCAGGTGAAATGGGGTGGCAGAAGCCAGGATGGAGCAGGAAATACAGTGGGAGAAGAAGTGGAGCAAGTATGTCGTTGTTACTTTTGTAACTGTATGGATTGAACGAGTATAAATAGAATGGAAGATGTTTTTTTATGTAAAAGAGACTAGACATTAATTGATATATTTGCTTTACAGGTAAACAGCTTTCTCTCTCGGGCAGCTCTTGTCACTAAATGCATGACAAAGGCAGGTTAGTATTACACTTCCAACACACTCATTGATAAGGCATCCTGAATAGTGTTTTTTTTTTTTTTACAGATGATTTTAAAAACTGTTTCATTGTTCCCTCCCTATAGAAGTTGTCATTGTATTCCTTTACTGTAATTACTAGTACAGCACACTTTTTTATTTTTATTGGGGAAACAGAGTGACAAGAACAAAACAACACAACAGAAACAGTAATATACAGCTGAAAGGTTTCTATCCTGTATGAGTTCTCATGTGTCTCTTTAAGTTTCCTCCCAGCGTGAAAGTTTTCTTACAAACTGAGCAGCTAAAAGGTTTCTCTCCTGTGTGAGTTCTCATGTGTGTCTTTAAGTTTCCTCCCAGCGTGAAAGTTTTCTTACAAACTGAGCAGCTAAAAGGTTTCTCTCCTGTGTGAGTTCTCATGTGTGTCTTGATAATTTTTTTATGGTCAAATGTTTTCCCACATGCGGAGCATCTGAATGGTTTCTCACCAGTACTACACCTAGAATCACTGTCAGGGACTTCATCATCGGTCCAAGCCTTTAAACCTGACTGAGGTTCTCTGGTCTCCTGCCAATCATCACTGTCATCAGATGAGTCTTCAGTCATGTCATCAATGTCAGAAGAGTCTTCAGTCATGTCATCAGTATCTGGTTGTGGTTCTGGTCCTCCACAGTCCTCTTCACCAGCTTCTGTTTTCATCTGTTCAGTTGAGCTGCTGGCTGCAGCTGAAGCCAGCACTGAGAACTGAGGCTTCTCTTCATCTTCTTCACTCTTCACAGGGACAAGAGTGACTGGGAACTTGATATCAGCCTCCTCCAGCCCTTGAAGCTGCTCTCCCTCCTGACTGATCCAGACTTCCTCCTGTTCCTCTTTGATGTGTGGGGGCTCTGGATCCTCCTGGTCCAGACTGGAGCCCCAGTCCTGCTGCTCAAAGGGAACCTCTTCTTTACACGCCATCAGCTGCTGGACGTCTGCAGGAAAACAGTAACATAACACGGAGATGTTAGTAAAACAGCTGAGCACTTAGTCACAGTTCAAAAAAAACTTGGGACACAAAATAAATGTTAGAACCCTGAATTTTTAATTACAATAAATGTTATTTTCTAAATCGATTTTACATAATGCTAGATTTGGCAAATGTGTCTGCTATAGAATGGACAAACAATTACAGTAATTATTATATGATTATTACAATTATTATTGCTGACAGCTACTCAATATATGGGAAATTGGGGAAAAACTAAATGGATTTCATAGGCACTACTAGTTTCCCAATGCATGATGGGAAGTTTAACGGTCACTTTCAATCCAAAGGACACAGATGTTCGTTCCATTGACCGCAGAACTGCTTCTCATCCTCCATAAGAGACCCAAGACCCTGTTGTTCAGAGTTCACCTGGACTCTGCTGAGCCTCCTCCCTCTACTACCTCTCTCCCTCCCAAAAAAACCCACAAATCTGTATCTTAGCACGTATCTCTGTTGTTTACTAGCTGCAGGTTAACTTAGCCAGCGGGCGGATTGAAATCCTCACTGTGCTGATAGAGATGTACTGTTGCACTCTTCACACAAATGTACTTATTCATAGTCGCTTTGGATAAAAGCGTCTGCTACTTAGCTAAATGTAAATGCATTGAGATTCGCCTCATATATCCTTTTCCGGTGAAGAAGGCGGGAGAGGGCCAGCAGGGAAAGATGGCGGCCGAGCCCGCGGAGACGGAACAAAGGAACGAGGAAAGAAGACAGCAGGAGGGAAACCTGGCTGCCTGTAACATACAACAGCTGTCCTTTATCACCCAGAACCCCGGCGACCGAACCCGGGTTCGTCGGCCGCGGCACAAAAACAGCGTAGCGGGTTAAGGTGAGGTGGTCTCAACCACATGGAACGGGACTCGGCGGTCCAGTAAACGTCACACACCGAGAGGGATTCATTAAACACGCACGGCAGCTGTCCGGTCTCTGCCCAGACAAACAAGCTTACTTGAGATTGCTTCACGGCGCGAGTCCGGTCGATGAAAGTCCGTTAGGAGCTTGTATTGAAACAAATCACGCACACACCCATGTGACTGCTTCGAAAAATCTTCTTCTTCTTCTTTTGGAGTTTATTGGCGGTTGGCAAACCAACTTAAATGTGCATTACCGCCACCTACTGGACTGGAGTGTGGAACAGTAAATTGGCAGACAAAATAAATGAAAACAAACAAACAAAGCAAATATACAAAAATAAATAAAATAAAATAGCAGGAAAACTAACTAAATAAAAAACTAAATAAAGTTGGAATTATATCCTCTCCATTAGACCTGTATCTTTCAGATATGTCATCAAATGCTTGAGCATACACAGCAAATTCAGAAGTGTTAATTCAACTCCTAGGGAGTTAAATTCAACACTTTAAAAGTGTCTATATTGGTCCACACTAGATCGAGTTAAAATAACACTTTTGATAGTGTTAAACATGACAGAGTTGAAAAACTCACCTATATTTCAGACGTTTATTATTATGGCAGCAGCTGAGGGGTGTGTGTGACTCCGGTAAAGGTATTAGCTGCGGCTAACGTTAGATTGAGAAGCTAATGTTAAGAATAAACTTTTTTTTAAGTCCCAAAAGTTAGAAATAAATAAATAAAATGAAATAATTAAATAAACTACTCATGCCCGTAAGAGCAGAGCACCGTGTGGCAGGCTAGGTGGTCTGGTGTGTCTGTTTCTCCAGGAAGCCTAACTTACAGCAGCAACATGCTAACTTAATTTGCCCGACTCACAAAGCTAGTCTGACTTTTAGCATTAGCAGCAGTCTTTGGGCAGGCAGGAGCTCAACCCCCAGGCCCAGCACCGGCTCTCTAAGTTACTCTATCGCCTGGCATTTTCATCGAGACGAGACCATAGCTAATTAATTACCGTAAGCGCACGGAACGACATATTTTTCCCGACAGAAATCAGTTAGCCTCGTGCGCGTGCTAACGCTACGTCATTTTAGCTAACTTAGCTTTTTCCTCTCACAAGAAATGTGTAGTTATATACCGTGTTATCCGAACGTGTAGCCTATACTTACGCTAAGCAAACTGTGTACATTCATCAACACTGATGTGCAAAAGGAACATTAATGCACCCTTGAAAAAATATAAAACAGCCGCCATGCTAACCTTAACATGGGACTTAGCCTACCTTGTTAGAGCTATAACGTTAGACAGGACATTCGACACATATAACATTTAAATACTACTGCTTACAAAGTATTATTAAATGGGCATGACGCCTTTTATTTACTTACAGAAAGATACTCCGTGGAGTCTGGAGGTGAAAAGTCCTCTGCCGACCCGCTCGAGCCTCGAGTCTGACTCCGAGTCGTCCCGCTCTTTAGACAAACACGTCACAGGTCCGTTGGAATTCTGGGAGTAACACTGTTTAAGTGTTGATTTAAAAATGAACACTTAACAGTGTTGTTTGGATTTAACTCCCTGGATTAACACCAACTCTTTTGAGGAATTAACTCTCAAATAGTTGAATTAAACTAAGCAAGTGTTGAATTAACACTGTATTTTTAACATACAACGTTGCAACCTGATCTCACAGAAATGCGTGAAAGAAGCACGACCTCTTAATAACGCATTGCGTGCTCCTGGCACGCAATTGTGTAAGAATTCCGTGTGATCACCACGCAAACGGTCTTCACTGACAGTCAATTAGGATCCGTTCCGTGGCGGACACACGCATTGTCAGCTTCAAAGACGTCACGCTGTGGGTGTTGTTTCATAGATCCCGGAAGTGCAAATGTAGATTAATCGATATTCTGAAGAAAGATCTGATTATAAGCCATAACGTTGTAACCATCCAAGGCAGACTGTGTAACGATAGTATGTGCCTCTGTCGAGTCCAAAATCCCCGTGTAATATCAACTTTATTTTAAGAAAACACGTTTTATTTCCAATGTCATATCACGGAGAAGCACTACATTACCCATAATCCTCATGTCTATCACCGACGTGTCTGATTGGTCGAGCTTAAACATTATTTTCTTAGTAACTAAAAAATAAAACAAATTGAGCTCATATTATTTTCTTATTAACTAAAAGGTCTTGAACATCTTTTTAATTAAATGAGTGAAATGTTATATTTTATCTGAAAAACACCGGCGTTGCCCGTTGCCTTGTGGGTAACGTGGGTGTGTCCTCCATATTCACCGCGGCTGCGTTTCAGTAGGCTCGTTCGGGATGGGCTTGACTTGACTTGACTTATCACGCCGACGAGAGCTGCAGGTGTCTGAGGGGGCGGGCTCTAAAAGAGACGGCAGGCAAACGCCGTCAAGTCGGACAACAAAGTCAACGTGACTATAGTGCTCAAGCGATAGAACACAGCAGCAAACCAAAGAGGATATCATATATATTACACACACACACACACACACACATACACACACACACACACACACACACACACACACACACACACATACATATATACATATATACATAAATACATACACACACACACGCAAGGCAACATGTGGAAGGCATTCTTTTTTTTTCAGTATATTTGTATTATCATTCTATGTTTGTATTAACCAGACCTCACATATAATAGGCCTACTCACAACACAATGCACGGAACTTTAGATCAAGCCATGAGATCAATGCGACCAAAATAAAAAGTATCATTTCACCACAAGGTGGCCGCCGAGTGCGATCCTGAACACACGTCATTGAACTTTTAACCAATGAGAACCATTCCGCTGTAGCGGAGGTGTGGACAAGCCGGTTCCAGCCACCGTTCACCGCGCTGCCAAGCGCCGCAAGAAGCGGCTCTTAAAAACTTGTTCTCGCGATGTTTTGGGTCACGTGATATGGTCGCGACCCTGTGACGGCTTTGCAGTCGGCTGCTAAGTCGGACACAAATTCTAGCCATCATGCATCGCTTTCAACCCACAATACATCACGTTAGGTGGCGCGCTGCAGGCGGCTACATCAAGTCGAACGAGCCTAATAACGGTTTGAGTCGCCCTCGCTCACTTGCCCTAAGCCCTTGCTATGACGTCACACGGAGGCCACTTGGAGGGCGGAGGGAAAGAGGGCGGAGGGGGAGTGAAAGAGGTAAATGGAACACACCTGCCCTCGTTCACTAACAGCCCAGACAATCATGGATCAACCACACGTTGTTGGAGTAGGGCTATACTGCCTATTCCAAATTACACAAAATATGCAGAGACTCATTTCATTGAGACGAAGACGTATTCTGCGCTTGATGGCAATACGTCGGCTTATTTACTTACACTTGTAAACGTTGGGCTCTGCCATAACTCCGCAACAGACAGTCTAATTTCACAACTTAAGAAAATGAATTAAATTGAATTCTACTTTCTTCTTCTTCCTTGGTGGTGAATAGACAGCAGACAATGGTGTTTGAGGTTCATTATCGCCACCGCATGGACATATTTTTCGTGCACCACTGCAATGCATTGTGGGTGATATACAGCTCTGAAGTGGCCATCGTTGTTCACTCGATCACTCAGCCCTCAAGGGTCGATCTCACGGAGTTCACTTCAGCTGTTCAGGGAAATGGAACAGCCCTTAAGATGGCGGCGGGGATTCCCCCGAGGGCAAGTGCTTAGGGCAAGTGAGCGAGGGCGACTCAAACTGTTATTGAAACGCAGCCCTGGTCTTGGTAAAACTCTAGCACTAGTTTCTCCTACACAATCATGTGCTATTCCATCTGTTTCGTTTGGCAGCAGGGTTGATGGGTTTAATGTAGTGCATCTCTCTATAGTGAGATGTGGCTGTGACAGTAGGATAGTCATACAACTAAGATGTCGCGCTGGTGACATAAAAGTGATTTTGTTCTGCATTAGAAGTGCTGAGACTGCATGTGACACCATAAGTGTCAGTGGGTGAAATAACACTATAGAAGCAGCTGCCTGTACTGCCTGCAAACAAGGTGGCATAGCTTTTGTGATGTTATCGAGTTTTGATGAATAATATGCAATAGGTCTCTGTTTTCCTCCAAATGGTTGTGTTAGAACACTAGTCATAAGACCAGTTCTTGCATCGCAAGTCTGAACAAACGGCTTTGAGTAACCAGGGAAAGCTAATACTGCAGAGCTCACTAGAACTTGTTTGAGTCTAACAAAAGCATCATTAGTTTCTTGAGTCCATGTTATTTTGTCTTGAGCTCCATAGGCTGGTCATATATAGCATTTTGGAGCGGTTGTGCTATTTCAGCATAATTAGCAATTTATTGTCTGCAAAAATTAGTCATACCTAAGAAAGACATCATTTGTCTTTTGGTTGTAGGTTTTGGTGTTTGTAAAATAGCTGTTTTCCTTTTCTCGTCTAGATGTTTACCTGACTGTGAAATATTAAAACCTAAATATTTTACAACCGTTTGCCACAATTGTAATTTATTTTTGCTGACCTTATGTCCTTGTTCAGTTAAGAATTTTAATAGAGCTAAAGTATCAGTTTTGCAATCTATTTCAGTTTTAGACGCTATTAAGATGTCATCCACATATAATAGTATCTGGCTTTTTCACGAGGGTTCAAATTTTGCTAAGTTTGGGGACATGGCCATAGAAAAGATAGTTGGACTTTCACAGTAACCTTGAGGTATTCTTGTGTATGTATATTTTCTATCTTCATGCCTTTACTGTGTTGAGTGGCAGTCTACTACTGCCTTCATCTTTTCTGATTATTCTAATTGTTCTGCATGCTCCCGTATCGCATAGAAAACGTTTTAAAGTTTTATAATTGTTAACCAATAATCTGGTGACTATCCATTTTTGATTCATGCTTAAAAATATTTCAGCACTTTCTAGTGAACATACTTCTTCTTCCTCCTCATCTTCTGTGTCTTGGTGTGTGTGTGTGTGTGTGTGTGTGTGTGTGTGTGTGTGTGTGTGTGTGTGTGTGTGTGTCTCCATGCATGACCTGATTTATTGAAGTCATGCCGATGAATCATCAACTCGTCTGGGTCTCCCTGCTCCTCCTCTCCCCCGCCAGCCTCCTTGACCTCTGCCCTTTGGAGCTCTACGTTCTCGAGCCCAATGTCCAAATTTACCACAACTGTAGCAGCTCTCATCTCCAAATCTCCGTCCTCCCCGTCCTTCTCCTCTTCCTCTCCCTCTCCAGGCTCCACGGTTCACATTGCCTCGGAAATACACATCAGTAAATGAATTAGCATAATTTTCATCATCATCATCATCCATGACAAATACTTCACTTGCCTTTTTTTTGTTCCGCCTTTCTTGGCTTTTCATGGTCAGTCGTAGCTTGTATCCCAGCAGTTCCAACACCTATTAGGTGCTTCCTACGCCTAGCACCTAGTGGCAGCAACTGGGATCAGCTAAAACATAGCCTTTTTAGAATTGAATCATTTAGTTAATATTTTAAAACCGTTGACTCTCACTAATGCAGTGTGCTCTCGTCTTACAGACTTTTATTTGACCAAGTAAATATTGTTATTTAACCTAATTTAAGTTACTGAGTCTGCTTTTGAGACGTGGATGTGAATCTGAGGAGTGAACGTTTGTCAGTTAACGGAAGCCCTGATCATTAATGTTGCTTTGTTCCACTGGAGCTTTTCCTGCTATAACAGATGAATGCGAGTCTAATATTGCTGGAGCACAACATCCCCCTTTCTCGCTTCAGAGTGAAAGCCTTTGGTGTAGTTGCCCTTTTAGCCAGAAGAGGGCGAGATTGGACAGGCGTTTTACTGCAGCCCTACAACGTGTCAGTGAATATGTGCTATATCTGAGATTGTCTGATGTATTCAGTCCCAGGTGTGCACATGTTTAATTGGCACCAAAGTAAGGTGCGCTGTGCTTGGGTCAGTGCACCTGCCGACCACAGAGAGCGTCAGCACGTCTCTGTCACTTTAGTTTGTCAGTATCTGAGCAGAATGGGAGTCTGTGTACCAGTACACAGTTCCAGTACCACAGTGGGGACCAAGGACAGATGCTGTGCCATGAATTTGGTGCTGTTTCCATCGTTATTTGGTGCCAATCAGGCGATCAATCAATCACAGTCGCTAGCTCACTTTTGATTACAAGCTCACAATACACATTGAACAACCCAGTGTTATCCAGAAGGTCTTATTATATAATGTTATAATATAATGTAATATTATAATGAAGGCCGGGTTTATGTAACGCAAAGTATAAGAAGAATTGATCTTGAGAGAGAAGGGCTGTTATATTGCTCTGAGTCCATCACATTCATTTTATTTTTCAGTGGAACTCCACCACCCCCCGTGCGCTCATATATATTTCTCCCTGGTCGTGCGGTCCCGAGACTCTCCGCCGAAGTGCACATCATCGAGCTCAGCTGATCACACGGCTTTTGTGCATCTGCTCTGCCCGCAGTCACACGGGGTCTTCACGCACTGTGCAGCGACGTGCAAGGAGACAAAGTCCACTCCGGTCCATCGGACGGCGGAACCGCGCGAGACGGACACGTCCAGAGTTTCCTCCGAGGACCGAAGCGCCGAGCTGACCGACGACCGAGAGAACTGGAACAGCAGCGAACCCAAAGCATGAAGAAGACTCCCAATTCAGGTACAGAGATTTCCAAAAAAGTATGCTGGAATACGCTTTACTCATTTAGTCAGATAGCACATGATCTAAACTCTGCAGTAACAAAATGAATTTCCCCAAATATGTGACCTACTTTCGGTACAGGTGTAACTATAATTCAGAAAATGTATTGTTTCTAAAATAAGCACTGCTGGATGTTGACTGTAAACTGTACTTCAGTTTATCTTCTCATTTTTCTTTATATATATACATACACTATCACTTTCCAACTTGCCAAACTGTGACGCTTAAAACGTGCATTTTCTTTAGTGTGTTATCAATAACTGCAGTGTTTCTTCTCTGATCTGCTCCAAACTTTCCATACTTGATAATAGTTCCTTCCTGAACACATATGCACTGTTATACTGCCTCACAGTCAGAGCGCCACCTACTGGCGACAGGAAATGTCATTGATTTTGTGACTTTTTCCAAGTAACAGCCACACCTGATATTCTTGACTAATTCCTCTCATTTCAGCCGGCAAGGAGGACACAGGGGGAGGAGGAGAGATGTCAGGAAGGCAGTGACACACGTCTGAGCTGTTACTGAAATGTAGTTTTTTCACTTGTTTTTGTTTTTTCACTTGTTTTTTCACTGTCGCAACTGTCTGTCGGAGTTTTTTTGTGAATCTGAAGGCATCTGTTTCACGATTGGCTGGAAATTCCAGCCCCATGAGTGAGGGGGGGAAAAAAAAAAAAAATTAAGAAGAAGCAGAGCCAGTCTGGAAGAAGAAGCACTGAAAATGAGTGAACATGTTAGACGCTATTCAACACTAGAGTGACTACAGCGCATCAATAGACTTGTTATTTTGGTTATGACGGGTGTACGATAATTTCCCTCAAAATACGATAATTTTATGTCTCTGGTACGATAATCCTACATTTCTCACCTGGCAACACTGCGCGTTTCGCACCTTCTAGTCGGGCCTCCCGATCGGACGCATCCATCCTCGTGTCGGTTCATAGCAGGGGTGGATCGGCCATAGGGAGTAGGCCTACCGGGAGTTTTCCCGATGGGCCGGTCAATAATGGGCCGGCAGTGACTGCCTTTTTTTTTTCTCTTTCGCTGCAGCCCAGGGAGAGAGACATGCACCAGCCCACGGAGCTCAGCTGCAGCCCACAGACACATTTGAGGCCCAGTGGCTGGTCTATCTAAGAATACCTGGCCCAGCCTATGATAGGCTACAGAGGGCCAGTAGTCCCACCCATTTTCCGGAGGAGTGAGGCAGGTGGACACCTCACTCCATGCAGGCATGCGGGGAAACAAAGAAAACTGGTAGGCTGAGGCCCTGTTTTGAGGGTTTATATCATGACATTATTGTGTAATATGAACTGTTTGTTTTATGTTTTCAGACTTATTGCCCTGCCGGGCTTGTGTGTAGCTGGGAGCTGGTGAATGGGCACAGTTCGGCAGACCAGGTATTTTAAAGTTGCGATATAGGCTGTAAACTCTTAAACATTTTTATGGATGTAATAAAGTAATGAAGGTTTGTATTTGTGTCTCTGCAGAGAATCGGTGGCCTATTAGTTGTTCTTGCCGTTGTTTTGTTTATTATTTTGGGTTTATTATTTAGTCTAGTCCACCGGGCAAGTGAGCCGGTAACGGGCAAAACGAGCTGGGTATTGCCCTTGGGTGGACTAGTTCCTTTTTTTCTTTTTGTTTGTTTGTTTATTTGTTTGTTTGTGCTCTGCGACAAACCCCCACTCGTTTTAGTCTCAGGTGTAGTCTCAGTTAAACCGTCAAGGCAGGCATAAGGTGTGACGTGGTTAAAATGTTTGCAGTGAAATTGAGTTGTGTGCAAACCTTAAGAGTGTGAGTTCACTAAGTGTGTAAACCTTTTGCAGTGTAAAGAGTGGTTTGAAAAACGTAATCCTGGCCTTGCTAGTGATACTGTTGATGTAAACTGAGGAGATACCAGTGGGCCTATAACCTGTCAAGCAGAACCCTGTAATAAAACTGTTTAATTTAATTCTCTGGACTATTATCATTTTGCTAATTAATCACCTGCATTGGGAGTAACATTTTGGCCTTGTTTTTTACAACGGCAAGAACAGCTAGCGGGTCAGGACCACGTGGTGGAGAGCATCCAAGGTCTTGTCTTCTCAGCTCTGTTGGGTCATGGAGGAGGCTCAGAGGGAAACAATGGAGCAGCGCATGAAGGAGCTGGAGCAGCAGCTGCAAAGACTCTATTCATCCACTTCCCCACCTGGATCTTCGAGTAGCGCTATGGACAGTGTTGAATCAACTGCTACTGAGACTGAGGGGGGGGCACGGGTGGTTTACATTCAGCAGAGTGAGAAGGTACCAAAGTTTTCTGGTGATGTGGAGAAGGTTGACTCTCCTACTCTGGAAGAATGGATTGAAATGATTGAGAATCATATACAGTTAAAATCTTCTGAAAAAGAAAAAGCTCTGTGTGTGTATAATCATTTAGAAGGGGCTGCCCGCATAGAGGTTAAATATCTGCCTAAACAGGAGAGGGAGACGGTTAATGGTATACTTAAAATTTTGAGAGAAGTATATGGATGTTCACACTCGTTAATCTCCCTTCAGCGCAGGTTTTTTAACCGTAAACAACGTGAGCGAGAGCCATTGCTAGACTATTCCCATGCCCTCGTGTCTTTAATGGATCAAATTGTGGAGTCAGACGAGCAAGCTAAACCTAAAGCTGACAGAGAGCTACGTGATCAATTTTGTGAGGGTGTCAGGGATCAGAATCTGGGCATGAGATTAAGAGACAAAGTTCGTTTGCACCCCCAGTGGACAATCCGAGATGTACGCAGGGAGGCTGTTGAGTGGACAATGCAGTGTGAAGGGCAGTCATTTAAGCAAAAAGATAGTCACTCTTCTTTGCTCTCTAATGAAGTCCAGGCACAGGTGTCCTGTGAAGCAATTGAGAATAAATCAAGTTATTCTGAACTGAAAGTTCTTATTGAAGCCCAACAGAGGCAATTAGATCTGCTTTTGAAAGCACTCACACCCTCAGACCAGGAGGTTGCATTACAACCTCAATCTAAAACTAAGAGACAGTTTGATGGAAAGCCGAGGTGTTTTCGGTGTGATCAAAGGGGCCACATAGCACGCTATTGTACTGCAGCTTTCCCCAAAACTACTCCACCTGACAGAGGAGCACCCCAAGTCAAAGAACAGGAGCCTGCCACTGAACAGAGCCATACACACGTAGAGACAAACCTTGGCGCAAAACCAGATCCAGCAGTTATGTCTACATTGGTGGGAAAGTGCCCAGTAGTGGAAGTTAAAATGGGGGGAATTGTGGTTCCATCATTGTTAGATACTGGGTCTATGGTTACAACAATCACTGAGAGTTTTTTTTAAAAACATTTTGGTCATCTTATAGATTCTCAACTATATGATTGTGCATGGTTAGACCTTAGAGCAGGAAATGGCTTAGAGCTGCCATATTGTGGCTATTTGGAGTTGGATATCATTATACTGGGAAAATGTGTTGCACACAGGGGAGTCCTGGTAGTGAAAGATCCAGATGACCCACATATGCAGTATAAGAAAATGCAGATCCCAGGTTTATTGGGAATGAATGTCATCAAGGGTTTTTATTATGAGTTGTTTGTGCAGTATGGCCCCAGCCTCTTTGAGGATCCCACTGTAGCAGAGGTCCCAGAATGGAGACGTGCCCTGAGACACTGCCAAGTGGAGGAGACGATAGCCAACTCCCCTGAGCCTTTCAAAGCGCGTGTGAAAGGTAAGAGTCCACTTTGTGTAGCCGCAGGCACATTAAAGATGGTTCCGGTGACATGTCCCAAGGTCCCCTCACAGCAGAACATGGAGTTTCTTGTAGCGCCATTACGACCAGAAGAGGGCGCACTTCCAGAAGGTCTGTTAGTCTCATCAGCATTAGTGGCATCTGAATGAGGAGAGATGTATGTACCAGTTACTAATGTTGGCAATTCTGATGTTTGGCTGACCCCACGCAGAGTTATAGCTACAGTGAGCATGGCAACTATACTATCTGAACATACCTCGCAAGTTGAGTTTTGTGGGGGTGTCAGTAGCAATGAATGTGCAGAATCTGTATCTCACTGGAGAGCTGAGGCTAGGGGGGGGGGGGGGGGGGGGGGCAGTCGTGAGGTGCCTCCTTTTGAGGGGCTGGATGGAGTTGAGCAACAACAAGCGGCAGCCTTGCTTAATAAATATCACTGTCTGTTTGCAAAGGACGAGGCTGATTTAGGTTGCACTAATCTGATTCAACACGAGATCCCCTTATTAGATGATACCCCTGTACGCCAGCCATATCGCCGCATCATCCCTTCCCAATATGACATGGTGAGAGCCCATATAAAACAACTCTTGGACAGTCAAGTCATTAAAGAAAGCAGCAGTCCGTATGCATCTCCCATCGTATTGGTGCAAAAGAAGGATGGTGGAATTAGATTGTGTGTTGACTATCGCCGCCTGAATGCTAAAACCAGGAAAGATGCTTTCCCTTTGCCACGGATTGAAGAGTCACTGGATGGACTGGTGGGAGCCAAGTGGTTTTCTACATTGGACTTAGCCAGTGGCTACAATCAAGTTGAAATGGCTGAAAAAGATAGGGCAAAAACAGCATTTTGTACGCCATTTGGATTATTTGAGTTTAACAGAATGCCATTTGGACTGTGCAACGCCCCCAGTACGTTTCAGCGCCTCATGGAACGCATGTTTGGAGACTGTCGTTATCAATCTGTTCTGTTGTATCTTGATGATGTTGTCGTGTTTTCTACCTCGATCCAGCAGCACCTGGAAAGACTGGAGGAAGTATTCTCCCGACTACAAGAGCAAGGGCTCAAAGTTAAACGCAAGAGCAAGGGCTCAAAGTTAAACGCTGTGACTGCGCTGCTGCAGGTGCAGCTGCTGCTTCTCACACCAGACACTGACTGTTGTAAGCAAATATCACCCCCAACTTCCACACACGCATCAAATCTAAATAAAAACATGCCAGTTCTGCAACAAATAACCAAGTCCGTATTAACATAAATAACCTCTGAAATAGCCTTCTTTAACACGCATCAACAAACCAATCAATGACACCACACACGAATGACCATCATAATTAGAAAATTAGCCTACAAGAGATCCAATCCTCAGTAACCTCATATACAATACAGTCCTAACAATTAATAATACAGTTTATACAGATCAGCCCTTACCTTAAGACAGAAGGGACCACACAGGCCTGGGATCAGCTTCCTTTGCTGTTGGTCCAGAAGCCCATGATGTGGACAGGCAGTGACCTGATTTAATCCAGGATGTGATGAAGGGCGTCGGGTCGAATCTCTCTAGAGGGGGTCCATTAAGACCACAAAAAGGAGCGATGAGAGGCTGTTCTCACGCAGTCTGTTGCGGGTCTTGCTGTCAGTGTTATTTACGGCAGAAAAACCCCTCTCACACTCTGATGAGGTGGGGAGATATGTCCTGCTTGCAGTACAAAGCTTTTCCAAAGTTTTGCCTGGTGCTTTATCTTGTAACTTCCAGTCGCGGAACTCATCCACTGCCTCTCTAGCAGACTCGCCGAGTTTTTTAGCTAGTGTTCTTACTTCATGTTCTCCATACAGGATCAATGCGTTGCGGTCCTGTGGCCAGAAGTGCTTATCCAGGGGTTTTAACATGTGGACAAGGTCCGATTCCGGCATTCGCATTTTAAGCCTGTCAATCACCGACTGATAAAACTGACGCCGGTTGATTTTCCCCCTGACCTCAACAAGTTGAACATCTTTAAACAGGCCCAGGGATGTGCGCTGTTCAGCCTTCAATGTGGATTTACCGCCACTCTCTTTCATGTTTACCAGTACATCAGTAGTCTGCTGAATCTGGCGAGTGGCATCCACTAGTGATATGTCTCTCCGCTGAAGTTTCAATGAGAGGCCCTGCAACTCACGGAGTATGTCTTTCATGCAAGCCAGATCCATTATAAACCCGGAGTGTAAGAGATGTTTGTATAGCCCCAGAAACTTCTTCCTCTCTGTGTCGTTGCGGGACGCATCCTCGCTCGCTGTCTTGAAGTGGCGAGCCAATGCAGGGTAGTTATTCCAGACTGCTTTTACAGTATTAAAACTACTCGCCACCCACCTGATCGTGAATATCTGCCCAATCCTCAAAATTTGCATACCGAGATCTGCAGCCGCTTCCTCGAGCAATCGCGCATTCTTTGCAGACTGGTGATACAGAGCGTATAGCTTGGAGATGAAAAACTCAAAGTGGTTGCATCCAGCAACCTCTTTGAGAGAGTCATGGACAGCCAATTCAAGGCGGTGGGCCAGGCAATGAATGGAGTGTATGTTTGGGAAGTCACGTTTAAGCCTCGCAATCAGGCCAGTGGTTTTGCCGGTAAGAACTGCTGCACCATCGGTGGCGATGCTGATGAGGTTTTTCCCCAAAAACTCATCATCTAATCCTGCTTGGCGCAAACTCTGTCTCAAGCTGTTGTAGATGGATTCAGCATCTGTGCCTTGTGTCAATTCTGTAATGTCTAAAAAGACATTGTCCACATCTTCTTTCCCACTTACATCACACCGCACATATAGGCTATAATGAGATATGCGCGTCCATGCACCGTGCTCTCATCAATAGTTATGCTGATTTTTGAATTCATTTCTTTTATGTTTGAGACTAACTTCATCCGCATATGCTGTGCAATATGGCCTATAATTTCAGCACATGATTTATCTGATTTATGCACAGTGCCTACTTTTGCGCCATTGAGCTCCTGTAGCTTCATTAAAGGAGGGAGCTTTTTATAAGCCAGCCTTTCCTTGGCCACCATATAGGCCGATCTGAATGAAGTTGCCGTTTCTTCTTTTAACTTGGAATTTACCTCAAGTACTCTGTTTGGCAGAATCTCCTTTTGCTTGGTTTCCGCGACCTCAACGGCCCTTCTGTGTGCAATGCTGTCTCGATGTTTATATATTTTTTTACGCAACCCTTTTTGTGTGTGGCAGTTCACATCTCCATTAATCCACTCTTCTGATAAGTGCGTGCCAATTACCTTTTCCGAGAGGAGGAGAGTTTTTGTGTCTCTGCAAATTGTGCATCCCAAATTTCCGTCCTTCAGAAACAGCCAGGTGTTGCGGGATTTCCACTCTCTCCACTGCTGGCTGGTCCAGTCAGCCGGCAGAGAGAGGCAGGTGGAATCACGGTCATCAGTGGCCTCTGAGCTAGCCTCTGTAGGCTCGTCCTGGGTGGTCACCCCGGGCCCGGCTGTTGGCGGGCTTTCGCCGACATCAGTCCCCGTAGGTGCAGCGGTGGTGTATGTGTTAGCATCTGCTGAAGAACTCGTGTGTGGCTGCTCCTCAGGATCACCCGTCTTTTTTTTTTTTGTAAACCCGCAATTCGCGAGTAGGTTTCCCTGTGTTCTTTTCATGATGACAACCGAAATTCAGCGGTCCAGCGGTTGTTTTTTTTTATTTTTTCGTTTCTGATTGTTTCCGATGTCTGATTTAGAGTGACGTTTAAGACTAGCACACCCACGCATCAATGGTGAGGACAGGAATTGCATGCAGGCAGCAATTGCATCTTTATTAAAGATGACTCACCCTCATGCGCAAATACATTAAAATAGCCTATTTTACACATGACCCATTATATTGACAATACAAAAAAACAAATCAAATAGGAAATGCATGGGAAAAGACAGCATTTTGCCAGTATTTTAGAGACCCCCCCAAAATTTCACAAATCATGTTTTCAGGGGAGCTCATGTCTCATTAAGGGGGGCTGAGACCCCCCTGGCTCCCCCGTAGTTCGCACCCTGGCGGTGGCTTCCTGGTATTGCTGGTACTCGGACACCAGGTCGTTCATGTTACTCTCCGCCTTGGTGAACTCAGTCTCATCCATACCCTCGCCATGGTACCCGGCTCCAGATCAACCAGCACAGCACGGGGCATATATTTGCCACCTACACAAGAGGTGGGCAAAACTGAAAATATGTAGTTCATGCAACAAAAATTAAAGACCCCCTCCAGGCATGTTTTTAAGTATATAAAAATAATCTGCAATGCCTAATATTTTGTTTAACATGGTTTCCCCAAATAAAAAGTAAAAAAAAACCTCTGAAATTGGGCTCTAAGGACATCCACTGCTCTCTCCTCATGGACGAATTCTGAGACACTGACTATTCATGATGCGAATATCACGCGCCCCGATCACCACAGCTGCTTGCGCTCATGCTCGCGCTTCTATGTGACCGGTGGACGAACGACAAAATGATGGCTAGCGCAAACATCGAGATTCAGCCGGGGTACTATGAACCAGGCCTG
>NC_139917.1:7714591-7752091 GCF_963514095.1 Eutrigla gurnardus | reverse complement strand
ATCTCTATTAAATTAAAATCTACCTCTATTTCAGGATATAACCAGATTGGAATGTTACTTATGGGGTTAGAAATGACTGTTATATTACTGACCCTATACTCTTCTGCTTTAGCTTTTGCTATCCATCCAAATCCTCCACCCTGATAAGTTGCATATTCCCAACAGTCCTGGATCACAGCTTTGGCAGGGTTATCATGTCCACCTCCCTGTAGTCGGCTCCAGTATTGAACCAATATCCCGTCTCTTCTTAGCTCTATTGGTACTTCTCCTATTTCTATATGTATTGTATTAATGGGTGATGACCTCATTACACCTGCACAAATCCTCAATGCTTTATTAATTGCTCTGTCTATTTTATTGAGGTATGTTTTAGCTGCTGCTCCATACACCATACATCCATAATCTATTGCTGACCTCATTAAAGCCCTGTATATATATATTAATGACTGTTTGTCTGCTCCCCAGTCTTTCCCAGCTATTGCCCTCATTAGATTAATAACTTTCTTGCATTTGCTTTCTACATTTTCCACCTGTGTTCTCCATGTGCCCTTTTGATCTATCCAGATCCCAAGATATTTGAATTTTTCTACTTTTTCCATGCTTTCCCCATATAGTTGAATATTAGGTGCATCTATTTTTTTCTTATTAGTTAGTGTCATATAACATGATTTACTTACAGAGAGTTTAAAGCCCCAGTTGTATGACCACTCTTCTACATTTCTAACTGCTTCCTTGATTATATTCGTCACTGTTTTAGTATCTCTTCCTCTTGCCCATATTGCCCCATCATCTGCGTACAGTGCCGACCCAATTCTTCTATCCATATTAGTAAACATATCATTAATCATAATGTTAAATAAAACCGGACTAATAGCGCTCCCTTGTGGAATTCCATTTACAATTTCCAGTTCATCAGATACTTCTGATCCCACTTTAACTTTAAATCTTCGCTCAGATATGAAATCTAGGACCCAATTATAAAATCTTCCTCTAATCCCCATCTTGTTCATTTTTATTAATAACCCCTCCTTCCACATGGAATCGTAAGCCTTTTCAATATCAAAAAAGACTATATTCATCAGCTCCTTCATTTTAAAAGTTTTCTCCATCTCATTACTAACTTTAACTATTGCATCCATGGTTGACCGCCCCTTCCTAAAACCATTTTGATACGGAGCAACCAGTCCTCTATATTCAAGAAAATAATTAATTCTCCTAACTAGAACTTTCTCCATCCATTTACATAGATGGGATGTTAGGGCAATAGGTCTATAATTTCCTGCATTCTTTGTATCCTTCCCCGGTTTATTAAATGGTAATATTAGTGCGCTTTTCCAACTTTTTGGTATTTGCCCTTCTTCCCATATTTGATTATACAGATGTAAAATTAATTTGAGTACTCTTTTTGGCAGTTCTTTGAACATCACATAACTTAATTGGTCCTCTCCAGTAGCAGTATTCCCAGCTCCATCTAACACTAAAGTCAGTTCGCTCATGGTAATCTCAGCATCCATTGTACTTCCCTCACTATCTTTCTTTCTATACACATCCCTATTTTCTTTTAAGATTTCCTTTTTCCTTTGTTTATGTTTTCCGTCTAAGTGATCACCACTATGTACACTAGCAAATGCCTTTCCTAGCAAGTCTGCTTTTTCTTTGTCTGTTATTGCCAGTACTTCACCATCCTCTAATACAGATATTTTAGAAAATACTTTTTTACCACTCATTTTTTTCAGCATTTTCCAAACATCTCCTATTTAATTTCTCTCCCTATAGTAGAGCGATAATCTCTCCATGCGCTCTTTTTACTCTTTTTGATTACTTTACGTGCTATAGCCTTTTTCTTCTGATAATTGTTTATATTTACCTGATTTAGATTATTACGTAGTATCCTTAGTGCCGTATTTCGTTCTTTAATTGCTTCTGTGCATTCCACATTCCACCATGGGACCCTTTTCGTTTTACCCCCCACCGACCTGAATGGTATGCTATTTAATGCTGCATTCATTATTAAGTTTGTGATTGCAGATGTGTTTTCCTCAATATTTCCCTCCATTGAGACTGATTCTGCTGCTTTACAACATGTTTCTTTAAATTTTTCCCAATCTGCTTTTTCAAACCACCATTTTTTATGACTTGGTCTTCTTTGTATATCCACCTCCACATCTAATGCACATCCTATTGGGAAATGATCACTTCCAATACTTGAGCTACTTTTAATGCTCCATTCAGCCGATGTTGCAACACTATTAGATATCAGCGTTAGGTCCAAACAAGACATTGTGTTAGTGTGAATATCAATCCGTGTACCATTTCCATTATTTAGGCACACTAGCTGTCTTATATCCATTAATTCTTCCACTGCTTCTCCATTGCTATCAGTATGCTTACTTCCCCAAAGATTATTATGAGCATTAAAGTCACCACACCATATCTCTTTTCTATTTCTTTGTTTCTTTATTATACTATCTAATATTTCTGAATGTAGTGCTCTGCAAGGATTATATAAGTTAACTATTACCATGTTGCCATCTGCTTTACATATTTCAATTACTACACATTCTATTTCTGTTATAGTCGATATTCGTCTAAATGCTATCCCTTCCCTTACAAAAGTTGCACAGCCTCCACCTTGATTGTCAATCCTATCAAATCTTACTGACTCATACCCAGGTAAAATGAAATCAAGATGAGGTCGAAGCCAGGTTTCCTGAATGCAAACAATATCAGGTCTTACTTCTGCTTCTTCTATAAATCTCTTAAATTCTTGACCGTTTGCAATCAAGCTTCTAGCATTCCATTGCAAGAGAAGGAAAACCATTATCCGATCAACTATCATTTAAAGATCCTCCATCATTACTTGCCCTTAGCATAGCATGAATTTCTTCTGCTTTCAGTTCTTTAATGCCCAGAAACTCTTCTGCAGCTTGTACCACTATCTTGATTCTGTCACTTTTCTTTTCTTGTTGCACTGCCACATTAACCACTTTGCATATGAAGGCTACAAAGCTCTTTTTGTTGACTAGCATGATGTCTTCCTGAACATTACATTTATGTCTACACGTCGTCTCCTGGGGGACTGATTTTCCTTGCTGGAATTGCCTTAGGCCTGAGCTCTGGGGAACAGTATCCCACTCAGTGGGATTACTACTGATGTTTTGATTTATCTCATTTGTCCTTGTCCGTTTGCTACCATTAATATTAACAGCTTTTAGGGCCTCAGCATATGATATCTTGTTAGTGATTTTAATTCTCTGCACTTCTTTGGCTTGCCTCTGTACCACACATCCAGCAAAAGCCGCACTATGCTCCCCTCCACAATTACAGCATTTGATCTTAGCATCTTTATCACACTTGCCATACTCATGCTCCCCTCCACATTTGGCACACCTCAGTCTCCATTTGCATTGTTGAGCTGTGTGTCCCATTCTCTGGCATTTAAAACACCTCAAAGGTTGTGGAATATACTCCCTTACTTTATAGTTTATCCAGCCAATGTGGACCTCAGCTGGCATTAACTTGTCAAAAACAAGCAGCACTGATAGGCTATTTTGTTTAACTCCATTTTTATTAGTCTGCAGTCTTTTGGCTTCAACCACTTTCCCACCCTTGATCTCTTCCTTTACCTCTTCCATTGACATTTCTAATGGCACATTTGTAATGACCCCACGTAATTTTGCTGCCATTCCTGGCACATGGGCCTTAATCCTTATACCATCGAGATGAGTCATTCTCAGGATATTTTCTTGCTGTTTCTTACTTCCTGCTGAGATTAGAATTCTTCTGTTAGTCAGTAGTTTAGCAAATTTAATTTTCCCGATTTCTTTTTCAATTGCTTTTGTCACCTGGACTGGGTGGAAGTGTCCCTTATCATCACCAAGTGTGATTATTACTTTCCATTCCTCCTTTGTCTCCTCACTACTACTCCCATTCGTAATCGTTTTCTTCTTTTTTACAGATTGCCTCGGACTGCTCTCTCCTTCACTACCACCTTCTGACCGTGATTTTTTCCTTGCCGTTTTTGTCTGATTAGTCTCCATATCTGTCCACCCTTCACCATCTGACATATCTGCCATGTTACACTCACGATACAATTTGCAACCCGCAACTCGTTTCCTGCTTCCTCCTCGTGCGCCAGATCGGAAGCTACTGTCAACAGCAGCTCCTCCTCCTTCTTCGTCACGACGAATATCCATCGTCGTCCGCCATTATCCAAAACTTGTGAAGTCAGACGAGCCGCAATGCATTTTGGGAAGTTGAGTAGATTTAGCAAGGTCCGCTGTACTCAGAAATTCTTGCCAATGCAGTATACATCCGGGCATTTCTCGCGTGCACAAATTCACATACTGTATGTGAACGCACTACGTACTCAAATTTACGTCACAATTAAGTACGAGTAGGACGTTAGTATGGCATTTCGAACACAGCCGAGATCTATGATCTATGAACCCATCCTTGACCCTCAGAACTACGACCAGCCATTATAAAGCAGTTTATAGTTGTTAATGTTGTGTCAAAAGGTACTGCATTTAAACATGTTACTGCGCAAGTTTCCTGGCTTCATCCCCATCCGGACAGACATTTTTATGGAAAGCCAATAGAAGTTTGGAGCTTGCAGGGAACAGACACGTCATACCCAGCATCATTTCTGCCTGTTGAGCGCATTGCTGGGAGATGTGTGGTTAACACATCCACTGTGCATTTAAGCACAGAAAGGGTCACTGTAGTCATGCCACTATGCACAGTGGTTGAGCTCTAGGAGACTGTGATGTTGTTTGCATGAATGTACATTTTACCTTTGTGGCAAAGCCTGTTTAAAAGTAATTGTTGAAGCAAATTGTTTTGTGTATCTTTGAATGAAGATGAAATTAAGTTATATCTTTGAATGAAGATGAACTGAAGTTAACACCTTTCAGAAAAATGTCACCTGGGGGAAAACTCCCCCTGCTACCCTGATTTGCATTTGTATAGCTCACAGCATTTTCATTTACATGTTAAAGCCTCCCCTAGGATAACGGGGAGGGGGGTCATGGGGGGACAACTGCCAAGCAAGGCCCACGTCAATTCCCGGCAATTTACGTCAGTTTTCGGTGTTTCCTGCAAATTGCCGTTTGCAGTCGTAAACCTGAACTTCCACGTCAATTTACAGGGCCGCTAACTGACGAAAATCCCACTTTTCATGCAGTGTAACCGCCTGCAGCGCGCCACCTAACGTGATGTATTGTGGGTTGAAAGCGATGCATGATGGCTAGAATTTGTGTCCGACTTAGCAGCCGACTGCAAAGCCGTCACAGGGTCGCGACCATATCACGTGACCCAAAACATCGCGAGAACAAGTTTTTAAGAGCCGCTTCTTGCGGCGCTTGGCAGCGCGGTGAACGGTGGCTGGAACCGGCTTGTCCACACCTCCGCTACAGCGGAATGGTTCTCATTGGTTAAAAGTTCAATGACGTGTGTTCAGGTCCGCACTCGGAGGCCACCTTGTGGTGAAATGATACTTTTTATTTTGGTCGCATTGATCTCATGGCTTGATCTAAAGTTCCGTGCATTGTGTTGTGAGTAGGCCTATTATATGTGAGGTCTGGTTAATACAAACATAGAATGATAATATAAATATACTGAAAAAAAAAGAATGCCTTCCACATGTTGCCTTGCGTGTGTGTGTGTGTGTGTGTGTGTATGTATTTATGTATATATGTATGTGTGTGTGTGTGTGTGTGTGTGTGTGTGTAATATATATGATATCCTCTTTGGTTTGCTGCTGTGTTCTATCGCTTGAGCACTATAGTCACGTTGACTTTGTTGTCCGACTTGACGGCGTTTGCCTGCCGTCTCTTTTAGAGCCCGCCCCCTCAGACACCTGCAGCTCTCGTCGGCGTGATAAGTCAAGTCAAGTCAAGCCCATCCCGAACGAGCCTACTGAAACGCAGCCGCGGTGAATATGGAGGACACACCCACGTTACCCACAAGGCAACGGGCAACGCCGGTGTTTTTCAGATAAAATATAAAATTTCACTCATTTAATTAAAAAGATGTTCAAGACCTTTTAGTTAATAAGAAAATAATATGAGCTCAATTTGTTTTATTTTTTAGTTACTAAGAAAATAATGTTTAAGCTCGACCAATCAGACACGTCGGTGATAGACATGAGGATTATGGGTAATGTAGTGCTTCTCCGTGATATGACATTGGAAATAAAACGTGTTTTCTTAAAATAAAGTTGATATTACACGGGGATTTTGGACTCGACAGAGGCACATACTATCGTTACACAGTCTGCCTTGGATGGTTACAACGTTATGGCTTATAATCAGATCTTTCTTCAGAATATCGATTAATCTACATTTGCACTTCCGGGATCTATGAAACAACACCCACAGCGTGACGTCTTTGAAGCTGACAATGCGTGTGTCCGCCACGGAACGGATCCTAATTGACTTTCAGTGAAGACTGTTTGCGTGGTGATCACACGGAATTCTTACACAATTGCGTGCCAGGAGCACGCAATGCGTTATTAAGAGGTCGTGCTTCTTTCACGCATTTCTGTGAGATCAGGTTGCAACGTTGTATGTTAAAAATACAGTGTTAATTCAACACTTGCTTAGTTTAATTCAACTATTTGAGAGTTAATTCCTCAAAAGAGTTGGTGTTAATCCAGGGAGTTAAATCCAAACAACACTGTTAAGTGTTCATTTTTAAATCAACACTTAAACAGTGTTACTCCCAGAATTCCAACGGACCTGTGACGTGTTTGTCTAAAGAGCGGGACGACTCGGAGTCAGACTCGAGGCTCGAGCGGGTCGGCAGAGGACTTTTCACCTCCAGACTCCACGGAGTATCTTTCTGTAAGTAAATAAAAGGCGTCATGCCCATTTAATAATACTTTGTAAGCAGTAGTATTTAAATGTTATATGTGTCGAATGTCCTGTCTAACGTTATAGCTCTAACAAGGTAGGCTAAGTCCCATGTTAAGGTTAGCATGGCGGCTGTTTTATATTTTTTCAAGGGTGCGTTAATGTTCCTTTTGCACATCAGTGTTGATGAATGTACACAGTTTGCTTAGCGTAAGTATAGGCTACACGTTCGGATAACACGGTATATAACTACACATTTCTTGTGAGAGGAAAAAGCTAAGTTAGCTAAAATGACGTAGCGTTAGCACGCGCACGAGGCTAACTGATTTCTGTCGGGAAAAATCTGTCGTTCCGTGCGCGTACGGTAATTAATTAGCTATGGTCTCGTCTCGATGAAAATGCCAGGCGATAGAGTAACTTAGAGAGCCGGTGCTGGGCCTGGGGGTTGAGCTCCTGCCTGCCCAAAGACTGCTGCTAATGCTAAAAGTCAGACTAGCTTTGTGAGTCGGGCAAATTAAGTTAGCATGTTGCTGCTGTAAGTTAGGCTTCCTGGAGAAACAGACACACCAGACCACCTAGCCTGCCACACGGTGCTCTGCTCTTACGGGCATGAGTAGTTTATTTAATTATTTCATTTTATTTATTTATTTCTAACTTTTGGGACTTAAAAAAAAGTTTATTCTTAACATTAGCTTCTCAATCTAACGTAGCCGCAGCTAATACCTTTACCGGAGTCACACACACCCCTCAGCTGCTGCCATAATAATAAACGTCTGAAATATAGGTGAGTTTTTCAACTCTGTCATGTTTAACACTATCAAAAGTGTTATTTTAACTCGATCTAGTGTGGACCAATATAGACACTTTTAAAGTGTTGAATTTAACTCCCTAGGAGTTGAATTAACACTTCTGAATTTGCTGTGTATGCTCAAGCATTTGATGACATATCTGAAAGATACAGGTCTAATGGAGAGGATATAATTCCAACTTTATTTAGTTTTTTATTTAGTTAGTTTTCCTGCTATTTTATTTTATTTATTTATTTTTGTATATTTGCTTTGTTTGTTTGTTTTCATTTATTTTGTCTGCCAATTTACTGTTCCACACTCCAGTCCAGTAGGTGGCGGTAATGCACATTTAAGTTGGTTTGCCAACCGCCAATAAACTCCAAAAGAAGAAGAAGAAGATTTTTCGAAGCAGTCACATGGGTGTGTGCGTGATTTGTTTCAATACAAGCTCCTAACGGACTTTCATCGACCGGACTCGCGCCGTGAAGCAATCTCAAGTAAGCTTGTTTGTCTGGGCAGAGACCGGACAGCTGCCGTGCATGTTTAATGAATCCCTCTCGGTGTGTGACGTTTACTGGACCGCCGAGTCCCGTTCCATGTGGTTGAGACCACCTCACCTTAACCCGCTACGCTGTTTTTGTGCCGCGGCCGACGAACCCGGGTTCGGTCGCCGGGGTTCTGGGTGATAAAGGACAGCTGTTGTATGTTACAGGCAGCCAGGTTTCCCTCCTGCTGTCTTCTTTCCTCGTTCCTTTGTTCCGTCTCCGCGGGCTCGGCCGCCATCTTTCCCTGCTGGCCCTCTCCCGCCTTCTTCACCGGAAAACGATATATGAGGCGAATCTCAATGCATTTACATTTAGCTAAGTAGCAGACGCTTTTATCCAAAGCGACTATGAATAAGTACATTTGTGTGAAGAGTGCAACAGTACATCTCTATCAGCACAGTGAGGATTTCAATCCGCCCGCTGGCTAAGTTAACCTGTAGCTAGTAAACAACAGAGATACGTGCTAAGATACAGATTTGTGGGTTTTTTTGGGAGGGAGAGAGGTAGTAGAGGGAGGAGGCTCAGCAGAGTCCAGGTGAACTCTGAACAACAGGGTCTTGGGTCTCTTATGGAGGATGAGAAGCAGTTCTGCGGTCAATGGAACGAACATCTGTGTCCTTTGGATTGAAAGTGACCATTAAACTTCCAATCATGCATTGGGAAACTAGTAGCGCCTATGAAATCCATTTAGTTTTTCCCCAATTTCCCATATATTGAGTAGCTGTCAGCAATAATAATTGTAATAATCATATAATAATTACTGTAATTGTTTGTCCATTCTATAGCAGACACATTTGCCAAATCTAGCATTATGTAAAATCGATTTAGAAAATAACATTTATTGTAATTAAAAATTCAGGGTTCTAACATTTATTTTGTGTCCCAAGTTTTTTTTGAACTGTGACTAAGTGCTCAGCTGTTTTACTAACATCTCCGTGTTATGTTACTGTTTTCCTGCAGACGTCCAGCAGCTGATGGCGTGTAAAGAAGAGGTTCCCTTTGAGCAGCAGGACTGGGGCTCCAGTCTGGACCAGGAGGATCCAGAGCCCCCACACATCAAAGAGGAACAGGAGGAAGTCTGGATCAGTCAGGAGGGAGAGCAGCTTCAAGGGCTGGAGGAGGCTGATATCAAGTTCCCAGTCACTCTTGTCCCTGTGAAGAGTGAAGAAGATGAAGATGAAGAGAAGCCTCAGTTCTCAGTGCTGGCTTCAGCTGCAGCCAGCAGCTCAACTGAACAGATGAAAACAGAAGCTGGTGAAGAGGACTGTGGAGGACCAGAACCACAACCAGATACTGATGACATGACTGAAGACTCTTCTGACATTGATGACATGACTGAAGACTCATCTGATGACAGTGATGATTGGCAGGAGACCAGAGAACCTCAGTCAGGTTTAAAGGCTTGGACCGATGATGAAGTCCCTGACAGTGATTCTAGGTGTAGTACTGGTGAGAAACCATTCAGATGCTCCGCATGTGGGAAAACATTTGACCATAGAAAAATTATCAAGACACACATGAGAACTCACACAGGAGAGAAACCTTTTAGCTGCTCAGTTTGTAAGAAAACTTTCACGCGGGGAGGAGACTTAAAGGCACACATGAGAACTCATACAGGAGAGAAACCTTTTAGCTGCTCAGTTTGTAAGAAAACTTTCACGCTGGGAGGACCCTTAAAGGCACACATGAGAACTCATACAGGAGAGAAACCTTTTAGCTGCTCAGTTTGTAAGAAATCGTTCACACGGGGAGGAAGCTTAAAGACACACATGAGAAGTCATACAGGAGAGAAACCTTTCAGCTGCTCAGTTTGTAAGAAATCGTTCACACAGGGAGGAAACTTAAAGAGACACATGAGAACTCACACAGGATAGAAACCTTTTAGCTGCTCAGTTTGTAAGAAATCGTTCACACAGGGAGGAAACTTAAAGAGACACATGAGAAGTCATACAGGATAGAAACCTTTCAGCTGTATATTACTGTTTCTGTTGTGTTGTTTTGTTCTTGTCACTCTGTTTCCCCAATAAAAAAATAATAAAAAAGTGTGCTGTACTAGTAATTACAGTAAAGGAATACAATGACAACTTCTATAGGGAGGGAACAATGAAACAGTTTTTAAAATCATCTGTAAAAAAAAAAAAACCACTATTCAGGATGCCTTATCAATGAGTGTGTTGGAAGTGTAATACTAACCTGCCTTTGTCATGTATTTAGTGACAAGAGCTGCCCGAGAGAGAAAGCTGTTTACCTGTAAAGCAAATATATCAATTAATGTCTAGTCTCTTTTACATAAAAAAACATCTTCCGTTCTTTTTTTACTCGTTCAATCCATACAGTTACAAAAGTAACAACGACATACTTGCTCCACTTCTTCTCCCACTGTATTTCCTGCTCCATCCTGGCTTCTGCCACCCCATTTCACCTGCAGGACAGTATGGAAAGTTTTATGTAACATTGCTTTGATAGATGAAAAATAAAGTCATAAATGGTCTCTGACATCTCACATAACAGAAGCTTTTCATTTCGATGGTGGGAAAAAGTCCCCGCACAAGCAGCCGAAAAATGTAATTAATGTACCTCGCATTTTGCTGTATGGGCTTTAGCGTGCATAACGCTAAGAAATGGTCTCATTTCTGTCAGGGGCAGAAGCTCCGGTAGCCCCTCCGCTACTTTGTTGAGGTAGGGCCAGTACCTAAAAAGAAGGAGTTGCATCTTATGATTGTTACAAAGAACTTTTTTTTTAATTGACTTGACAACAATATCAACCTAAAATCAATCATCACATCAGTGAAAAGATGAGGCACTGGCAATGGTTTTGCAATAAGACAAAGATGATTACCTGCATGTAACATCCATACAGAAGAATGTAACATTTGCCTTCTTTGCCATCTCTCTTTGGAGGAACATTGGATAGGCAAATATCTCTCCACGGAAATGGTTGAGTCCTCGCAAGAGAAACCCATGCCTGTATTAACAGGGTGTCCGCGGAGTCTTAAAAAGTCTTAAATTCATTTTTCTAAATTTAAGGCCTTAAAAAGTCTTAAATTCGTCCAAAATGTCACATGTTTGTCTTAAATAAATAACTCAGAGGTCTTAAATTTGTCGGGGCAGGACTATTTTATTTTTCTCGCGGGACTTTTCGGGAAGGAGATGTAGAGAGGCTACTTTCTTGCTAGCTGCGTATATAAACGGATGTCTGCGCGCTTGCTAGCTAGTCTGCGACAATGGGTAAGTGCAAATTCAACGTCAGTTGGCTGGAAGACGTCCGTTTCCGAGGTTGGCTGGAGTCTCATTGAGTGACACACATGCTATGCTTGGGTTGTAATACAGCGGGATCCCCCCCACCATCGCGGGTTTTAGGTCTTAAATTTCATTCAAGGTGGTATTAAAAAGGTCTTAAAAAGTCTTAAATTTGACTTGCTGAAACCTGCAGATACCCTGATTAAACAGAAGAAAAACTAGTGGTTAATAAACTGACCCAGCAAAGCCTGGCTCAAGCACATAGCATCTATATCATCTGGGTGCCTAGACCAAAATATAAATATTGCTGTTAAAAATGATGGATAAATACCACTCCTAAATCCAAAGTGTGTATGGCTTACAATTCTAAGACTTTATCCTGACCTTGCACACACGCACGCACACACACACAGACATAGACACACAACACATACCTGCAAACTGCAACTTGAATGCCCTCCTCGTCTATTTTGGCACCAGACTTTTTGGCCATTTCTCTGCCAGCAGTGAACTTGGCAGTGCCACAAACAGCACTGTCATTTGTCTATGAAGTAACACAAACATTTACTCACACATTTTGATATAACATACAGTAACTGTATGCAACAATCATAATAAACAAACCAAAAGTTTCTTACACTTCTCATGTTGCCCCTGACAAGGTCCACGAATGAGGCAACTTCCTCGTCCTTGGCCAGGAACAACCCTTCATATAGGGGTGGCTCTTCAGTCCTGTCCATGTTCAGTTAACATGAAAGTAAATAATAGAAATCAATTAGCAGTACTCTCTTTATTATTTTCCCAGACAATCCTAAAATAAACAGGTGTAATATCTGTACCTACCCTTTCGACTTTGAAAAGCGATAATGTTTTCTGTTTCCATCACAACTTACAGCCAACATGTCTGGAGAACATGCCGGACAATCGAAATGATGGACCTGGCACATGTCCTCTTCTTTATACTTGCAGAATGCAAATTCAAAGAAACTGCGCTGAAATGTATCAGCACAGATACTGCCTGTCTGTATATTAAAAATAATATTTTATTAGTATTTCTGAAAGAAATGCTGACAATCAACTATTTGGTATAAAGTGATATGACATTTCTTGTGTGTTTCAGTTTTATTCAAGCAGACTTACCCTTCCAGCTTGAACAGATCTGTGCTCCAACATTTTAAGAAAGGCCTGCCTAGACATGGCTGGTGCTGTCAACTTCATATGCGCAAACGTACTGAACACATCAAATTTGTACACGGTCTGGCAGCTGCTGGTAGCTGGCCAGTACCGATATCTAAGGAGATCTTTCATGTCAGGGGTCCATTCTGCGGAGCAGGATGGACAGGATTTCTGGGGCAGGCAGACATCATATTTTCCTGTGAACAAGAAGACAGTAGATAGTAAAGACTTGAGATATTTCAGTAATCAAATTACACATGATCATATTGTATTTTTTAAAGAGTACATACGATATACTGGATATTTAACATGGCATTTGGAAGTTGCCAGGTGAAAAAAAAATGACCAGGTGATTAAAAAGGTTTACATTGCTCACAGTGGTTACATTCTGTCATACAATACTTAACTTGCACAAAAGTAGAGCTTCCAGAACAACATACCATTGATGGTGACCACAGAAATATGCTTCCCTGGAATGACTGTGAGGTCTTGGGAGCATTCACAGATGGCTTGAGTAGACACAGGCAGCTGGCATACTGCAATACAGGGGGGAACCGTTATTAAGGGTGTATTTACAGTTTTTCCTTAAATGCATTTCCTAAAACACTGAACTCATTCTAAAATAGGGCATAAAACCCCACAATATTAACACATATTGGCCACAGCTCTCTTCCAGCTATTCCAAACGTGCATCGATACACAATATTTGAGGAATTTCAGTATAACTGGACATGTATTGTTCATGTTTACATACATTGTTCACAAAACTGAGGTTGGCCATTGTCACCCATCACCACAGCTGTTGTTGGGGGAATGCGCTCAAAAAACCCATGGATTAATGCTTCTCTGTCATGGAAGATGTTCCTCTTGTGGGCCTCCACATCACATTCTGCACAAAGGAACTCCATGTCCAGTGGCACACAGTCCAGGCACCTCACAACAGCTTCACAAAGAGAGCATCTGTGGCACTTCTGGTTGATTATTCTCTCAGTGGAGAGTTTTGAATCCAAAAGTGTTGTCCTTGTTATTTTCATTTTTGCGTTTGTGAGAAGCTGCCTCTGTGTCCAGGCAGAAACCTCATTTGTTTTTTCTGGAATCGGTACTGCTGCAAGAGTGTCCCTCAACTCTTGAAGACGTGTTTCTAAAAAAGAAAACAGCTGTTGAGCCACACTAAAACTTAAGGCATGGACATTAATGGATATTAAGGAAGTATATTGAAAACACTTTTGAGTTGGAAAAAAAATACAAGGTCTGAGCAAAAAGTTGCAGCATTGCTTCTGTTTTAAATGAATGGCACACACCACAATAATTCAGCATAATTGTTGCTGTGGGGAATGTGTTTGTGATGATGAGAGCAACAACGTTTTGCATACTTACTCACAAGGGCTATGGCCTAAACCTGCTAAATGCCCATTATTGTACTGTGCACCATTCGTCACAACAGGAACAGCCCCACAACTTTTTCCTCACACCTCATTTGCTGAATAGTAAAAGCAACATGATGTAACTCATTAACAATATTAGAGAGTAATGCCTCTACCAAACATACATTAAAGCAGAAGTAAGCGGAATATTTGTATTAATATAAGTCTTAAATAGTTATATCTTCCGACAGCAATCACTTATATAGAGTGTTTGATCTGAAACACGGGTCTGTCAGTCACTCTGCTCTGCTGTAAGCCGAGGAGAAAACTTTCCTTGTATCCTACAACCTTTATCCAATGAGGAGAGAGAACGGCATAAAGGGGCGGTCCTCTCTATGTGTGCAGCCAAGGGATGCGCGTGAATGTGGTGACGTAGGGACGAGGGCGGGGACTGCTAACTCCATCAGCTGACAAGAAGTTAGCCAAAACGACCGGATCGCTTACTTCTGCTTTAACTCAATAGATACAATTTAAAACGTAATAATGAGTAACTAGATGAATAAATAAATAGAGGAAATGGGAAAAAATGTACTGACCGTGAACTACTGTAACAATCAATGCACTCACCAAGGCTTGTCAACTCCTGATCTTCCATCTGGAGGCTTTCCTCAGGAACAGGGTGCTTTCCTCTGGCTTGTGCAGCTGCAGAGACAGTAACATTTGCTTAACTCTACAATCAATCTAAAAGTACACAGTAATTTTAATATGAAAATGTTCCATAACAACTGAAGGCAAGGAAACTAAGAAAGAAATGTCCACATTATTACTAATACAATTTATATTTGTCACACAATATTATCCAGAGCAGGGTACATAAAACACAAGCAAGGATTATCAGTCACAGGTTCTTAATATCTCTAATTCTTTCGTGTGATGTATGATGTATGATGATGTATGTTTCACACACATTGCAACAGTGGTATCTTTAACTTACATCCAGTTATACTAGTACTCTACAAAATAACAACTTAATGAATTAAAACTTTTCGTAAAATACGGTATAGTAATCAAAGAACAAACCTGATTGTGTTGGCCGACGTTTCCCACGTCTGCTTTTGACAGCTGAATTGGGGAAGGATCTCTTCCTGCTTTTATTCCTTTTTGTTTGAGGAACAGCAGGGTTTTCTTTGGCCATGGCTTCCTATATGTTTGCAGAGTTTGAGATCAAACTTTAACAAGTACAACAACAAAGTTGTGAGTTAAAACATAAGACGGCAACAATTAAAATTAAGCATTACTCGACAGCTGCACAAAAGGATCTAACTGACCCTTTACATTACAGTATCAGTAACAGTACAGCATCAGGAAAAAGCAATAGCAATGATCATTTAGACTTGGGTAGTTGTTTTGTTTATCATGAAAAGCCTCACCTTGGCCTCTTGGACATATGCAGCACTAATTAATGCTGCCATGTGCACCCTAGCCTCTCCTGGATCATCAAAGATCCTTGCAGCAGAATTGAGAGACATGGCTCTCAAACATAAAACACAAATACAAATACAGACAATACAGACAATACAATACGATACAAAGACAATGAACACTACACAAAATGAAGAGAGAGAGAGAGTGACTGACTGAAAGAGAGAGAAAGACAGTGAGAATGACTGAAAGAGAGAGAGTGATTGAAAGACAGGGGTAAGACAAACGATACAGAATGGCTCTTAAAAGTGCCTTTGTTTTTTTGGTGAGTGTGTGTGTATGTGTGTGTGGGTGTCTCAATGTAAATGTTGCAATGAAGCTGCAAAAGAAGAAAAAGAAAAGCATAATTAGAATAGCTTTCAAATAAATGAGCGTTTATTATTTTCTGTCACCAAATATACTATAATCAATCAAATATTTTAACCTAATCAAAATCACTATGTACAATACAAACCAATCTTTAATGTACAAATGAACTCTTCAATATATAGCTATATAACGTTATAACCCCAAGTTACCTGTAGTGCCCTAACTCACTTCCTGCGTCAGCGGAAGTTACCAAACCCAACCCCAACAAAATAAAACACAAAAATTAAACAGCTCCTACAAAATGATTAACTGATTTCGGTGGTTGACAGACTGACTAAATCTTGCCAGAGACCGCTAGCTGTCATGCAACGATAGCATAATCTGCTAATGTTCGGTCGGTCAAGCAAGCTCCTATTACACTGTATGGTCAAGCTAGAGTTAACAACGATAACGATGCATCATATTAAAACACTCAAACTAAGCTCCGCAGTTAAAACGCTAGAAACACTGTGCTACAATGGAAGAAATAACAGTAATATAATTTTGTGATTTGAAATAATAAAGAGGCCTTTGGCTGAAACCGGAGAGAGTTACTTACTGTGGCTGGCCGGAAGTGGTCTGGCGGGGGGCAGAAAACGCGGTGAATATGGAGGACACACCCACGTTACCCACAAGGCAACGGGCAACGCCGGTGTTTTTCAGATAAAATATAAAATTTCACTCATTTAATTAAAAAGATGTTAAGACCTTTTAGTTAATAAGAAAATAATATGAGCTCAATTTGTTTTATTTTTTAGTTACTAAGAAAATAATGTTTAAGCTCGACCAATCAGACACGTCGGTGATAGACATGAGGATTATGGGTAATGTAGTGCTTCTCCGTGATATGACATTGGAAATAAAACGTGTTTTCTTAAAATAAAGTTGATATTAAACGGGGATTTTGGACTCCACAGAGGCACATACTATCGTTACACAGTCTGCCTTGGATGGTTACAACGTTATGGCTTATAATCAGATCTTTCTTCAGAATATCGATTAATCTACATTTGCACTTCCGGGATCTATGAAACAACACCCACAGCGTGACGTCTTTGAAGCTGACAATGCGTGTGTCCGCCACGGAACGGATCCTAATTGACTTTCAGTGAAGACTGTTTGCGTGGTGATCACACGGAATTCTTACACAATGCGTGCCAGGAGCACGCAATGCGTTATTAAGAGGTCGTGCTTCTTTCACGCATTTCTGTGAGATCAGGTTGCCTCGACCTATCTGCTGCGTTCGACACAGTCAATCACCAAATCCTCCTCTCCACTCTGGCTGAACTTGGCATAACTGACTCTGCTCTCACCTGGTTTACATCATACCTGACAAATCACACCTTTCAGGTCACATGGAACGGCTCTATGTCCAAACCCTGTTCTCTGGACACGGGTGTCCCTCAAGGCTCAGTATTAGGACCGCTTCTGTTCTCACTATACACCAGATCACTAGGTTCTGTTATCACATCGCATGGATTCTCCTACCATTGCTACGCAGATGACACCCAGCTGTTCCTCTCTTTTCCCCCAACCTCTGACACTCACATTGCAACTCGCATCTCGGACTGTCTGGCTGACATCTCTGTCTGGACAACTGCACATCACCTCAAGCTTAACCTGAATAAAACCAAACTCCTCTTCATCCCAGGGAAAGACTGCCCTCGCATGGACCTGTCGGTCACTGTCGAGGGCATCACAGTATTGCCGTCGTAAACTGCGAGGAACCTGGGTGTAATCCTCGATGACCAACTATCCTGCACCCCCAACATCACTGCTGTGGGCCGATCCTGCAGATTTGCCCTCTACAATATCCGCAGGATTCGGACTTTCCTCACAAAGGATGCAACGCAACTCTTGGTCCAAGCACTAGTCATCTCCCGCCTTGACTACTGCAACTCTCTCCTGGCCGGACTCCCGGCCTCTGCGATTAAACCATTGCAGCATATCCAGAACGCTGCAGCACGCCTTATCTTCAATCTACCCAAATTCTCCCATGTGACCCCCCTCCTCCGTGACCTCCACTGGCTCCCTGTTGCAGCACGCATCCAATTTAAGACGATGACACTGGCCTTCAGGGCCAACAATGGAACGGCACCCATCTACCTTCAAACACTGGTCAAACCACACGCCCCAAAGCGAGCACTTCGCTCCTCTACTTCAGCTGGCCGGCTGGTACCACCATCGCTGAAATCAAACAAATGTCGCTCAGCAAAGTCCAGACTCTTTTCTGTTCTGGTGCCTCAGTGGTGGAACGAACTCCTGACCAATGTCAGGACAGCAGAGTCATTTGCCATCTTCCGAAAAAGGCTCAAGACTCACCTGTTCAGACTTCACCTCGACTCTACATAGCATGACCCACTAACACCCTCCCCCCCCCCAACAAAAAAAATAAAATTAAAAAAAAAACCTTACCTATAGCACTCTGATCGTAGCACTGTTGCTCTTGAAGTACTAGTTTACTCAGATGAGGACCTAACACTTGTTCTATTTTTTAGCTCTTACTTTATCAGCAATGATACGTTGTGGTTTCTTTGTAACCTTCTTTTGACAAATGTACTTATTGTAAGTCGCTTTGGACAAAAGCGTCTGCTAAATGACCTAAATGTAAATGTATATTATACTACTAATACTATTAATATGACTTCCGCATTCACACAGTCGGCGAGTTTTTGCCAGCTGTCCTTCCTGCATGTTACAGATGAAACGGTTTCCTTTTGCCTGCATTATATGTTAAACTTCTTCGTATTTCTGTAAGATAATGGTTCGCTCCTCGTACGTGAAATACGCTGCTCCGCTGCCGTAGACTGATCCATGTTTGTGATTGGTCAAATGCTGCTAACGCCGCCTCTTTCATATGCACACGCTCATAGCTGGACAGGTAAACCCTGGGTGGGGTTAACGAGTTGATAACCAGCTTCGTGTGACCTCTTATCTCCGATTGCATTTGTTAGGGTAACTTATGCTGGATCTCTGAAAGATACCCTGGGGATGTTGAACTCGCTTCGTAGTACAGGCCCCAGGAGAGTCTCAAAAATCCACAAATAAATACAGACCAGTTCACGAACAAATGCAAACAAGTTCACAAATGAAAAGCGTCTTGTAAATTCAATTTTAACAGTTTGTATATAAATGTAACAACATACAAATACATTTTTGATGAAAATTGCAAATATTTTTTTATTCATATATTTATGGATTTCTATTACATTTATTTAAAACGAAATGTATTTGTGAGCAGAAAGTCATTTATATATAAATCACAAATACATTTGTGAATCCTTCTCTGTGCATTCCTCATTAATGAGACTGAACTGACCCCATAGAGTGTGTGTGTGTGTGTGTGAGAGAGAGAGCGAGAGAAAAGATACATCGCCCCCCCCACCCCCGTGATTTTGGCATTCATAAATTCAATAAATATTTAGTGCTCTGGTAATGCTACAGTCTTATGTGCCAAGTCTTTATGGTTAAATCATTTTTATTTTTTTTTTATATCATTTAACAGCCACTTCATCCTGGGGCAGCTGCTTCAAAAAGCTGTAGTTGCCGTGGCATGTCGGTAAATGCCGCGGCAGGTCAGTGGTAAGTGCCTCAAACAGCCTCAGGTGCCGTGGCACCTGAAGATGCCACCGGAAGTGCCACAGCAAACAGCGACAGCTGCCGCGGCACCTCACGGTGCCACCGGAAGTGCCACGGCTAGCTGCCGCTGCCACGATTTGCGCTTGCTCTTACTCTCGTGGAGGCGTCTCGTGTTCAACCCGGAGTGAATGTGTTGAAGAGGAGCAGATGTTTGGAGAAGAAGTGCAGCTTCAACATCCCAACAAAGGCACTCAGGGTCGAATCGAGCCCGGCTCCACTGCACCTGTACGCCGCGTCCTGACGTTGTGACGTTCGGCCCGAACATTCCCATCGTTTTCAAGGTGAACAACTAATAATAATACTTTTTGGGCATTTTATGAAATATGACCCCCTGAGGTTTTGACGCCCTCAAAACAAAAGAGTGTTTTCGAACCACCATACTTCCAACTACAACACTATATACACCCGCCATATTTAAGACATTCTGTCCCACAAATAATCATTTACACGCCGTCTGGTTTCACCAAATGAACTGTTCACCTTCAAACTCCAAAGTTTCACTGGTTTCTGGACTTGGGGCGATGTTTAAGGTTTTAAGGCTATGAATCAAAAGTATAACACTAAAATAAATATAAAAGTTGTCCTACCATCACGGTCGAGGTCCAAAACAAGGCCAAGGACGAAATTTTGATTTCAGAAGTGGGGGGGACACAAGTATTTTTAATAAAACTCTTTCAGTTCACTGTGTTTTCTAGTAGTTCTTCTAGTTTTCTATTGCTAATTTTAAGTTTACTGTTCCCTTTTTTGGTTTGACTGGTTGTAAATCATGTAGCAAAACATTATCACCGAATTCTTATCCAATAGTAATAACAACAAGGTGATGGTCAAGAAGCTGCACAGACAGTGTCTTAAAGTTGGAAGTAAATGTTCCCAAAAGGGGTGTGAACCTTTGGCTTCACAGCGATTCGATCACGATTCATACGATTAAACACATTTATATCTCAATTATTGGTGAAGCCAAAATGATTCATTCTATTTATTTATTTTCGCAGATCGATTTAGTTGAATCGGTAGGACTGACAATCGATTCATCGATTAATCGAATGAATCGTTACACCTCCCAAACATGTCAAAGTCTTGGAGTCTTGGAATATTCTACTGTGAGAATGAATGATTGTGTGAGTTAGTTTACCTTGAGGTAAATATTTAGTGTTTTCTAAAAAACTGTAGGATGTTGCATTTGAGCAGATGACGGCCATTGTATGATCGAACAATTTACAATTTGTATCCAAATATAAATCATGAAATTTCAACAATTTCTCCTGTAAACCAACTACAAGTGTGTTCATTTGAAGGGGACTCAAGAGATACATTCAGGTGGATTATCAAAATAAAACAAAACACGTAGATATTGTACGACTTTATTTTTACTGATATTCTCATGAAAACAATTCCTGGTTTACAATTCAAGCGACTGGAAGGAGTAACAAACTCATGAAAACATGTCAATTTGTGATAATTTAGTAATACCTTTAGTCTCAAATTCAATCTTGCTGGTTATTGTGAAAGGAAGCCCATATGAAGTGATGATTCCTAAGGATATCATGCAGTGATCAGCAACCTGTGCAACATCCAGACCATTGTCACCTGGGGTGCTTTGTTCTAAACAACCACAGCTACTGAGAAAGATTTAGCCTCACCTTGTAGTGCTATCAAAACTTTTGTCCATTTTTAAGTTAAAGGGAGAGCTGTGTGTAAAAAAACTAAACTAAAAAAAAAAACACCACCCTGAAGGTACTCCCTAAAGTACTAACAAATCAGAGCAAAAAAAAAATCTCCCCCCGCCCCACACAATCCAGGTCATATCCCTTTGTTCACAATTCGGTAAAAAAAAAAAAAAAGAATTCACTCTGGAGAACAATCCCATTGACAACAATGCAAGAGGAGCTACAAACAAGCCAGAGGGCTGAGAAATGTGTTTTGAGACGTCACTCAATGAAATACAAGAATTCCCATTTTCATTAAACACCCCTTGCAACACTGCTAGCAGTTTTGCCGTGAGGAAACATAACAACGTAAATGACAACTGTAAGACGATGGAGAAGATGCTGATTAGGATTGAGCAATATGTTAACCACAACCTATTTTATTGACATGTGCAATTCAAATATGGCGTCATCAACACCTTTACAGGTTTCATCAATACAAAAGGAATGCAAGTGGAAACATATTCATATATGGTTAAGTTAAATAACGTGTTAGAAGCACCTACAATCGTAATTTTAATGACATAAAATTAAAATGATAATAAAATAGGATTGACAGAATGACAAGATTAAATAAGGGAGACAAGAAACAAAATAAATATACATATTGTACATGGGGGGGGGGGGGGGGGGGGGTAGAGATACTGGTTTTAGTTCAAAAATTGTCGTGTTATCACATTTGTTTTGGATGTAATTTCAGTTTTTTCTACCAGGAAATAATTCTTCAGTTCAGACAGTTCCTTATGAAATGATTATTAAATTTTTTGTCCAGGATTAATATACCTTGGATTAATAATGAGGGACACAGACATTTGTGAATATGGAATATGGGTGGCTTGTAGAAAATTTGGAAGGAAATTGTCATAAAATCCATCCAATTATAATGTTGTTGGTGGAGTGTGATGTTTTGAGGTTGTATAAATGTAAACTAATTTGTTCAATTCATTTTGTATTTTCTTTATTGTTATTTTTATATTAATTTCATTTCAGTGACGGCAGGTGGCGCCGTCGTGACGTCTTGTCTGCCCCCGCAGGTAGAGCGCAGAAGAAGAAGAAGCATGCGCACAACTGCTGTGGTGAAGCTGTACTGAAGCTAGCATGGAGGTGTTTGTGAGCTCACCGAGTTTTAGCTTCTCTAACTTGGTGTTTCCTGACGGGTCTCTGGTCCAAGACGTTCTGACCCATTTTTTTCAGCAACAAGTGAGTTTTCATACCAGGCTGAGGCGGGAAAACAGAAACTATCCGGGGCTAAATTATATTTTGGCAGAGTGTCGCTGTATTAGCTGATGCTGCTAATGTTAGCTAACAAACATTAGCTTTCTTAGTCGACAGGAGAATATGTATAATATATATAACGTTTGAACTCATTGAAGTGTTTGCAGATACAACTAAGTACGTGTTGTTTTAGCTCAATTATCTGTGAGAATGTTTCCTCAGTCGCTGCTTTGGAGAAGATGATTTCCCTGTTGTTTGGACGTGGATGTCTTCGGTGTAGCTGGTGATGTTGCAGGAATTCGACCATACGCGATGTTTTTAATCACGGATCGTAATTTAAAAAATACGTTTTCATTATCAGGATGACTGTAAATATCGTCACGAGTGACCTGAAATAAGCTGTCTAGTGTACGAGCACTCCCAGCAATAAACAAAGAAACAAACCGAGGGCTATTTCACCAAACCTAGATAGCGGATTAACTCTGGATGTTCCAGTTAATGCACTAAAATACCTCTAAAAGTCATAAAACATGTGGTGTGGCCTCTCTTGTAATGCGCTCGCATTAATATCAGCGCATTACAGACGGGACACTTCCTGTTTATACCGTTTCAAAATAAGAGTCCCGGATATTCCAGTACAACGTGCACACAAGAGGAACTTTCATTCACCCAGACCATAGTACAAGTACGCTCAATAAAGTAGGTTACACACACCAACATACACACATACCAAGTAACTGCTTGAGTTGTACAATAATGATGGTTTCACTTAAGAGGTGTGGTTAGTAAATGTCGTTTGTTTCAATTATATATTTTATTACAGAGGCCTTATTTCCTTTTTTGCATATAATCTACTTAATTTCCTCATACATTTCCACCCAAAGCTGACTTGATGAAAAGTCGCCGCACGCGTCTTTCCACGTCTGCATCAGTAATTCTGTGATCGACACAGTGGTCTATTGAAGTAAGATGGAATATATTTGGCGTCCTTATCAGAAAATATGGAACTATAAAGCTCACTTTAGAATTTAAGGAGTTCTGAGGAAATAATGTTTTCATCTGTAGTTTCTATATTATCAACTATAAAGGATCTGATATGTTGAGACTGAGAGACTGCAAAAAGAGTTATTCTCCCCCTCCTCTGTCCATTTAGTTGAGATCTAATGAAGTCTGGAGTATAGATTTCATCTAATTTAGTTTGAAGATGAAGTATTTTCTGTTTGTTGTGTCTGGGTCAGGTTTATTGCAGTACATTAGTCGCTCCTCTTCATCCTGGCTCGGCCTACGTGAAACATTAAGACAGGATACACGGAGGAGACGAGGTCAAGCCTTGCTTATTCTGTTATCCTGGATTTCTGAACACTGCTTTTGTGAAATAGCCCCCAGATGACAAGACTCAGTTGGCTGTTAGTTAATAACACAAGCTCACACAATAACATGTAAGCGAGAGCAGCTTCGTGCTTCACAGCTCTCAGTGATGGCAGGAGGCACAATAGACAATGGACATTTGGTCACTTTATAGTTGTAAAATAGTTTATAGTTGTATAAAACATTTTATTTCTAGTCACTTTCTATATTATATAGTTTTAGTATAGACTCTAATGTATGTTTAATGTATGTTCAATGTATGTTATTGCTACTGGATGCTTGAATTTCCTTCGGGATCAATAAAATATCTATCTATCTTTCAACCTGCAGATTAGTGATGGTTTCAAAATATTTGGCTCTTATATTCTCGCATTATGTTTCTGTTAAAAAGATGGACTTTCAAGGTCTAAAAACCCATTCAAACCACATTTCCACAAAAGAACATGTACTGAATTCAAACATTTCTCTTCTTTAAATGTGTGTGTTCTGTGTCTCTGCAGGGAGTTTCTCCTTCAGAGGATTTCTACGTCGCCAATAATGGCCGACTGTCACACCTGGAGGATCCTCTGCAGCATGGAGCCGTCTATCACCTGGTGCCCCGCCTCTGTGGAGGGAAAGGAGGTGTGTTCAGGAAACAAAGAGATGATGAAGTGTGTGGGTTTGGGGGTCGTTCTTCTTCAGTGGTGTTAACCTACGCATTTGTTTCAGGATTCGGCTCCATGCTGCGAGCTTTGGGCGCTCAGATTGAGAAGACAACAAACCGCGAGGCCTGCAGAGATCTGAGCGGCAGACGCCTCCGAGATGTTAACCACGAGAAAGAGTAAGCAGCGTTTCCGACAGGTTTGAAGTACGCATGTGGTAGTAGCTATAACAACGCCTATAGTGGCAGCAGGCGGTCCCTAACAACGCCTATAGTGGCAGCAGACCCTCTCAGTTTCTTTCACTCCTTACTGCACCGTCATCTTCAATGATTTGAGTTCAGGTTCAATGATAGTTCAGTTCTTACCACTTGTTCTGGTTTCAAAATGTAGACTCATCAATCTGTTCATTGATCGCAGATGTCGCAGGATGGATTTATTTACAACAACAAAAAATAACTTGTTTTACTTGGGCAGCCTTTAATATACCTGGTGGTATATTAAATATAGTATATTATTAAAGCCCATGTGTGGGAAACACTGGTACGCGTGAGAGAGCGACCGCCTTACTGCTGAGGGTTTGTTAGAATTCTTCGATGTTGACGGGAATTTTCTTCTGTGTTGTGTGTAGGATGGCAGAGTGGTTGAAGAAGCAGACGGAGCGCGAGGCTGAGAAGGAACAGCGTCGTCTGGAGCGACTGCAGAGGAAACTGTCTGAACCCAAACACCAGTTCACTGATGCCGAGTACCAGCAGCAGTGTCACGACCTATCGGAGAGACTTGAGGACTCGGTCATTAAAGGTGAGAACTTCCAAAATATTCCAGAACAAATGACAGATGATGAAGTTATTTATAAAATGAATGAACAAGCAATCTCACTTTGCCAGCCCCTTCTCCACAGTAGATGGGTCTGGCTACAGTATACTGCATCGGGATCAGGGGGAAAAAAAACGCTCTGGCTCGTTTGTATTTCTTTCAACCAATCACAATTAGGGGTGTCACGATACCAAAAATTCAGTAGTCGGTACCAATACCAGTAAAATTACACGATTCTCGATGCCAATTTCGATACCACGGTAAAAAAAAATATTTTCCAAGATTCCATGAACTTGAAACATGAATTTCTTTATTAAAAATATCAAAATGTCATAAGACATACAAAACTCAGTGCAAGAGCACAGAACAACACAATAAAGTGCAATGTAGTGCAACAACTATTGTCCATAGACACATTCCAAACTTCCAGAACTTTCAACTTTCAAAGGTGCTGTGCAGAAACAAAACGGTGAATGTAACAGTGCAGCCATTCAGTTAACAAGATGCGCATGCAACGTTCATGTAACGTTAACGTGTATTTCAGTATGGAAGAAAAAAAAATCCTTTCATCCTTTTCATCCTTTGGATGTCGTTAATATGAATCAGAACTCACCGTGAATTCTTTGAATAAATCCGGATGACGGTCTTTCAGGTGCTTCGCCAAATTTGACGTATTTCCTCCTTTGGTCTGAAGACCACGGTAGCACCGTTTGCATATCGGCTTCTGCGGGTTCATTATTACGCCACGGTCATCTGCCTCAAATGCAAAATACTTCCATACCCGTCGCGGTGGAGCCGTAGCCGCAGTTGCCATCTTTCACGTGTTTTTGTTTTGCTATGTGTAGTTCCACTTCTTCGTGAACTAATACTTCTGATGTAAGTATCGACTGGAGGCGTATACTGCCCCCAACTGTTCCGGAAGAGTAATGACACCGATACCAACACTGGAATCGGTGCGATCGGTACTTAAAAAAACGGGCATCGTCGGTGTTTTGACATTTTAGAATCGAAAGGTACTAGGGGTGGGTAAAAATATCGATTCAGCAATGCATTGCGATTCTTTTCCCCGCAATTCAATATCGATTCAGCAATCTTCTGAATCGATTCAAGCCCCTGGCCAGTGGGGGCGCTGTGACCGACACCCTCGTGTGATTCGCGCTGTACGGACGGGGGCCGCACTAGACCAAACCATTACAATATGGCGACCGGAGTGAGTACACACCGGCCGTGGAAGCGCCGCGAATAGGCGCGTAGCGGAGCCCGCTTCCTTTCGGCGCCCCTGTTAAGCTATGGTGTCGTTCACACCAGACACGGAGCGCCGCGAATAGGCGCGGCCGTCCCGCGCCGTGAAGCGATCGTTCCGCCGTCTGCTCTATTTTTTGCGCGTCCCGCGAGTGAACGCGTCAGTTCTGGCAGTAAATCACACAGTAGCTGTGTCCCAATTCAGGGTCTGCAGCCACAGCTAAAGAAACACGAGACAATCTGGCCAATTTTCAAAATAAAAGCAATTTTCAAAATAAAATACCGCGATTGACAAATGCGATCATAGTTGTGTATCTCAACTCGCACTGGGAAACAGGAAGAGAAAATACATTTAATAAATGAGTGAAGAGTAGATAAACAAATATGTGCATTTCAACGGTATATCTGCACTACTACTGTCTACTACCATAGCTTCCGCGGCGGTTACATGGACTGTAGTTCAGTGTTTAAGTAGTGTCCTGTTTTATCATGCTATGAGTTATACCACGGCTGTTCATAAGGCATGAAACTAAATAAATTATTTGAAAAAATGATCTGGTACTCTTACTTGTGTATTTCTACTTGAAACTGAATCGATATCAAAGCATTTCAATCAATATCGAATCGAATCGATATTGAATCGAATCGTGACCCAACGAATCGAAATCGAATCGAATCGTGAGATTCTAAACAATACCCAGCCCTAAAAGGTACCGTAAGTATCGGTTCTCGTGACATCCCTAATCACAATGGTCTTGGTTGGTGTTACGATTTGGATGCTGCTGTGGTGCTGCAGCAAAATAGTGTCGGGAGGAAACTTTTTATTTACGTTTATTAAAACAAAAGAAAAACATAATTTGTCTGTCGGTGACCCAGTGGTAAAGCCCGTCTACAGAGTGGCAAAGTCCTGCCTTTCTATTTCCGGTACATGGGACCTCAGTATGAATTTCTGATGCATGTATTCCTATGGCTAGATCAAAAATTATTATCTGTTCCCGTTTGAATTGTGCCATGAATTTCACATATGTTGTTTGTGGGTTTTAAAGATAATTTTTCATGCAAAAAAAACTGCGATTCATGGCGAAGAAGTTTGATAATGGTAGGTTTTGTGTGAGGCCGCTTTGTGAAGTACAGCTCTTTGCTGCTCTCGACGCGAATGATATCCGTCAGTTTGAGCCAGAGATTCCTCGTCTTCTCATCGGAGGGGAACCGAAAGCATGAACAGTCGTACCTGCTGGAACGGAACATTCAGGAACAAAACACACCGGCATCTTTGTTTGATCGGCACTGAATCGCTGTGAGAAAGGGTGATAACGTGATGCACATACGCGTCATGTAGTCTTTCTCATTGTGTTTTCTCTACAGCTTTAAACTGAACAATTGCACAATAAACGGTCAAACTCTTGACGTGAAAAAATATAATTTAAATCCACAAACAACATATTTCTAATTCGAGGCATATAACGACTGGGACCAGCAAATAATTATATTATCTGCATTGAGACCCATACATTTTTTACGATCTCAGAGGTCCCATGGGAGTCTAGCGGAAGGGGCGGGACTTAGCCACTCTCTACTTTACCTTTTGGAGGAGCTCACTGGACTCATTAAACACAGACGATTTGCTAGCTGTTTGTAGCGCTTGCAAACAAATCGGTGTAGTAACGGAGTCTTCTTCTCTGTCTTTTGTCTGGAATAGTCTGTATTAAAGTTGTGATTCAAAACTCTTCCGGAGAAACTCAAAGTATTTTATCTGTAAAACAACTTTAAATGTCACAACAAACTGAAAGAACAACGACAGAGATGATGTGTGATCGACTGTCTTTGTTGTGCAGCCTCTTTGTAACAGTCGCTGTGTCTCAGGTCTGCAGGCGTCCTCCAGCAGTCAGGTGAAGGTAGACGACGTCTCGGCAGCAAAAAGACCGAGCTCCGATCAGAGTGAGCAGCCGCACAAGAAGAAGAAGAAGACGGCGGCAGCAACTACAGATGCAGCGTGTTTCTGGTGAGTTTCATCTGAAACTGAGTGATGCCAACATAAATGTGTCTGAAGCCACAAGGAGACTGGAGCTCTTCTTCTTCTTCTGTGGTGCTTCTGTGCCACCGACCAGTTGTTTGTAGACCTTCAAAATCAGGTAGTTGAGGCCAGGTCAGTGCTTTTAAATGTGTCGCCACGGTTACAGGATGGGTGTTGGTGACATGCTGAGTTCCGAAGATGAGGACGAAGATGAAGATGAAGACGAAGAGTCTCTGTCCTCCTCTAGCTGTGGAGCTGCTGCTGTTACCATGACGACACAGACAGAAGTGGTGGAATCCGAACCGAGCAGCAGGTAGAGACCAGCTTCACTTCAGACCTGAGGGCTATTTCACAAAACCAAGATAGAGGTTTAAGCTAGGGCCCGATGAAATCCATTTGAATTTTGTTTGTTTTATTTTTTCCCAAATTCTGTGTTTTCTGTTTTCATTTTTCTAAACTCTGTGTTTTACAATTTTATAGCATTTTTTCCCGTCAAATTGTGTCTAATCATGTAGTTGATGAATCAAAATTAAGAAATGTATCGAAGAAAAATTCTAGTTCTTCTAATTCTATTTCCTTGTCATTCACCATGAGGTCGACTCATTCTTGTTGGGCCCGTTAATTACACTAAAACACAGTAGAGACTTGTGATTTTTTTTGTGTGTTTTTTTTTTCATTTTTCAGGTTAGGTTGCGACGACAAACAATAGAATATTAGCGGAAACATTGATTTTTATAAATTGTATGCAGAGTTTGACAAATTTGCGTTTTACAGTTGATGCCATTTACATTGTCAGATTCTGCGATTCCGTCCACGTTTTCCGCATCACGGAAAACATAGAGAGATAGATGTAGCTTTGACTCGGTTTCATGAACCATGGAGATTAATTCTGTGCAGTTAGCCTGCTGGTGATTTATCTGTTCAGTCAGCAGTCACTCAGTGTTTTTGACAGTTATTCAATGTTCTTATCAATATATTTTGCCTTATTTTTATGAAACTGCAATAAAATACCACAGGTAGGCTACATATCAGCCTACTGTTATTAACACTGTTATTAACACTGTGACCATTATTGTTTTCAATGAAGTGGTCATAAGGGCAATATATGAAGTCATATACATGTAGTGTGGCCACCCTTTTACTGCGCTCACATTAATAGCAGCGCATTACAGACTTCCTGTTTATACCGTTTTTAAAATAAGAGTCCCGGATTTTACAGTATAACGTGCACACAAGAGGAGCTTTTCATTCACCCAGACTATATAGTACAAGTACGCTCAATAGTCAATAGTATACACCCACCAACACGCACAAATACCAAGTAACTGCTTGAATGTTACAATAATCATGGTTTTAGTTCAGATCTTATTTGCATATAATCTACTTTATTTCTTTAAACATTTCCATCAGAAGCTCCTGCTCACTTGGTGAAAAGTCACTGCACGCGTCTTTCCACGCCTTCATCAGTAAATCTGTGATCAACACCACGGTCTATTGAAGAAAGCTCTGAACGTGCGTTTGTCCGAATGACTTATACCTGACTTGACTTAGTCAGTGACAAAAAGTGACAACGCTCACTTTAGAATTTAAGGAGTTCTGAGGAAATAATGTTTTCATCTGTAGTTTCTATATTATCAACTATAAAGGATCTGATATGTTGAGACTGAGAGACTGCAAAAAGAGTTATTCTCCCCCTCCTCTGTCCATTTAGTTGAGATCTAATGAAGTCTGGAGTATAGATTTCATCTAATTTAGTTTGAAGATGAAGTATTTTCTGTTTGTTGTGTCTGGGTCAGGTTTATTGCAGTACATTAGTCGCCCCTCTTCATCCTGGCTCGGCCTACGTGAAACATTAAGACAGGATACACGGAGGAGACGAGGTCAAGCCTCACTTATTCTGTTATCCTGGATTTCTAAATTCTGCTTTTGTGAAATAGCCCCCAGAAGCACAAACATTTACACGCTTTTATATCTGATGAACATATCTTGTCTCCCAGCTCGTCATCAGCTCATCAGACCACCAGACCTGTGGGGGGTCAGGGTCCACCTGAAACTACCAGCAACCAGACTGTCAGACCCTCAGAGGACCAGAGACGTCTGGAAACCTCCAGAGACCAGACCGTCACAGCCTCAGAGGACCAGAAACGTCCAGAACCCTGCAGAGACCAGACTGTCAGACCCTCAGAGGACCAGAGACATCTGGAAACCTCCAGAGACCAGACCGTCACAGCCTCAGAGGACCAGAAACGTCCAGAACCCTGCAGAGACCAGACTGACGTCCAGAAGAGTCCAGCGACATCAGAGGACCAGAAACGTCCAGAAGAGTCCAGCCGTTTGTCTCAGCAGCAGGTCAGTAATTTGTCCTCTGTGTTCATCCCATCGTGAATCAGTAAAGTGTTTGTATTTCACCTCTCAGATATGTCTGCTTACTTGTGGGTTAATATTGACTTGCTATATAGGCTCCCGCCCCTTCCCTTGTCCACAATGGGACCTCATTTCAGAATAAATATGTACAGCGGGATACAAATGATATATGAACATTCTCGTGTGTGAATTAGGGCAAAAATATTGAAATCAAATTTAGATTTTTTTCAAACTAATGGACAATATTAAATTAATTAAAAACAAACTTAAAAAGACAGACAAAATTTACATACCGGTACATAATTTCTTTATTAACACAATAAAATTAAATGAGGTTACCCAGTAGTCTAGGCCTGTGAACAAATCAGTTGTTCAAGAATTTAAAAAAAAAAAGGAAAAACAGCACCACTTGGCTGTCATTATTGTGCAGATATTTTTTTTTTAAATCAAAATGAAAATAAATGTCTCTTGTTGACCATCCCTGAAAAAAATTGTAAAATGAAATACAATAAATAATATGTAGCCGGGTGTAGAAAGCAGGGAGTCATATACATTTGTTCCTAGCTGAACTAAAAGTAATTTGGTTTAATAAAGAGTCATTTGATCACTGCATGTATCTGTCAGTGTCACCTGTTGTGATTGGACGCAGGTAAGGAAGAGCCTGGTAGGGGCGGGGCTTAAGGAGGAGGGTGGAGCTTAAGGAGGAGGGGTGGAGCTTAAGGAGGAGAGGCAGGAAAACGCAAGAGGGAAGAGAGAGGAGAGATAGGATAGCACCACGGAGCAGTAAACAGGGATTGCAAACTTTTGGAAGTATTCTCATTGGTAAAAGGACGTTTGAGTTTGTGGACATTGTTATGGTCCGACTGTCGGGACGGTGGATGTGATCGTATGTGGCTGACTTTTGCTTGTTCTGGAAAGTGAGAGTCGGCTACTACGGAGTTCCTTCAAGCAAAACACATCAGCGGAGTCTAGAGGGGTATTCCACCAAACTCGCTAATTAAAGCGGCGCTTAGCTGGTTAAGCCTGGTTAGAACTAACGCCAACTTCCACTTGCGGCTAAACCCATTCCATTAACGCATTTCAGCCGCGCCTTGTTGAAGCTAATTCAAGCCAGGTTAAAGTTGTCGTGTGTTACGCACGTTCACGGGATATGAAGCCAGCCCAGAACCGTGAATGTCGAATCATCGAGAAAATGGCAGAAAAGACCAGAGCAAAAATTATTGATGGAACTGTACGAGGAGTACAAACCCATCATAACCGAATAAGGGAATACTGTAGTGATAAATAAAAATCGCGAGGCTGCTTGGGCAAGAATTACAGAGCGATTAAATACGGAAGTACCGTTAAGAGTAACATGTTCTAATATAACACTGACTACGATTTCTCTAACGTGAGGATAGTGTAGAGGTAATGCGCCGGCTGTACATGCGGCCAGCCACGGTTCAATTCCCGTCCATAGTCGTCTCTTTTTCTTTCTTTGGCCGGAACTAACTCTCTCTCTCTCTCTCTCTCTCTCTCTCTCTCTCTCTCTCTCTCTCTCTCATAGATAGGCCTAGTAAATGCATCTACATTGACCAACTCATTTATCTCAACAATTCAATGAACACATTCAATGAATCTATTAATGAACTCACCTGAAAGGAATTTATGTGGCTGACAATTGCATGCAGCAATGCCTTTGTCATTGGGATATACATGCTATTAATAATAACATCTTTATGCCTATCATGTTTTTGCAAGTTATATTTGGGCTCTGGGGAAATTGTATGACATATTTATCATAGTTAAGGTAAAATGTTGGTCTAATTCTCTGATCTACAGAGAATTATGCAATCAAAAAAAAATTATTTGTAAGACGTCCTGGCCGGGATGTGAACACGGACTGCCTGCACCTGGGGGCAGGTGCATCACCACTCACCCAACTGGGAGACTAGCAACACAAGAAATAGATATGTATTTAGATAGTCGGTGTTCAGGAAATAAACGATTTATTCATATTTTTTTAATTGCAAGCATGTATTCTTAGACACTTGATGCAAATATAGTTTGTACTTCATATATGTAATTTTTGGTCTTTCACGTGACGAAATTACGAGGACTAGACTTGGCGGAACCTTCTGCTGGTGCAGTTGTTTCCGACAGACGGACTTCTCTGAAACCCCCGCTAAAGTAAGCCTGATGGTTAGCCTGCCCCGGAGCAGGCTAGTTTGGTCGGATAAATTCCCATGGTTACTTAGCGGAGAGTGCCTCAAGTCACGTTGATGGAACGCAACTCTCGCTAAAGGTAGCGAGGATTATCGAAATTAGCCCGGCTTTGCACTTAGCGAGTTTGATGGAATACCCCTCAGGACTGTTTTTAAATCACGATTCAGCCATATCACATGTTCAGCTCAGTCTAAGATGAGGCTTTCATGAATTACTGAATAAACGGGAAAGTAACCGACTTGTTTCATAAGCCTAAGTGAGGAAACCTGAAAACGGTTTAGTTTAAAGACATCACACAGGAATGTTAGACAAAAGATTCCTCTGCAGTTATTTTATTAAATATTATGAACGTTGTGTTTTCAGTGATATTTACACATTTGTATTATGTAAATATGAAGTTGCTGTGCAAGATTTCAGAGCATCTTTGTTTCCTTCCATAACTCCAGTATTGTATTTGTATTCAGGGTGGGTCTGTGGTGGATCTGTCCTCGCTGACGTCGGTCCAGCAGCTCCAGTCTCTGGGTCTGGACATCCTGAAGGAGGAACTGATGTCTCGAGGTTTGAAGTGTGGTGGGACGCTGACGGAGCGTGCCCACCGGCTGTTCTCCGTCAGAGGACTGACTCCAGATCAGATCGACCCGGCGCTGCTCGCCAAACCGGCCAAGTCTAAGAAGAAGTGAGGTCAGAGGTGACAGCTGACACTCGCTTTTTTTCATCTTTTAAAGCACACTTTGTTTCACGTCTTCTTTGGTTGGGACTTGGAACATGAGTCTAGAGGGATTTTTGCCAAGAATGGACTTCATTTAAAGTTGTAGAGGTTTTGATCTGTAACTTTATGTAAAAGTCAGATTTATTTTTTAAACGAAAGGCTAAAAGCCGTTTGTCCAATCAGAAAGCAGGATTGTTTAGTTTAATACTTTTTCTTTGGGACTTAAACTTGTATTAAAATGTTTGAGAGAAAAATGGTTGTTCATGTTTGTTTTTACACTAACTGGTTTAATTCACATTGTCCCTGTTAACCATAAGGACAGGAAGTGATGTCATGTTGCACATGAGCCGAGTCAAACACAAAAATATATCATTCAAGTCTGTTTATACAACAGCAGCCTGGTAAGCTTCCTGTTTGGCAGAAGAGGATGCTGGGAAGCTGTGTTCAGAAGCCTGGATCCCAGGATGTGACCTGCGGAGAATCCAGCTCTTCGAAACAGACAATGACATCACCGGATTTAAATTCCACATTGCCGTCAGCTGACAGACCGCACTCCATCCCCGACTTGACCGTCTGCACCTCGTCTTTGTGGTGCTTCAACGCCGCCAGCGAACCTGCCGGAAACACACACACCTTTAATAACAAAATGAGGTGGAACCTCGTATCTGGACCGTGTTGGTCAATGTACTTCATTGCAGAAAAGCTAAACTTCTCAACCTCAACGATTATTTTATTAAACACACAAAATCCATTTCTCTCAACTCACACCGTCAGTCCGTCAACGGGGCAACACTGTTGGTGGTGATGCGGACGTAGCGCGTTATCTCCTTCCTATCTTTGTTATTGTGGTGTTAGCACTGCTGTATGTCATCCTGTGATATTTATAATAGTCCTTATTCTGTGTTGTGGACACGTTCAGACTGTACCTTTCCCTTGCTGGACGTAGGAAGGCATGTCTGGTACATGGGGGAGTTGCCTTTGCGGACGCAGCCAGCAGCCATTGAAATTGCTTCCTGCTAGCCAGCTATTTCAGCTGGAATTTAGTGAGAAGGCAACGGAGAGAGATGTGATTGCTGAAGCAGAACTAGTGTGCGCTTAAACTTAGCCGTTAAATAAGATGAATACAACTAGATTAAATTATGGGAGTTAAACTAGAGACAGAGAAACGGTGACCAACACAAGGCCCTGGACAGACATACACAGAAAAAAACCTCACCAGTGCAGGTACAAACTAAACTATGGGGTTTGGCTGCATATTATCACAAACCACAAGGTCACAACATTTCTATACTGCTGCAGCCCTAGCATTTAGATCAAAGTGAGCCACCACCCATGATAACTGCCTGTCTCAACCAACCGAGCAGGTACCCTTTGTTGCAAGCTCACTTGTGGCTAAAATGTGGCTTGTTGAAATAAAGTAGTACAGGTGGGAGGCATTTGATGAAATGACACAGAATGACCCTAAACTCTTAGCAACATTTTTCTCTCCCTCTCTGAAGCGTTTCACTCTCTAGAGCCTAGACTCTCAGTGATATTGGTTCTGGCACCCAACAACAACAATTACAGCCCACCAGTGTTTGCATCCAGTGAATGCCATGATGTAATCATGACAACAACTGTGATGAATCTGACTCACCCTCCCAGATGTTCTCTCGGCCTCGGCTCAGTCTGAATTTGAGCCGGCGGTCCAGCTGACCTTTCTGAACCCGACAGCCGGCAACAGGAACCGTCTTCTTCCCCACAGAGACGTCAAACATGGCGAGCACCGTCGCTTCACCTGGATGAGCAGAGAGTGAGCAGGTGAGACAAACCGCTTCCTGTCAGGTACAAGTTGTTGTTTTTTTGACATAAGAAGACACTTTGCTTAAAGGCAGAGTAGTTTAGGAAAAACACAGAGACTTTGAACACATTGCTGTACCAAAAAAAGTCCGCCCCCTCTGTTCAAAGCCCCGCCCCACAACGCCAAACAAGTGCTCTTGAAACACTTTCTGCTGGGTTAAAAATAAGGTGAAAGTTTGCTTGGTGTTTAGTGTGAATACAGCATCAGACGTCTCACTGACAAGCAGATCAGCAACATACTATAAACACGTCTCTCACCGACTATGTTCTCCGACACCAGTGGAGGCAGTTTGCTGCTCAGTTCGTCCTTCAGCTCGTCAATCAGTTTATAGATGATGGTGTGCAGTCGCAGCGGGACTCCTCCGTCTCGCCGCAAGCTGCTGGATCGACTTGCTGGCTGTGACATTGAAGCCGTAAATGGAACCTGACAAGTAAGACAGAGGGTCAGGAACGGTTCTTGTCAGAACATGTTCTGGGTTTCTGACTCCGCTGTTAAAACAGCAGGTTGTTACCTGTGAACGTGTTGGCCATGTTGACATCATTCTCTGAAATGTCCCCGATACCAAAGTGCAGCACCTCCAGCTGACACTGCTCCGAGCGTCGTAACTGTCCAGGATGTTCAGGAGGGCCTCCACCGAGCCGTCCACGTCACCTGGGGGGTCAAAGGTCATTCAGTGGATGCGCGTAGGGGAGCACCTGTTCAGGGCTCGAGTGTGAAGGAGCTCCAAATGGTATCAACAGGAACACTTTGTGATGGTTAACTGTCTGTCTGTCTGTGTTTGCGCTTAGCACTTTGAGGTCATTGATTTGATGTAAAGTGCATTCTAAATAAAATTGTATTATTATTATTAATTATTAATTATTATATTATTATTATTATTATTATGTCTCTACATGTTGATAGACTGGTTACCTGTCTGTCTCTACATGTGTCCATGTGATAGACTGGTTACCTGTCTGTCTCTACGTGTCAGCCCCTGTGATAGACTGGTTACCTGTCTGTCTCTACATGTGTCCATGTGATAGACTGGTTACCTGTCTGTCCTCTACGTGTCAGCCCTGTGATAGACTGGTTACCTGTCTGTCTCTACATGTGTCCATGTGATAGACTGGTTACCTGTCTGTCTCTACATGTCAGCCATGTGATAGACTGGTTACCTGTCTGTCTCTACATGTCAGCATGTCGATAGACTGGTTACCTGTCTGTCTCTACATGTCAGCCCTGTGATAGACTGGTTACCTGCCTGTCTCTACGTGTCAGCCCTGTGATAGACTGGTTACCTGTCTGTCTCTACGTGTCAGCCCTGTGATGGACTGGTTACCTGTCTGTCTCTACATGTCAGCCCTGTGATGGACTGGTTACCTGTCTGTCTCTACATGTCAGCCCTGTGATGGATCGGTTACCTGTCTGTCTCTACATGTCTCCCTGTGATAGACTGGTTACCTGTCTGTCTCTACATGTGGGCCCTGTGATAGACTGGTTACCTGTCTGTCTCTACATGTGGGCCCTGTGATAGACTGGTTACCTGTCTGTCTCTACATGTGGGCCCTGTGATAGACGGTTAGTAAACATGCATACATGTAAAATGAGAAAATGAGTATCTCTGGTGCAGCTAAAAAGCTGTACATTGTTTAAATGTAATAAATAACAATTCAATCACTAAATACATTGTACAGTACCATTGACATTTACAAATAAATAATGCATAACTACATGAATGACATTGATTTGTATTTGATTTTGTCACGTTTTTATTTCCAGAGCGTTTTTCTGTGCAAAAAGCTTTGGAGCTACTTGGGTTAATTGATGGAGACAACTCAGATTTGGACTTGTCCTGATGATCCCATCCTGGATGAAAATTACCAACCAATCACCACAGGAGCAATGCAGCAGTGAGGATTATAATAGCATGATATAGATCCCAATGACAAAGGCATTGCTGCATGC
>NC_139917.1:7353021-7714391 GCF_963514095.1 Eutrigla gurnardus | reverse complement strand
GCCATTTTCTCGATGATTCGACATTCACGGTTCTGGGCTGGCTTCATATCCCAGTGAACGTGCGTAACACGACAACGTTAACCTGGCTTGAATAAGCCTCAACAAGGCGCGGCTGAAATGCTTTAATGGAACGGGTTTTAGCCACAAGTGGAAGTTGGCGTTAGTTCTAACCAGGCTTAACCAGGTAAGCGCCGCCTTAATTAGCGAGTTTGGTGGAATACCCCTCAGGTCACCTGTCACCTGTTTTGTGTGAGTGATGTCACAGTGAGATCAGCCTATCAGAGGGCAGCTGTGCGTGTACCTTTGATGATGAGCGGCAGGCTCAGCTCCTCTGTCTGTGTCCTCTCGCTCGGTCTCACAGCAAACTTGCTCTTGTTGGCTCGGTACAGAGCAGACTTCCTCTGCCTCCAGCTCAGGTGATCTAGCCCCGCCCTCTCCTTCCTGTACTCCTCCAGGTGTAGTTTCTGTTTGAGCTCAATGGCGCTCTCCTCCTCCTGCAGCTTCTGCAGCTCCTCCATGTGACTCCTCCACTCCACCACCTCCCTCGCTTGCTGCTGCTCGACGACAACAAACTCAACGTTTATTCACTGCAGCTCGGACACAAGAAAGTGATTTGAGATGAAAACAAAGCAGCTGCTCCCAACTAGTAAACTATAACTACAGGAAAGGTCTGCTCCATGAAAGTCAATATGTCTCTGTTTGAACCTGAATAAAACAGCAGGGAATACACTTTCTTTCTGGTGAAGTAAAACTACTCATAGCTCAGTGGGCATCAAACCATCAGCGTGTCTTCATTTTGTTCTCACCTCAGAATCGACTTCCAGGATGACCTCTCCGGCAGAAGGCAGCTCCTTCCAGCCCACCACCTCCACCGCTGTGCTCGGCCCAGCCTCCGTCAGCACGCATCCGTTCTCATCAAACAGGAAACGGACCTTAGCCCAGCTCTTCCCCGCCACCAGGACACAACCTCGCTTCAACGTCCCCCGCTGGACGATGGCTGTCGTTACAGGACTGAGGGGACACATTACAGAAGTCATAGAACCAGAGTTAGGTACCGTCTCTGTAGGACTCATAGAACCAGAGTTACGTACCGTCTCTGGAGGTCACATAGAACTCACCCTTTGCCTTTGTCGGTGCGACTCTCGATGATGAGTCCCCTCCATCATTCCGCTGGGCTCTGCCTTCAGCTCCAAAACCTCTGCTAGTGCCACCGTGGCCTCAGCCAGAGCAAGGAGATTATCGCCCTGACAAAACAACAACCTTTATCATGTTAAACCACATCAACTCTGTATAAGAAGTGAATCTAGTCACCAAACATCATCCATAAATTGGGGACTGCCGTTTTGAAGCCTAAATTTTGGCATTTTGGTCGTCGCATCTTCACTTTTTGCAACCAGACTGCACAACACCATGGTAGCGACCTGTCAATCAGCAGGTAGCCCCGCCCCCTGAAGCATCCCCTGCTTTCTGGTCTGTTTGAGTGTGTGGGGGGGGGGGGGGGGGGGGGGGTGTGTGTGTGTGTATTGTGACTCCTCCATAAATGATTGCACATACACTTACATATTTATGCACATTTGTACGGTCTCTGAATGACAAGGAATTACAATTACAACTACTTGAATGTTTCTTCAGTACATTTATTAAGTTTGATTCATCAACCACATGATTAGACACCATTTGATGGAAAAAATGCTATAAAAACACTGAATTTAGAAAAATAAAACAGAAATAAATCAATACAATCAGAGAGGAGTCGCCCCCTGATGGCCAGTAGAGGGAGGATGCAGCTTTAAGGCACTTCAGCTTTGGCTTAATTTTCAGAACCAGAGGTTTCCATCTGATCTCGCATACTGAAAGTCCTCATTAATTTATAGTGGACTTACCTTGAGAGCAGAGACGTGGATCGCCTGAACGTCTCCTCCAAATTCCTCACAAACGACATCATGAGCCAGAAGCTCCTGTTTTACTCTCTGAGGGTCAGCTTGAGGCTTATCACACTTATTCACTGCCACGATTATTGGAACTGAAACACAACAGAGAGTAGAAACGGGATAAATACACAGTCAAAACAGGGTAGAAATACAACAGAAACAGGGTAATACAACAGAAACAAGGTAGAAACACAACAGAAACAGGGTAATACAACGGAAACAAGGTAGAAACACAACAGAAACAGGGTAATACAACGGAAACAAGGTAGAAACACAACAGAAACAGGGTAATACCATAGAAACAAGGTAGAAATACAACAGAAACAGGGTAATACAACGGAAACAAGGTAGAAACACAACAGAAACGGGGTAATACAACGGAAACAAGGTAGAAACACAACAGAAACAGGGTAATACCATAGAAACAAGGTAGAAATACAACAGAAACAGGGTAATACAACGGAAACAAGGTAGAAACACAACAGAAACAGGGTAATACCATAGAAACAAGGTAGAAACACAACAGAAACAGGGTAATACAACGGAAACAAGGTAGAAACACAACAGAAACAGGGTAATACAACGGAAACAAGGTAGAAACACAACAGAAACAGGGTAATACAACGGAAACAAGGTAGAAACATAGCAGAAGCAGGGTGGAAACACAGTAGAAACAAGGTAAAAACACAGTAGAAACAGGATAAAAACACAACATTAACATCCCTGGGCTGCCAGGCGGAGTTCGTACCTTTGGCTCTCCTGGCGTGCTGGATGGACTCGACCGTCTGGTTCATGACGCCGTCGTCGGCCGCCACCACCAGGACGACGATGTCAGTGGCGTCGGCTCCGCGGGCTCTCATGGAGGAGAAGGCAGCGTGACCCGGAGTGTCCAGAAATGTGATCTTCTCACCTGTAGGCAGCTGGACTGGAAGAAAAAAAAACATTCACCCATAAATAATACCCTGAAAACTTCTGATATAACAGTAGGTGTTAAGATTAAGGAGCTCCACGATGAATACAGATTTACACACTAGAGATGAGAAGTCAATCAATAGATTAGTTGAGAAAAGTACGAAGTACGATGTGGTCACGTTAGGAAACATATTTTCTTGAGTATTGAATATTTTGTCAATAAAGTTGATTCAAACTGCGTCAAAATGTGTTTTACCTAAAAAGGCTCCGATGTGCTGAGTGATTCCTCCGGCCTCTGTGGAGACGATTTGGCTCTTCCTCAGACTGTCCAGCAGTGTGGTCTTACCGTGATCCACGTGACCCATGATGGTGACCACCGGGGGGCGCGGCACCAGGCGAGACGGGTCTGCTAAAGGTCTGACAGGGGTCAGGGGTCAGAGGTCAAAATCTCAAGAGACATTTATTTACAAGTCAAAGGAAATACAGTGGTAATATTACAGTTAAGACTATAAACATTCATTTAAAAACATTTATGATGATGTGAGCGGTGGTGAAGGTGTCTTTGTCAATCCACCATAATCAATCAATCAATCCACCATAATCAATCAATCAATCTATCCACCATCCATGTGATTGGTGGGTTTGAGGTTGGATGTGTTCACAGCAGTTTAAATGATCATCACATAAAATCATGTGATTCAATATGAGACTTCCCGTCTTCGTACCTCCTGTGGACGTCCCTGTTGGCTCTCTCTCTGCTCTGGCTCAGTTTGGCCCATCTGAACTTCATCCCAGATCGAGTCACTACCTCCTTGATCCACCTCTCCTCCAGAACGGAGTCCAGCTCCAGAGAGTCCAGATCCACAGTGGTGTTCAGGAGAGCCTCCAACACGTGATCTGTAGAGATAAAAACATTGAATTCACTGTATTCATCAGAGCCTCCAACACGTGATCTGTAGAGATAAAAACATTGAATTCACTGTATTCATCAGAGCCTCCAACACGTGATCTGTAGAGATAAAAACCGGGAAGGAACGTCGTACCAAAGTCTTTGTTCATGGCCTCAGCGAGAGCCGCCACCGTCATCCTCTGTCTGATCTCCACTTCCTGTTTGTCCACTTTAACTTTGACCTTCTGGTTCTTTTGATCTTTCCTCTGACCTTTGACCTGCAGACATCACAACATCTTAAATGTTCTTTAGTGTATACAAATATCATTTTTCTTATGATTACTTATTTAAGTAAAAAACAACAACAACAAAACCGATACAGCCAATCATAACAAACACTACAGGTATGTCTATACAGATAGATTTTGCAAACATGTCAGATGAGCGACGCTGGTAGAGACAGGTGTTGAAAAGTGTTTCTACAAAATATTGACTCACACTTTTCAGTTTTTTTATTTGTAAAAAAAAATTGAAAACCATGTATCAATTTCCTTCCACTTCACAATTATTCTTCACTCATTGTTGGTCTATCACATAAAATCCCAATAAAATATGTGTGTGGAAAATGTGGAAAGGTTCAAGGGGAATTAATACTTTTACAAGCCACTGTAAGTATTTGTACTTGGTCTGATATAACACACACACACACACACACACACTATCTAACATCGGCCAATAGCAGATGTGACTCACATGTTTGGAAGCGAACGTCCTGTTGTCTTGACAGGTGAGAAGGGGGGCGGAGCTTCGAGCAGGACAGAGGAGGGCTGGAGACAGGAAGTTGCTGAGCAGACCCGAGGTGGCGTGGACAAGTCGCCGGGCTCCCCGCATCACTGATGACATCACGCTCATACCTGCAGACACAGGCGGAGGAAGGTGAGGATACCGTTTATTCTGTTTGGTGGGTTTATCATCCGTTGGTTTTCTCTTCTTGTTTATTTATTTATTGTCCAAAACAAAGAATGAAGTGAATAATAACCTAAAACATTATTAAAATGCAGTTTACAGTTTTTCATAATTGCTAAAACCTAAATCCCAATCTGTGAACCAAGCGCTCAGTGGCCTAAAGGCATTTATTGAACTGGTCACTCTTTTGGCAAAACCTTTAACCATCTTACCCAGTAAGGCTCTATTTGTAGATCTCACTCACTGTTTTTGTCTTGAAGCTCATTCTGCACTTGTGATGCATAATGGTGACCACAGGGGGCAGCAGTGAGACAACTACAGCACAGAGATGGATGGAGACAGAGGAAGAGTGTGTGGGAGGTGGTGGACCACGATGAAGAGGAGGAAGAGTGTGTGAGAGGTGGTGGACCACGATGAAGAGGAGGAAGAGTGTGTGAGAGGTGGTGGACCACGAGGAAGAGGAGGACGAGTCTGTGAGAGCTGGTGGACCACGATGAAGAGGAGGAAGAGTGTGTGAGAAGTGGTGGACCACGATGAAGAGGATGAAGAGTCTGTGAGAGGTGGTGGACCACGATGAAGAGGAGGAAGAGTCTGTTAGAGGTGGTGGACTACGAGGAAGAGGAGGACGAGTCTGTGAGAGCTGGTGGACCACGATGAAGAGGACGACGAGTGTGTGGGAGGTGGTGGACCACGATGAAGAGGATGAAGAGTCTGTGAGAGGTGGTGGACCACGATGAAGAGGACGACGAGTGTGTGAGAGGTGGTGGACCATGAGGAAGAGGACGACGAGTGTGTGGGAGGTGGTGGACCACGATGAAGAGGACGACGAGTGTGTGGGAGGTGGTGGACCACGATGAAGAGGACGACGAGTGTGTGGGAGGTGGTGGACCACGATGAAGAGGATGAAGAGTGTGTGAGAGGTGGTGGACTACGAGGAAGAGGAGGACGAGTCTGTGAGAGCTGGTGGACCACGATGAAGAGGATGAAGAGTCTGTGAGAGGTGGTGGACCACGATGAAGAGGATGAAGAGTGTGTGAGAGGTGGTGGACTACGAGGAAGAGGATGAAGAGTGTGTGGGAGGTGGTGGACCACGATGAAGAGGATGAAGAGTGTGTGAGAGGTGGTGGACTACGAGGAAGAGGAGGACGAGTCTGTGAGAGGTGGTGGACCACGATGAAGAGGACGACGAGTGTGTGAGAGGTGGTGGACTATGATGAAGAGGAGGAAGAGTGTGTGAGAGGTGGTGGACCACGATGAAGAGGAGGACAAGTGTGTGAGAGGTGGTGGACCACGATGAAGAGGATGAAGAGTCTGTGAGAGGTGGTGGACCACGATGAAGAGGATGAAGAGTCTGTGAGAGCTGGTGGACCACGATGAAGAGGATGAAGAGTGTGTGAGAGGTGGTGGACTACGATGAAGAGGAGGAAGAGTGTGTGAGAGGTGGTGGACCACAAGGAGGGGAATCAGGACAAATAGTCCTAGTTGGGGGGGTTTAGCTCAGGAGGTAGAGCTGGTTGGCTGGTAACCGCAAGATTGCCGGTTCGATCCCCGGCTCCTCCTAGCTGAGTGCCTGGTGTCCCTGAGCAAGACACCTCACCCTAATTGCTCCTGACGAGCTGGCTGTCGCCCTGCCTGGTTGACTCCGCCGTCGGTGTGTGAATGTTCTGTTTCCATACTGTGACTGCATGTTTGTCCCAGACAGCCTCATGAGGATGAAGGTCTCCTCTAATCTGATGATGATCAACCTGATGAAGGTCTGAGAACAGTCAAGGAGTAACACAGTCATATGGGGATGAAGTGCAGAGGACAGAGCTGGGGTCTGTTTGTGTCTGAATTGTCAGCTTGTCTCCTCTGCACCACACATTTAAACTTTAGTCATTTTATCATTTATTGTAGTGAACTTTACTGAAAACAGTGTTTGATGCTGACGGCTGGGTGGAGGATGTGAAAACAGTGTTTGATTGCCAGAGGAAGTTTGTGAGGTTTTGTGTTTCCAGTTTAGAGGGAAAAGGCTGGAAGGTTTCACCAAATGTGTCTTGGCAGTTGCAGAAACTATAAATATATGGACCCAGTTTCCTTGCGTCATAATGGATAGTGGGAGCGGATTGGTGCAGCAGGGGGACCTAACCAACCTTCAAATAGGACTTCCTGTTTGTTCTAACAGGTGGGATTCAGCTTCCATCGATCCGCCGCTGTCTAACACCTGGAGCAGCACAGGAAGACATGAGCATAGCAACACCAAGCAGCGTTTAAACGCTTAAACTGAGCTCAGATCAGGTGTTTGGTGGGTTATAACTCACGCCGAAACAATGACAGAACCCGACCTTTCCAGAGGAGCAGCACCATGTCTACATGTGCGGCTGTTTTTACCTGCCAGCAATAAAAGACCACCGTTTCCAGTGAAGTCTGGCGAGGGGTTGGAGCCGCACGTAGAAAAGACGGGAATGGCAGTGCTTTTACCTGAAAACGTGTAAAACCGGGACAGTAAGAGGCCGACGGGTGGACGTGGTTCTGTCTCACCTGGCAGCGACGTGTCTCCGCTTTCAGCTCATCCTCTAATCTTCTGCTGGTCCAGTTTCACCGTGAAGTAAACCTCCGACCGGGCGCCGCCATGACACTCAGTAAACGGTTCCGGACTGACTCAGCCGGCAGCGCCTCCTGCCGGTCTGGAGCGGACCGCCTTCTCCCCGGCTTGGTTTTTCCTGTTCTTGACGGTTTCCTTCTATCATGCAGCACATCTGTGCCTGTCTGTCTGCTGCCTGTCAAACACCACCTGTATCCAGCTCCTTGCTCATATACATTATTATCACAGCTTCTTTTCACATAATTCACAAATACTCTCTGAAATAGACCCAACCATTCAAATATGTTCATATAATAAACAATACTTTATTATGATGTGAAAAAAATGTTTTTCCTCCTTTTACTACTTCCTGTGTACAACCTCTGCTATTATACATATTCGGGGTTTTGTCATTACTGAGAGCCTACCTGGCAAAATGCTGACTGTGCATAAGCAACGTGATCTGTTGGAGATCGTCTTCAGACTAGAGGCCAGGAATGCAGACCGCACGGCATTCTGGGAGTCTGGAATTCCTTTATGTTTCACCATCATCAATATCACAGTTTCAATTTCACATAATTCAAAACTGATCATTTCAACAACATATGAATCTTATGAACATACTAACCTGATATTTGGCATTAGCGACGTAGCTACCGTTAGCCACACTTGCTAACTTACCATTCAGAAACATTAGAGCTTCTGCAGGAGCCTCACCTGGTCCAGGGTCTGATTCAGGTTCAGACAGACGTGTTGAATCACTGTGTTTCAGTTTGCAGCTACTTGTTCTTTTACTTGGGTAGACGCAGTGGTGGACAGTAACGGAGTAAATTTACTTAAGTACTGTACTTAAGTACATATCCAGAGGATTTGTACTTTACTTGAGTATTAGATTTCTTTGGTACTTATTACTCTTACTTGAATGCATTTCCAAGACAAATACTTTTACTTTTACTCGAGTTAATTTCTAGAAAGGCTGAAAAGTACTCGTTACTTTCAGGTCTGCTCTTTTATTTTTTCCCTTTCTTTTAAAAAAAAAATACTATTGGACACAAGCTGTGTTTCTCAAAGAAGGAACCCTATCACAGTGCACGCTCTCCACTGGGATCTAAAGCAGAAATACGTAATCCCTCCCCATAAGGATCCTGCCAAAGTAGCCACGCTCTCGACTGTGTTTGTGTTTGTCAACACAAAACCGCGACAATGGCTGAGTCTCAGACTGAGTGTGATAATGATCCGGAGGAACTTTCAGAAAATCTTTGGCCTTATCTGGACTCCATGTTTGAGTTTTACAGAGTAAAAAACATGGACACAGACAAACAGTCATATATTTTCAAATGTGTATTGAGGGGGTTCCAGTTCCCAATGATAGAGAGTTAGTTGGACGGTGCAGGTTCATTTGGTTACAATTTCAATGATTGTTAATAAACATCTGCATCTGCAACATCTGCTGTAGTCCTGTGATCCCATTCATTTTATTTGAAATTTACTCTTACTCTTACTTTTACTTAAAGTACCTTTAAAAGCAAGTACTTTTTTACTCTTACTTGAGTACCATGTCGACTGAGCTACTTTTACTTGTAACAGAGTAAATTTTGACCAGTAGTATTTGTACTCTTACTCAAGTACTGGGGTCGAGTACTCTGTCCATCTCTGGGTAGACACCGTAACCATGGTAATGAGGAGCGAGTGGCATCCTCCTAAAGCTACAGACCCAGAATCAGCACTTTGGGAACAGGACTAAAACGGAGGGCTATCAGACATAGAACTCATGATCTGATTGTTTTTGCCTGCAACACTTCATCAACATCTCAGCCCCATGTGAACTTGTAAAACAGGAGTATATAATAATTATATATAGGATCTGTAAAACAACAGTGAGAGAAATAAACAGTCCATATCAATGTTTTATTCATTCAGTTATTAATCCACATTATAAATCATTTCTAGTTTACTTGGTTGTTTCTTTTAATTCAGTTGGAAATTCAAGTGTAGTAACAGTACGTGTTAAATATGTCCTCACAGTAAACTGAGAGGCTGACAAGGTTCAACGTTCAGCGCTCAGCGTCAGCGTTAATAGGTTGGAAAGTAAGGGCCTGAAAAGGAATTGTGGAGAAAAGAAAGGAACAGTACTAATGTGGACTGATAAGGTCCAGCTGCTTCATCGTCACCACCATCCAACGCATGGCCTGATGGGAAACCTCTCTCAAGCCACTTTCTTTGGATCTACTTGTCTTCAAACAAGCAACAACAGAACTAGAACTGGGGGGAGAGTTGGATTCAAACCTGGTCTCTGACCATGGACGGATTAGGATCCCACAACCGGTCTACGTAGGAAAGAGACACCCAGTAGTGGTTTTGAATCCCTGTTATGATGTGGTTATTTTGTGCCTAGGAGACAGTAATCCTTCCACATGGGATTTGTTCCCCAACAGTCTGTGCTACGGTGTCGGTCGATACCACTTCCTCCTACATCTCTCTTGTGTTCACATGTCAAAGACGGTTTATATACAAACAGCAAACTAAACGAACTGTGATCGATAACATGTCTGTAATAAGGTCACATGATGCTACATAACTTGCCTTTGAGCAGGCTGCGTTAAGTCAGTTGTTCTTCTGGCTTATAATCTTCATCATTATAATTATAAATAATATTTGTCAGGCTTGATTCACATATTTCCGACTGAACTGACAGTTCAGCATAAATCAGGAGTTTGAAAGCAAAAGCACACCAACACAGATGCTACACTCGTCAGACATAAGGCTCACTTTGTGCCAATCACTCTTTGTCCAGGATTCCAGCACTCCAGCTCTGCTCGCGTGTTCGCAGCCTCTCCTTGTGATGTTTCTGGGCCTTTCATTGGTCCAGCAGCACCTTTGCCAGAGACTGGAGGTCTCCCCTCTTCTCGTACAGGTACAGCTGGGTTTCCCAGAGCATGTCCACCAGGACCGCGTCACTCACCTCATCCAGCATCACCTCCTGAGACAGCTGGGGACTCAATCTGCAAAACACACAGGATCAAAGTACTTTAGAGATGAAGAAACTATATTAAACAAAAGCCAATGTTTCAGACACTAATAGGAAAGATATTCTGCATATCTTTCCGCAGGAAAGATATGCAGAATTGTGTTATGTGTAAAGCTCTATAGGCTGTTTCCGTTTCATACAAACAGTCAACTGGATTCAACAGGTCTGTAAAGGGTTAATCACTTGTTTCATAGCATTCTAAACACAAAGCCAACTTTTCTTGCAACGCAAATGCTGACAAAGATGATGCAAAGATGCGAAGAGACGTGACGCAAATAGGTAGGATTTTCATCGTGAGCGTATTCCTGCTCAGTGAAATAACACAATAAGTTGATGGTGGCGAATTTCCATTATTGGGATAAGCAGAAACAACAAGCTGTCTACCTTGTTATCATGGTAGACAAGTGAAAAATGCAGGATAGATAGATGGGCTCCCAATCGCTTTACAAATTTTAATCAGATTAATTACAAGGTAGCTGTGGATTAATCACCATTCATAAATATATATGAAAAATTCCCATTTTCTCTGTATATTGTTGTGGGAACAGAAGGATAAATGTTAGAAGGCCTATATGCAGCAGAATGTGAAGCCTGATACCACTTTATATCAGACCGAGTACAAATACCTCAATACCCCAGAGGTCTACTATAGTGGCTCATATAAGTCCAGAGACCAGACTATGTGGAGAAACCAGAGACTGTCTGTGGTCCCCCAGAGGTCTACGATAGTAGCACACATTAGTCTAGAGACCAGACCAGACTATGTGGAGAAACCTGTCTGTGGTCCAAACAACAAGGTCTCTGCTGTATTTATGTCTAGATGACCTTATTTGGAGTGTTGATGGAGCAGCTACATTGTTAGCATAGCATAGCACTCATCAACCAGACTCCATTCAGAAAACAAGCATTTTAGAAGAAGTCAGCTTGTCATCTTGCAGACAGACCTAACAAAGCATGACATCACTTCTGCAAAGAGCGCAGAATCAGTAAATAGCGCCTGCATATTTGAATTTAAAAAAAGAAAAGAAATGATTAGGGAGTATCACAATATATCGATATTTTGTCCCACGAATTAATTGGTCATAAAATGTGATCTGATCTGCATCCAAGTCACAAGACAAACACAATGTGCTTAACCTAATACCACACAAACAATTCAAAAGTCTTTATTGACCACAGCCAATAAATATTCATAGTGCTGCTGGAAAAAGTAAGTCAACGCTGGATTTAATAATTGGTCGAACCTCTTTTGGCAGCAATAAAGTCAACAAAGCTCTTCCGGTAGCTGCTGATGAGACCTTCACAACGTTCAGGACCAGTTTGGGACCGTTCTTCCTTACAGAAGTACTTCAGCTCAGCCATTTTCTTAGCATGTCTGGTGTGAGCGGCTCTCTATTGGATCCCGGCCTGGCCCCTAACTGGGCCACTCCAAAAGGTGGATTTTCTTTTTTGTTTTTTTGAAGTCATTCTGTAGTCGATCTACTTCGATGTTAAGTTCATTGCCCTGCTGCATCACCCTACTCCTACTGTGCATGCTTCAGCTGGCGGACAGCCACCCTCACATGATCCTGTAGGATACCTTGACAAACTTCGGAAGTAATTTTCCCTTGATGATGACAAGCGGTTCAGGCCCTGAGGCAGCAAAGCAGGGCCTGAACATCACGATGCTCCGTCCACCGTACGTCACGCCAAGGAGGATGTTCTCATGTTGGTATGCGGCGCCCTTTTTACACCATACATAGTGCTGCTCTTCACGAACAATTCAACCTTAGTTTTATTGGTCCACAAAACATCGTCCCCGTAGCGCGTGGAGTGTCAAGGTACTCTTTGGCAAACTTCAGGCGTGTGGTGATGTTTTTTTGGAAAGCAGCAGCTTCATCTGTGGTGTCCTGTTCAATCTTTTGCATCTGGTAGACTCATGAACAGAGATGTAGAATCATGTTGTCTGGGCAAACACTTGAGTACCCCCAGAACGGAGATCTCTTTTTGCGAGGCGTGGTTCACATAATCACATGAGCAGATGCCGCTTGTGAACAGCAAACACAAAAGGTTTTATTTTAGGTCAATGTAGCTCTACATCTGCCTCAAGTCATTCATTGATTGGACCAAAGGTTTGCCACCTTTTTTGGAGGGTTCGCTTACTTTTTCTAGCAGCACTGTTAATGTTTAACAGCTGTGCCCCATAAATACATGACATATTGGGCCCTAGTTTCGTAGACCAGGCGCAGTCAGCTTTCAGCGCACCTGCGCCGCGCCGACGGGGTGTGTCCGCCTGGACTTTGCAAGTTTCGTGCACCGCGCAGGCTCGCGCAGGCACGCCTCCCGTCTCGCCCACCGGCGCAAGTGGGAAAGAGGGAGGAGAAGAAGGCGTGAGTGGGAGACGAGCAGGAGACGAGGCGTGGACTGGGATTAATACAGCCGATTCAGATCTTCACCAATCAAATGAGCTCCTCTCCTCTCCTTTAATGCGTTAGGGGAGGTTCAGTGTAAGATCCGTCACTTGACAACCTGATGACAGTAGCGGCGCCGCCGCTCCCACCACACGCATCACGCGCTGTGCGCGCGTATCATAAAAATAACAATGCCGATATTATAAAAAACAGGAGAGAGAGAGGGAGATGTTTTGGTCCGAGAGGCTGAGTTTCCGTTACGCGTGCCATCCGCCTTTGATCTGACGTCAGATGTGACGGGACAATCTATATAGATATAAATTCACGTGTTGATTCAATTAGTTGCATTAAATAGTGTTTGTTGTGATTATTTATTGCATTTAAATGTGCCTGGAACTGTGGAAACCTGCCTGTGAGGTCTCGGTGACGTATGCGCACTGCGCGCCGGTCCGCCAAACTTCCGATCCGCCAGCTGTGATTCGCATTGAATGAATGGACTTTATTTACGCCTTGCGCCTTGCGCCGAAAGTAGACCAGGTCGGAGCTGGCGAGCTTTCAGCGCAGTCTCGGCGAGGCTTTTTGCCACGAAACTTCCGCTACGCCAAGCTGAATCTGTGACGCCTCCCCCTGCTGCGCCGCCACACCCATCTTGGCGCAGGCGATCTACCAAACTGCCAAACTGACGGTGCGCAAGGCTGCGCGGGTCGAAACTTGCACTGCGCCGGCTGCGCCACCCTGCGCCGCCCTGCGCTGGTCTACGAAACTAGGGCCCATTATGATAAGATAATTATTAAAATAATATTATGTACCAATTTTCTATACTTGTTGTGAATTTGTTTTTTATTTATTTATTCTTTTTATATCCAAGCCTGAACACCCACTTGTTTGCCATATCTGTCTAACGGGTCATTAAACATTACAGCACTTTAAAGATATACTGTTGGTTTATTGTGGCAAACAAAGAGCATGAGAACATTAGAGATTGGGATTAGTCGGCCAAAGAGCAAATTAAGTGATGAAAATGTCGATGAAAATGAAAAAGGCTGGTTAAATCATCACATCAGAGAGCAGAGCTGCAATAAATGAGAAGTAGACTAGTTCACAGTCAGCTGACCTGTGGTAGATGGTATCGATCATGTCACACCAGGCTCCGGCTCGGTCCACTGCACAGCCGTCAGAGTCCGTACACTGTCGGTCACAGACAGAGACACATTTTTACAATTAGAAACAAACCTACTTCATGAAAGTCTTTTATTGTTAGTGTGCATTATATCTAAAATATCAGGAATATTAATAGGGCTTCACAAAAAGGGGAGGAGACAGTTCTTAGCGGTTGACTTCATATGCAAAGACCTGTTTCCTGTTCGTTACCATGGTGACGTATTTCTGTAGGTGAAGCATTAAAAAACATGAGCACAATGGTTCATATAAAGACTTATTTTCATCTGTAGTTCTTGGCAGGTTGATGTTCAAAGGACATACGTACATACACAAAGCATAGCCAGATAAAAGGACAATGACAGATTATATGACATGAAACATAAACAAAAGCACATAGGCACAATTACGTCTCCAAATCTCTCTATTAGCTCAGTCTATTAGCAACATTCCTTTACATCTCTCTATTAGCTTAGTCTATTAGCAACATTCCTTTACATCTCTCTATTAGCTTAGTATATTAGCAACATTCATTTACATCTCTCTATTAGCTTAGCATATAGCATAATTTCCCTTCATCTATCTATTAGCTTAGCCTATTAGCAACATTTATCTTCATCCCTCTATTAGCTAGCCCAATGGTTGCCAAACTATTTCTGCAGGGCTCCCCCTTTGCCGTCACCCCCCCCTAGAAAATCAGTTTTAATTTTCCAATTTTTTCCCAAATTCCATGTTTTCTGTTGACATTTTCCATAATTCTATGTTTTACAATTGAAGAGAATTTTTACCATCAAATTGTGTCTAATCTTTGCTGAATCAAAATTCCATAAATCAAGAAGAAAATATGAGAAATGTATTGAAGAAACATTCTTGTAGTTCTAATTCTAATTCCTCGTCATTTAGAGACCATGGACATGTGCATAAATATGAAAATGTATGTGCAATCATTTATGGAGGAGTCCCCCCCCCCCCCGCAGACTTTTACCATGTCTAAAGTCAGCATATCTGTCGATCCACTCACTGCTATTCACTTTCAGTTGTGAATTTCTGAACGTTTCTGATGTGAGACTCTGTTTGTAGCTGTTTTTTTGTTTTTTCCTGTGATGTAATCATGACGTTGGCTGTAAAAGAATCAGGAAGAGATGGAACACGTGTTGTTGGACTCACACAGTCCACCAGCATCTTGCCGAGCTCCTTGGCTCCTACGAAGCTCTTGGCCAACTCCAGAGGGTTGGAGGGTCTGAACACATCCACGGAGCTCACCACCACCTGAGGAGGTTTACCTGGACACAATCACAATCAGAGAAGAGTTCATTGCCAAGTACGTTTTCACAGGAATTTGCCTTGGTGTTCAGTGTGCACAACAGTTACAAAGAATAAACAATAAAGAAGAGTACTGCAGTCAAGAACATAAATAGAAAAGTTACTGTGAAATTAAATAGACACTACTGTAGATGTGCAGTCATATATACACCATATTATTATAATATGTAGCACAGATACAAGTGAACAAACTCAGAGACAGTTAATTCTTCACAATCTGTTTGTCACTTGTCCTGCGTTGTTTTATATCTTCAAAAATTAGATATCAGGGCCGTATAGCAGAGGTTGCGATATATCCGAATGTTTCTTTAACCATAAAGAAATGTGAAAGAGGAGGTCTGTGAGCTCCTCATCCATGTTGACTACGGGACACAGAGAGGTGCTGCCTCAGTGTGAGTGTCTGGTAGGTCCAGTCTCCAGTGTGGCAGCAGAGTGCTGCTTCTGCCATCAGAAAAAAATTTAAACGGCCATGAGAATCATCTGTCCACAGACAATACGAAAAAATCTGCTTTGTGTGTTGACATGAAAAGTGACCGCACTGTCGGTTTTGTGTCCCAATCATCTTCTCACTCCGTCCCCTTATAAATGCATAATTTCTGTAGGCTATATTAATTGTTAAAATACACATTCACACAAACATACAGTACAGTGTGAAATATCCTGCTTCAATCCATATTTGTTGGCGTTTATCTTTTCAACAACATTTTCACTTTGGTCATTACGTGTTTGCTGCTGCACACCCAAAGGGTGGCTCACAGCTGCATTAACAAACAATCTAAGTTTCATTCCTCACAAGAAGGTTTGATATTCACTGAAACCCCCTCGCCCTTTAAAGGGGTTACCAGGATGTAACGTTACTCACACTAACAACAGGTCCCTCTCCTTCTTTCTCATCCTGCTGATAAAAACAGTCGCTGGATAAAACACATCAGCTAAGACAGCGCTTTTCAAACTGGGGGGCGCGCTGTTGGTGATGTACGTTGTGTGAGACCAGAGATATAGTTCATTGAGCGGTTTCACACTTAAAGTCCCAGTCAGTAAGTCTGGCGGATCGAGGGCACTCTGTCAGATTTTGAATGTTTACAACTCTCACGCTCCTCCCCCACGACCATTGAGCTCCTCCCCCACGACCACCGAGCTCCTCCCCCATGACCACCAAGCTCCTTCCCCTCGGCCACTGAGCTCCTCCCCCACGACCACCGAGCTCCTCCCCCACGACCACCGAGCTCCTCCCCCACTACCACCGAGGTCCTTCCCCTCGACCACCGAGCTCCTTCCCCTCGACCACCGAGCTCCTCCCCCACGACCACCGAGCTCCTTCCCCTCGACCACCGAGCTCCTCCCCCACGACCACTGAGCTCCTTCCCCTCGACCACCGAGCTCCTTCCCCTCGACCACCGAGCTCCTCCCCCACGACCACCGAGCTCCTTCCCCTCGACCACCGAGCTCCTCCCCCACGACCACTGAGCTCCTTCCCCTCGACCACCGAGCTCCTCCCCCACGACCACCGAGCTCCTCCCCCACGACCACCGAGCTCCTTCCCCACTACCACCGAGCTCCTTCCCCTCGACCACCGAGCTCCTTCCCCTCGACCACCGAGCTCCTCCCCCACGACCACCGAGCTCCTTCCCCTCGACCACCGAGCTCCTCCCCCACGGCCACTGAGCTCCTTCCCCTCGACCACCGAGCTCCTCCCCCACGACCACTGAGCTCCTTCCCCTCGACCACCGAGCTCCTCCCCCACTACCACCGAGCTCCTCCCCCACTACCACCGAGCTCCTTCCCCTCGACCACCGAGCTCCTTCCCCTCGACCACCGAGCTCCTCCCCCATGACCACCGAGCTCCTTCCCCTCGACCACCGAGCTCCTCCCCCACGGCCACTGAGCTCCTTCCCCTCGACCACCGAGCTCCTCCCCGTCGACCACCGAGCTCCTCCCCGTCGACCACCGAGCTCCTCCCCCACGACCACCGAGCTCCTCCCCCTCGACTTCGTGCCCTTTGAACTCCCTTATATCACGCCACATTTGAAATGGGTTCGATGTTGACTCTGGTTTTATCACGGGCACCATCGCAATCTTTCTTTTTTTCCTTATTTTCCACCGGTGTTTTTTTTTCCTTGGTTGTTTTGGACCTCCTTGTTTCGGTTTTTAATCGAGGAATTGGAAGCTTGTTGCTACTAAGGCGATAGGAGAACTCAAAAGGATTTAGGAGCAGAATGGCAGAATCAAATGGTGAAAAGAATAATACGCCACAACGTCAGGTGAGTTATGAATTTCTAGCCATTCTGCCGGCTGGAAATCTAAAATCCCACTCGTTCGGCGTGTTATGAAAGCGTCAGGATTGGAGACGAAACAGCCAATCAGAATTGAGCTTCTCCAAGTCTCTGATTGGTTGCTATTGTGGCACATTTGTAACGCTGTGCCAAGTTGAGCGAGCGTACAGACAAAGTTGAGCGTGCACAGAAGGGACAGATTGAGAGCGCGCGTGCAGCAAGAGTTTGAGAGTGGGCATGAGTAAAACTGAGTGAGAGTTATATAATTTTGCCTGCTAAAATTACATTATGTTTTGCTCGCGTATCATTTCTCTTCAAAATATAATTTCTGTGCTCGCAAAATATATTTTTCTGCGCTCAAAATCTCACATTGCTCCTTCATAAATGTGGCACAAATATAACACCATACTAAAGGAGCTCTGAAAGGAAGCATTGGAGCTCCTTTCCTTTGCATTTAGAGAATCCGAACGGCTCTTATCATGGCGGCCACTTGTTTACTTCTGGGTCACTTCTTCAGGTAGGAACCTTCCTAAGCAAAATAGAATATTCGACTGCACCCTGTGTGTGCACGAACACAGTCCTGTGTGCTGATTGGACAGGATGAGCCGGGCATGGTCGATTTTTTGCAAAACTAAAACCGGATGATTTATGTTGTTCTATCAGAGCCTAGTGTCGGCTTCAGTGAATATGATCAAAAAAAATGTTGCCAACTGGGACTTTAACTAAATGACACGATGACAAACCTACGGCACACTGAGACTTTCTAGGTTTGAAAAATGATCTTTTCAATTGATAAACATGCAGGAAGGGGCGGTACTCAGCAGCTCTGAAGAATGTATTACCACAAACAGTGACAGATAGATTGTCCTGTGTATATAATATGGCAGTATCTAGTGGTGAGGTTGCACATTGCAAAAAACTGAAACTTCTCTGTAAATATAGATACATATGTAGATAGATATAAACGTCGGGTGATTATACCTTTGAATATATTCATATTATCTTCAATTTCTGCCAATAGATCCCCCTTAATGTTACAACACAAGAATAAAATGCATTATTTGCCGTTCTGACACAGTGAAGGGGCTCACCTGTACCGAGGGAGACCACCAGACCCAACTTCTTGACTTGGTTTCCATGGCCCTGAGAGGGAGGAGAGGAAAACGAGGTCTAATATAACTAAATCTGCTTTAAAAAATCATATCATGATTGAACGTGAAGTTCATGGAAGAGCAAATGAAAAGGAAAACCAGAATGCAGCTGTCAGGTTGCCTACCAGTGTTTTTAAAGCTTTATTGTACTGATGGATTTCCGACATGGCGTCCAGCGTCGGGTTATTGGCCAACAGCCCTCCATCCAGAAAGCGGCCCATTGGGCGGAAGTAAGTGGGGGCAGCGCCACTGGACCGGGCAGCTCGCCACACAAGCTGTTCTGGTTTAAAAAGAGAGAAGAGAAGACTTTAAATGAGGCATGAAACAGTGAATCAGAGACTTTGATTATCTGGGTGCAGATTAGTGTTTCACAGCATACCGATACCAGAGAAAATATTGCCCTGCCGTTACAAATGTCACGATACTATTTTATTACAGGTCCAGATTTAGCGAGCATAGCTAACAAAAAGGATGGAGTCAACACATTAAGTTAACAGAATTTTGAAGCGGGGATCGAACCGCTTGTGGGTGGCACAGTCCTGCTCTGAGCTGGTGTCTGGAGGACTGATACCAGTCTCAAGTCCACAGGAAGTATGAAGCTACCACCAGCAGGCTCACTTGGCTTAGCCTGAACAGCAAGCCTGGCTCTGTCCGAAGAGAAACCTCTTGAGCTAGTTAATTAAGAAAAAAATGCCAAACTGTCCCTTTAAACGTGGGGAAATGTACATTTTTTTAGGCGTATTTGAAAAACTGTGGCTTACGTAATTGAAAGATTTTTGAACTTTGTGTTCTCTCACTCACGCAGACACACACCTTCATCAGTCACCTTCCTACGCTTTGTGGCTGGCTCCTCTGTGTATCCTACTATCAATACATCCTCATCCTCCCATCCTGCAACAACAACATGGCTGCCACTCAAACAACAAAGCACAACTGGACTTGTACAGGAAAACCATAGCATGCAGATTCAGAAGTTCAGCCACCCAGTGCACTTTTCAGGTTTCGTTTCCAGAATAAACTGAGAACATATTACTCTTTTGAGATTACATAGTCCCACAATTTAAAGAGTAACTAAACCCTCGAACCACTCGTTTCAGCTGAAAATCAACATGTGGGTATTTAGTGAGTAGTAGCCCTTTTTATACCTTACCTTGTACCTTATACATTTTTACACCTTATATGAGGAAAAACTCTAGGGTTTAGTTTCTCTTTAAAGCAACCAAGTGTAGGGTCTACTTACTCTGACACATCCAGTGGTCGTATCAGACAGTGTACAGCCTTACCCCTCCAATACAACGCTAGCACTAGTGAGCACTAGTGAGCAGCAGGACAACCCAGAACTCTACTTGTTGAAGTACCTTGTGGGATTGTTAGGGGCTTGAATGTGGCGGTCGTGGCATACGGAGGCTCTCTGTGGACGGAGGGAGGGTCGTAGTTCCTAAAGATGTGGAGCTCGCCTGGATGTCTGTCTGCCAGAACACTGGTCACCATCACCCTGTACACAATCAGAGTCATTGGGCCTCATCCACCAAGCGTTCTTGGGAAGAAATGTATTCTTTAATCGCACTTATGCACTTTTCACCAATATTCTGGCATTCACCAATGTTTTCTTATCTGGGATTTGTTCACGGGTTAGAAAAAATCCTACAAACATTTAAAAGCAAACTTATGCACATTTGACTGCTGACGTCTGTGCAAAATAATTGGTTAGTGTTTTTTTTCCTATTCTAAAGTTGTATAATACTGTAGGATTTAAATTACAATAAAATATTTAATATTAATTATAATAATTTCTTGTTCAATTAATATTTTCATTACATTACAAAGCATGGTTTCCTTTTAAAGTAAAAACACTCCACTAACACATTCATTCCTATATATTAAACAGTTCTGTGGGTTTCACCTCAAACAGGGCTGCTGGCTCAGATACGCATCTTTGAGTCATTTATTATAAAGTCCAGCAGCACTGGGCTCAACTCCCATAATGACTTATTTTATTAGGAGATGTAGGATCTGCCCTGGCCCTCTGGTTGATGACATCCCCGTCAAATAATGTATTTTCATAGTTTAATACTTTAACAGTTATATCACAAAATAAGACTTTCTTATGCAAAATTATCTTTTAAATTGACAAAGATCAAACGTGGAACTCATGGTACGTTTCAAACAGGATTGAAAATATTTGTCTCTTGCCTTTGTGTAGTGTACTTATTTCTTCCCAAATAAGGTCCCATGGTGGTCCACATGATGGGGTGGGACTATGGGGGTATGGGTTTTATATTTGCATACACACCGCCGTGCTGGCTCACACTATCAGCGAGCTAACATGAGTGCATTCTATGTTATTTGCTAATGAGCAGATTCTTTTCCCGGAGCCTCTGTTTGCAGCCTGGACAGCATTATCGTTACCTGGGGTATCGGACATCCGTCATCTTGGTGTTCTCTCCAAACTCTTTCTTTAAGAAGTCCTCCAGTGGTGCTGACTCATAAGGTCGTGACCCCTTGAACACCTGCTCCTTCATCCTAAAGTACAGGCAGCGCAGGTACTCCATGGACTTACCTGCAAACATCAAAACATCATCATCATTTCCAGCCATCCATTATCTGTAACCACTTATCCTGTTCAGGGCTGGAACAATCCCAGCTGACATTGGGTGAAGGCAGGTTCACCTGGACAGGTAACCAGTCTATCACATGGACACATGTAGAGACAGACAGGTAACCAGTCTATCACATGGACACATGTAGAGACAGACAGGTAACCAGTCTATCACATGGACACATGTAGAGACAGACAGGTAACCAGTCTATCACATGGACACATGTAGAGACAGACAGGTAACCAGTCTATCACATGGAGACATGTAGAGACAGACAGGTAACCAGTCTATCACAGGGCTGACATGTAGAGACAGACAGGTAACCAGTCTATCACAGGGCCGACATGTAGAGACAGACAGGTAACCAGTCTATCACAGGGCTGACATGTAGAGACAGACAGGTAACCAGTCTATCACAGGGCTGACATGTAGAGACAGACAGGTAACCAGTCTATCACAGGGAGACATGTAGAGACAGACAGGTAACCAGTCTATCACAGGGCTGACATGTAGAGACAGACAGGTAACCAGTCTATCACAGGGCTGACATGTAGAGACAGACAGGTAACCAGTCTATCACAGGGCTGACATGTAGAGACAGACAGGTAACCAGTCTATCACAGGGAGACATGTAGAGACAGACAGGTAACCAGTCTATCACAGGGCTGACATGTAGAGACAGACAGGTAACCAGTCTATCACAGGGCTGACATGTAGAAGCAGACAGGTAACCAGTCTATCACAGGGAGACATGTAGAGACAGACAGGTAACCAGTCTATCACAGGGAGACATGTAGAGACAGACAGGTAACCAGTCTATCACAGGGAGACATGTAGAGACAGACAGGTAACCAGTCTATCACAGGGAGACATGTAGAGACAGACAGGTAACCAGTCTATCACAGGGAGACATGTAGAGACAGACAGGTAACCAGTCTATCACAGGGAGACATGTAGAGACAGACAGGTAACCAGTCTATCACAGGGAGACATGTAGAGACAGACAGGTAACCAGTCTATCACAGGGAGACATGTAGAGACAGACAGGTAACCAGTCTATGACAGGGCTCACACGTAGAGACAGACAGGTAACCAGTCTATCACAGGGCTGACATGTAGAGACAGACAGGTAACCAGTCTATCACAGGGAGACATGTAGAGACAGACAGGTAACCAGTCTATGACAGGGCTCACACGTAGAGACAGACAGGTAACCAGTCTATCACAGGGCTGACATGTAGAGACAGACAGGTAACCAGTCTATCACAGGGAGACATGTAGAGACGGACAGGTAACCAGTCTATCACAGGGAGACATGTAGAGACAGACAGGTAACCAGTCTATCACAGGGAGACATGTAGAGACAGACAGGTAACCAGTCTATCACAGGGAGACATGTAGAGACAGACAGGTAACCAGTCTATCACAGGGAGACATGTAGAGACAGACAGGTAACCAGTCTATCACAGGGAGACATGTAGAGACAGACAGGTAACCAGTCTATCACAGGGAGACATGTAGAGACAGACAGGTAACCAGTCTATCACAGGGAGACATGTAGAGACAGACAGGTAACCAGTCTATGACAGGGCTCACACGTAGAGACAGACAGGTAACCAGTCTATCACAGGGCTGACATGTAGAGACAGACAGGTAACCAGTCTATCACAGGGAGACATGTAGAGACAGACAGGTAACCAGTCTATGACAGGGCTCACACGTAGAGACAGACAGGTAACCAGTCTATCACAGGGAGACATGTAGAGACAGACAGGTAACCAGTCTATCACAGGGAGACATGTAGAGACAGACAGGTAACCAGTCTATCACAGGGAGACATGTAGAGACAGACAGGTAACCAGTCTATCACAGGGAGACATGTAGAGACAGACAGGTAACCAGTCTATCACAGGGAGACATGTAGAGACAGACAGGTAACCAGTCTATCACAGGGAGACATGTAGAGACAGACAGGTAACCAGTCTATCACAGGGAGACATGTAGAGACAGACAGGTACCAAGTAGGTATAAGATGAGAGCTGGGCCGTTTCTCAATATGCGTTCTTCTCTGTACTTCTGTTCTTGTGGACTTGAGAAACGTCATCAGCGTCGGACCGAGTACTGTTCCAATTCAAAGTTCGCATCTGGCCAAGTACGGTCAAATACCCCGGATGTGTTCTTGCCCCGCCCATTTCACAGAGGATGCATCGGAGGAGACTTGTGTGGACTTTGGGCAGTTACGTATCCCAGAATGCATTTCAATAAAGCAATGGCGGAGGAGAAGACGCACAATGTAAGTTAACGTTAGAAGTTTTGAAATTCTACTGTTTTGGGGTGAATAAATGTTTTTATGTATTTTTGCGGGAATGTCATTTTTTCAACTTACAACATTTATTACTGTAGCACGTAGTTTTTATTCCGACGTTTTCGCCGCTAACGGCTATCACGGCTAGCTACCTCGCTAGCCGCTAGCAAGTTGGCCCGGGCACTTAGCATTACTGCTACCCCGCTGATGACTGCCTTGTCCCGGTGTTTATTTTATTTTAACCAGTGAAAATAACCGGAAGTTGAACGCCGTCAACCGGCAAAAACGATGACGTCATCAAGTACGTTCCTGTTCCAAATGCAGAAAAAAAACCGTCCTCCCGTTCTCCCGTCCTCCCGTACCCCGGGAGTTCGTTCTTCCAACTGAACTCCGCAAGTCTAGACTCCCGGAGTTCACGAGTTCGAACTTGGCGTACTGGGTATAGAGAAACGGCCCTGGTCTCTCCAAGCTGACCTGATGAAGCCGGTTGAACCACTACGGGGAAATTATCTGGCTGATACTTTCAGTAAAGTGTGCGCTGCAGCTGGTGCTGTGTTTTTAGTCCAAACTCAAAAATGCATTTAAAAAAGTAATAATTTCCACAATTCACAATATGTCCAAAACACCTAGTCTGTGTCTTATTATTATTTAAAAATGTAAATTAAAATGGCCGGTAATAATAGATTGTGATGGAATTTTTACACCCTGTCCATGGGACTATTGACAATGAAAAAGTCTAAAGCAACCACTGCCTCCCACAGAGTACACACACCTGGAGTTGATCATGAAAGTGTGGCGGCTGACCTGGACTGTCACTAATACTGCATTAGTCAATCAGATCAGTCAATGAGAATCATGGGAGTTTTCCTTTGTAGCGTGATGTGTTTGAAGTTCTGCGATGAGATGATCATGAATGCACTCATCACAGTATTGATGCTGGAAACAATAAATCCTGCAGCATTAAAGCTTGTACAATGTGTGTTTTTTCCTCTGTGAGGTTTCATTTTAAACTTAAAAAAACAACTTAAATTACAACTTGGACAAAACGTGACCAATCAAACACCAGGAGCTGGTTGGCAACCCGAGACAATTCATAAAAATGAAAAAAAGAAGATATAAGTCAAACTGTGACATCACACCATGGATGATGGCAAGGGCGAGGATGCCCCCGGTGCTGGTGCCAGCCACCCAGTCGAAGAGCTCTCTGGTTGGCCGGCCAGCCTCTCGCTCCAGAGCGATCAACATCTGGATCAACACCAGGCCTTTAATACCGCCTCCATCCAGACACAGCAGTCTGTCCATCCTGCAGAGGACGTGAGAGTATCACATTGTCTCAGACTGGCAAAATTCATCAAGAAAAGCAACCATGACTGGAACAGCATTATGACTCACTTCCTCTTCTCGGGGCCGTCTACTTCAGACATGCTTCTGGTCATCAGAGTGACTGCAGCCCCCGCAGACAGGATGTCCTCAAACCCTGTCAGCCAATCACAACAGCTATTGATATGGGGTCAACAAATGAATTGATCAAGTGAAGGAAAAGGAAAAAGAGTCGCTGGTTTTTCTACAAGCCACATGGGAGTTATGTGTCTGGAAAAACATTTTTTTTTATCCACTACCAGGACTCTGCTGCAGTGTGTTGCTTATAGGGCTGGGCGATTCGGCCTAAAATACAATCTTGATTTTTTCAAACTAATGGACAATTTTCGATTTAAACCTAAAAAGAATGTCTGTGTTTCAAGGCAAAATTTAAATACATATTTTCTTTATTAACACAATAAAAATAAATGAGATTCCCAAGTAGTCTAGGCCTATGTGAACAAATCACTTGTTCAAGAATAAAAAAAAATACAAAAACAGCACCACTTGGCTGTCATTATTGTGCAAATATTTGTTTTAAATCAAACTGAAAAAAATGTCTCTTGTTGACCATCCCTGGAAAAACGTGTAAAATGAAATACAATAAATAATATGTAGCCGGGTGTAGAAAACAGGGATTCAGATAAATCAGTTCCTAAATAAGTGCAGTAATAAATCTGTAAGATTTAAACTTCAGACTGTAAGACTTTAAGTAATAATCTGGAAGATTTAAATTTAAGACTGTAAGACTAAAAGTAATAATCTGGAAGATTTTCAGTTCAAGGTCATATTGACAATTTTTATTTAAACTAATAATTTAAAAAGATAACACATCCACAGAGCTTTTAGAAAGGTGCAGAATCAAAGTATCACTTCTTGTGAAAAAAATGTTTTGATTGTGAATTCATAATTTAAAAACATGTTGACGGGTCCAAAATGAATGTTCTGTTTACCTCTGTGTAGACATGTGATGTTTGGCTGAGGCTTCTAGCAAGGCTTGTGAGCCAATAGAATAACGACGTTGGTGTCATGTGGTATCTCTGCGTAGTCAGGGGTCAAGAGTCTTTGGGGTTGCCAGTTAGTGTGGAAAAAATGGAAAAATATGTGAAGCAAAAAATGAATTCATACCATGAAAGATTCATCACTTGACATGACTGAGTCTGTCTGAGTGTCACTCCACTCGAACATGAAAATGCAGGTTGTGCAAGAACTGGCAACCCATTGAGCCGCATGCGCTTCGAGCAACAGCTGTTGTGACGTGAATGCAATGGAAGGGGGAGTGTGAAGCGACATTTAGTAGCTGGATGTTATCAATGTTGTCAATAGCATCTTTAACGAAGGAACAAACTGTGTTTCTGTGGCAACATTCCCTTAGAAGATACCACTGATCGCCAAAAGGAGGTGCCGAAGAGAATAAAAGAGAGAAGTTGGAGATTGTATCTTTGAAGGCAAGATGAGTCTCCCCTAAACATAGACTATTCATAGTCCACTATTATTCAGAATATGACAATATCCTGAAGTTGATATGGGTCATGTAAACATCATAATCCGTTTGGGTATTCAAAGTAGACTTTATTCTGGATAGAGCATGTTTAGATCAAGACGTGATATATTGATATTATTCAGTTTTAGGAGCATCCTTTATAGCCTACGTCATCTGTAATTATGTATGCTCATGTTTTCATCGTTAGTGTGGTTTTGTCTCAGACTTCCAGATGAGTGAGAAGCTTAAACGTTGAATTCAAACTGAGCAGCATCAAAATGTCTGGATGCTAAATGTTCCATCGGCAGCAGCGATATTCACTGTGACTCCTCAGACACTCCACTTATCTCGCAAAGTATCTGATCCATTGATGGATAGATTCGTGATTAGACATGGAACGATATGAAAATGGCATGTCAAGATTACCCTGCTGAACATAATTTTTTTCATATTATCCTGATATTCATCAAAATACACTTAAAACTCGTAAAATGGCACAAAAACATGAAATAAGATGATTTTAAATCATAATGTATGTTTTTAAATCAGGCTCCACCATGTGAATGAGCTAGACAGCTTTGTCTAGTCATGCATGATGATGTTTACTTTTATCCCCATAACGTAAGTATGTTGTCTCAACTTTAAATATGCCAAATTAAAATATGTTAATCTGTTGACAATCAGTCCGTATTATGTTTAGTTTTTCAATATTTTGAGTAAATAGAATTTGCATGGGAGGAGGTGATCAGCTGTCTGAACTGTTGAAAAAAGAAGAACTGATGGTGAAAGAAAATGAGAATAAAGAGTATCCCAGTGAAGAGGGATGGTGATGTTACCTATGCCTGCAGGCTTGGCCTTGTTGGAGAAAGGGGGAGGAGTGCTGGGGGAGGGTGGGAGGCACCGCTGGACCCCTACACTACACAGCATGTCCAGCAGTATCTTTCTATTAGGACCTTCCAAGTTAACACACACACACATAGGCAACATGTTAGACATGCGTGTGCACACGCACACACACACACACACACACACACACACACACGCACACACACATGCACACACAGGAAGCAAGAACACAAGCCAGCTGTTAGCAGTTATCATGCATTTAAAAAATCTATACATGACAGGAAACTCCTTTTACCACCTTTTCTGCTTTCTAAACAACCACCTCTACATGAAACACATTCATCTTAATGTTCTGATCTTTTCAAATCAAGGAAGCAACATCTGAATCTCCAATGAAATCTGTTTCTGCTAACACCAACTCAATGAGCTTCACACTGACAAACTGTCTCTTGCACTATCATACTTTCTGCTGCTATTTTTTGCACTATTATTATTACTACTAATTACAACATATCACACAGAACTTTTTGCTGCTAGCTACTGTCTTTTTGCACTACAACCACTTATCACTTATACATATCCATAGTAGACACATTTTATTGTTTATTTTTAGTATAAGTAAATGTCTTATCTGTAGTGCACTTTACTGTTTACTTTAGTGTTAATGTATTGTCTTCTCTGTTGTGCCTGTGCACTTTATCTCACCGTGGGACAGTGAAAAACGTTTTGATTTCTTGTATGTGGTACATGGAAGGAATTGACAGATAAAGTTGAGTTTAGTTGAGTTGGGTTGAAATAAGGGTTTACTTGTTGGAACAGTGGAAAGAGGTTGGATTTTGTTCCTGTCGAATTAGAATCAAGGGTTTCAGAATGAGTGAGGTAAAGTCTGGCAGCATAACATTTTCACGTCTAACATGATAAGGTTTGGTTTGGTCCCCCAGAGGTCTAGATAGTAGCTCACATTAGTCCAGAGACCAGACCAGACTATGTGGAGGAACCAGAGACTGTCTGTGGTCCAAACAACAAGGTTGCTGCCATATTTATGTCCAGATGAAAACAAATTTTGATTGCATTTGGTGCGACAGGCCATAATACTTGCTTACAGTTTGTACTGTTCACACCCAACCATTTCCAGAGCAACACATCGACATGAGACTAAATGTTATCATCACATTCAATCTACCTGTTAAGTCGAACATGGTCCCATGAACTCATCACTGTTCCTGATTTGCCTCGACTCACTCGTCCTCCATATACCTCCTTGCCTCCTGACCTTTCCCCTCATCTCCTCACACTTCTCTCAGCCTTCTCACCTTTGCTGCTGCGAGCAGCGATGAGTCCAGGTGTTTCTCCCAGGTCGTTATGGATCTCCACATCAGCCCCGAACACAATCAGAGCTTTGATCAACTCCATATGGTCCATCTGATGAATCACAGAAAAAGTACCATAAAAGGTTTCAACAGAAACATGACAATGAAGGAAAAACACAACGGGTACTCTGCAAAATGACAGATCATCAAGTGTGTGTTTTATTTGAGCTTTTTGGTGAATCCATTTAAAGTGTAGTAAATGAGTTACATTATTGCACAGTTGTGAGAGGAGAACGTGTTTATTCCAGTTGATAAAAATCTGAGTTGTATGGAAGCTCTGAGAGGCAAGAGAGAAAGAACAATCAGATGATCTATTTTCTGATGTGAATTGTTTTCTCTCCTGCGTTTATGACTTGCAGGTCCACTGCATAGAAATAGAAATAGAATGGACATGGAACTATTTTCAGTGGTCATGTGACAAGTGCAAAAGAAAATGGTGATTGTTGTAACTTGTGATGGTGACAATGCATGTCAACGGGTCCGTATAGTGATGTCACAGATCACGAGGAAGAAATCGGAAGCACTCTGGGGACTGATGGCTGGCTAGTTAGCTAGGTATCTAGAGCGGTGGGGAGTGAGGTGGAGGGACCTGCTGCTCGGCTCATTTTCAGTAACCAGCGTAGCATTAATGACAGAAACTAGCCAGCTGTCCAGTAGTAGCTAGCTTATTCCACTGCTATAAAGTTGCACTTGTTACACAACATTATTTGAACAAAGTCAATCATCTGACAACGTTGTGGAAGAAGCACTATGCATCCTAATGTTACAACTCCACTGATAGTCGTTCCTGTAAAACCTTAGTGACGGTGTTGCCAGATCAGAATGATGACACTCTCTAGACCTGGACTGTCTCCTTCGACCGCCCTGTCTTATGGTTCACCACTGGACCCCGCAGCATGAAGGCCGCTGGTGGCCTGCTGGAGAGGCTCTACAGGAAAACAGGTCTCACAGTTCACCTTCTGCCATTTAAAGACCACATGCCACGTGGACGCTCTCTCCAAGACCAAAACCCATCATCCACCCAACAAATCATTGACTCCTAGCAAAACAATCCCAGAAGCCTGTTCTCCACTATAAACCGCCTCCTCCGCCCCCCTGATGCACCTCATCCCGCAGGTGCCCCAGACCTCTGCTCCAAGTTCCTGGACTTCTTCCAGGCCAAAATGGACCTTATCCACCAGCGGCTCATGGTATCAGCCCCTCCCCCACCACACACACCTCACCCGCATGGTGTGACTCAGTGGCACTCCGGCCCCAAGGCAAAGTGTGATGGCTTACACAATTTAATTCATCACACAGAATTTTATTTTGGAAAGATTCTTATCAATGCTCTAAGTGCCATGTTAAAGAAATATGTATTAAATATTGTAATGTTTACAAGAAATGTTTTGATATCCATATTGTGTGAGTAGTTTTTGATAAAGTAATGTGAAATAATCAATAACTGAAAAAAGAATTCCTCCTAGCTGAGTGCCTGGTGTCCCTGAGCAAGACACCTCACCCTAATTGCTCCTGACGAGCTGGCTGTCGCCCTGCGTGGTTGACTCCGCCGTCGGTGTGTGAATGTGTGTGTGAATGGGGGAATGTCAGTCATTCCTGTAAAGCGCTTTGGATAAAAGCGCTATATAAATGAGGAACATTTACCATTTAGAATTGTTAGATTAATCCAGTGGTTCCCAAACTTTTTCTGCAGGGCCCCCCCTTTGTCGATAAAAAAAAGTCACTCAAAACTCATAGAAAAGTTATGTCTGTGTGAGCCCCGCCGCCCGGAAACACAGTAGAGACTCCCGACAACGTGTTTCTTCCAATTTTTTTCCAGCTTAGGTGCGGTGACAAACACTTAAAATGTTCAGGGGAAAGCCCAGTTTTTATAAATTCAATGAAATTCCACGTTTTATATTTGATTAAATTTTCATTGTCAATCTCTGTGATTCCGTCTGCATTTTCTGTATCGCGGAATCATAGTCTTGTCAAAGTCACTCACATCCTTACACTTGCCCATTTTTCCTGCTTCACTAACACTCAACTTTCAGGGCAAAATGTTTACTTGCTGCCTAATATGTCCCTCCCACTGACAGGTGCCATGGTAACGAGATATACAGGGTTATTCACTTCACCTGTCAGTGGTCATCATGTCATGGCTTATCGGTGTATGTTGTAATATATAAGATAACGTTTTCACTCAGTTTATCTCACTCCACTCATTTTTATTGTAAATCAGCACCATCTAGTGGACTGAAAAAAAAATTGTTACCAAAAGGTTAAACTTGTACTTGCACTATTAATAGTTTATATATTAAAAGAATGATACTTGGGGTCGATGTATGCATACTGACACTGAGCGCCTCTGGATAATGTCATGAATCTAGACAGGACGCTGTCTGGTTCCCTGGTGGATCTGGGACTTCACAACATTACAAAGCAGCAAAAGTGATGATTTCAGCCGTGATGGAGGAAACCTAGTTGGGGTATAAGTGGAGGGAAGCCCTGCCCCGCTCTAGTGCGAATAAACAAATAAACAAGAAATGATCTTGCGGTATAACTGGTGGCACTAATGTGAACACAGCATTACACTGTATAAGTGATGCAACCTGATTGGCTGGCTTTTAAAATGCCCTCCTAATAGTGTGTTGTTACACACTACAAAACCATCCTCTTCCCTTTTGTGAACATGCTGAGTAGGAGTAAGATAAAGAAGTGCGAGGCAGAGATGATATGTGGAACACACACCTTCATGGCGAGGTGCAGGGCGGTGTTTCCATTCTGGCCCTTGAGGTTGGCATTGGCTCCGTGGGTAAGCAGCACCATGGCCGCCTCAAAGCGGCCCTTCTTGGTCAGGATATGGAGGGCACTCTCTCCGGTCTTACTGAGGTAGTTCACTGCACAGCCGTATTCCAGCAGCATACGACACATCTGGCAACCACAGAGGAGGATTTAAATGGTAAATGGCCTCATTTATATAGTGCTTTTATCCAAAGCGCTTTACAGTAATGACTGACATTCACCCATTCATACACACATTCACACACCAACGGCGGAGTCAACCACGCAGGGCGACAGCCAGCTCGTCAGGAGCAATTAGGGTGAGGTGTCTTGCTCAGGGACACCAGGCACTCAGCTAGGAGGAGCCGGGGTTCGAACCGGCAATCTTGAATCTGGATATCGTTGGAAACCTGGATACCTTGAACTGATACCGATACCATAACAATACTTTTTGCAATTCTGTGTGTGACTCATAGTCTAATTAGTAGACCATGTTTCTATGAATGACTGCAGCTTGTTTCTCTTCTATAAGTTAAATATTGTTTTACGTAAACATGAAATGAAAATGTCATTGGACTCATCAGAAGAAATTAATAAAACAATCAGTCGACCACCAAACTGTTCTCAAATTAACAATTTACCATTTCTGTAATCTTATTTTTTCAAATATTACGATCAGTCCCTTTTCTAAATGCACATGAACTTCGGCAAACATTAGATCCCACACACACACACACACACACACACACACACACACACACACACACACACACACACACACCTCAGCAGTTTTGGACCAGTGGAGAGGCGTCCCTCCATACAAAGAGTCCTCCGCCTGGAGCTGGCCTGGGTCTGCTTTGAGGATCTCCTCCACACAGCTGATGGTCAAACACAACAAAGACATTCTAATTTTCCATTTCAATTTTTCTCAAATTCCTTGTTTTCCATTATTTTTCAGAAATCTGTGTTTTACAATTTAAGAGTTTTTTTTTTTTTTTTTAAATCAGATCAAATCTCAGCTCAATAAGCAAATATGAGAAATGATATGAAAACTGTCTACAGACTATCTACACTATCTACACTAACCACAGCCATGTTAAGGACTCATCAACAGCCACTGAGGTTCCTCCCTCCCCGCTCCCCTCCATGTGCTGCCACCAAACGGCTCACTGGGTCTGACGGTGGCTACTCACGTTCAGGCAACGCTTCCTCCCCTTTTCAACGTTTGGCCAGAAATGGACGGAGCTTTTTCATTTTTTCAAAAAAGGAACATCTGACTGCATAACACTCGTTGGGATATTGCTCTGCTCTAAATTGAGATGATAGTGTCGAATTCTTCTGTTTTTGAATGCTTTAGTTGTCTCAGAGGGCCTCTTCAACATGACTATCGATCAGTGCGTGTCTGTGTGCGCGCTACATGAAGCATTGTAGCACTGTGCCGTTAATGACAATAAAACACTGTCGAGACTCTCATTTAAGTTGACAAATGGTGGGAAAACCCAGATTTTTATAAATTGCTTCCAGATTTTGACAAATTTGCATTTTTCATTTTCTATTATCAAATTCCACAATTCCGTCTATTCCACGTCGTGGATTTCAAAGGTCCCTAGATCATTGGCTTCACTCATCCGATGCAAATGTCTGTGCATTTCGTGTTACACCCTTTGTCTGTATAATTTGTCACCTGTTTGTTGAAGAAAAAGTTTAAACTAAAGTAGTAATACAGCAGTGTAAAATACTCCATTATAACTTAAAATAACTTTTGTGTGAAAAAATGACTTTTCTACCTTCATCTTTGAGCAGTGGCTTTATCTGTGATTTAATATCAATAACCAGATCAAAAGGATGCTGAAATAACTCCACAATGATGGTGATTAGTAAAAAGTGTCAAGTTAAGCTTTGTTAGGTCTGTCTGTCTATGGTGTTATATTTGTGCCACATTTATGAAGGAGCAATGTGAGATTTTGAGCGCAGAAAAATATATTTTGCGAGCACAGAAATTATATTTTGAAGAGAAATGATACGCGAGCAAAACATAATGTCATTTGAGCAGGCAAAAATATATAACTCTCACTCAGTTTTACTCATGCCCACTCTCAAACTCTTGCTCGCTGCGCTGCTGACCGCTGCACGCGGGCTCTCAATCTGTCCCTTCTGTGCACGCTCAACTTTGTCTTTATGCTCGTTCAATTTGGCACAGCGTTACAAATGTGCCACAATAGCAACCAATCAGAGACTTGAAGAAGCTTAATTCTGATTGGCTGTTTCGTCTCCAATCCTGACGCTTTCATAACACGCCGAACGAGTGGGATTTTAGATTTCCAGCCGGCAGAATGGCTAGAAACTCATAACTCACCTGACATTGTGGCGTATTATTCTTTTCACCATTTGATTCTGCCATTCTGCCGGCTGGAAATCTAAAATGATCAATCGGTAACATCAGTGGCGACTGGAGGAGAATCTCAACGTTCACATCGCAGTGGGAACTCGGATCCATTCGCGTCTTTGCGCCGACTTTGTATGTCATCACATCGCCCAAAATATTTGCTTAGCGTTTGGTGTGAACACAGCATGAGATCCACTGAAACAGCCAGGAGTCAGCTTGAACTCTACTCACCCCTTCTCACTATACTTCATGGCGCTGTGGATAGGGTAGCCAGCACCACCAATGACATCACACTTGGCCCCACCCCCCAGCAGAGCTCTGACGGCCTCCACGCGTCCCAGACGGCAGGCCACGTGGAGCGGTGTCTCCCCGTTGTTGTTCAGGTCATTGACCCCTGAGCACATCCGCGAGCACATGACCTGAATGAGGAAAGGATGGCTTGATGGACACCAGCATGGAAACAAGGCGATGAGACTGCTTCACGAGTGTTGCTTAAAGTTGGATCAGATGTAAGAGTGGAGGTCCGTCTCACCTGGATGATGGCAGGAGTGTCCTGCTTGGCGGCACAGTGCACTGGCGTCTCTCCGTTGTGGTCTTTGATGTCAGTGCGAGCCTGGCTTTCCTCCAACAGCTCCTTCACACACGGTGAGTCGCCGCGCTCACACGCCAAGTGCAGCGGCGTCTGACCCGACGCATCGCGAGCATTGATCTGACTGGAGACAGAAAGATGTTGTGACCACTCTGATATGACAGTGAGCTTGCAGATACTTCAGAGTTGATACATGAGGAAACCTCTGAGCTGAACAAAGATGTTAGCATGAGCTAAGTCACAAGTCAGCATCCACGTTCTTCGGAGGCTGCATTTAAACAGCGGATGCATCACAGCAGCTTCAACCAGGCTCTTTCATTTCAAAGACTCCTTCTAATGCAGGCCAGAAATGCACCCTTCCTTTCCCGGATGCAGAGCATCCAACTACTGGAGGTTCACGGCGATGCTGTGATGATTGGATTTTAATCAACATGGCATTTACCTGCTACACTCTCAGCCTCTTGCTTGTCAACAGCAACTGGTTCCTAGGCAACGAGAACGGCAAAGGGTGAGGGCAGGAACAACAGGTAACCCTCTATAGAGCAGACCGTCTCCTTTCAGAGACCGCTCGGTTCGTCTTTCCCTTCTTCAAAAGGACGTGGCCTTTGAAGGATGGATGGTGAATTGGGACACGACTATTGTTTGTGCATTAAAGTAACTCCAGCATACTTTTCAATGGAAGAACAGATCAAATGTCCTTTTTATGATGTTCATACTTCCTCATTGTATCTTTAACCCTTTCATGCATGAAATATGATAACCTCAGTCAGGATTTTTTTTCAGGTGTTTTTATTCATCGTTACGCATGAAAAACAAGGTTTGAACTTTTTTCAACCCTTATTAAAGATATAATTACATGTACACTCAGGTGGACAGAATGCATTTTTGTAGAAATGTATTTAACAAACAACTGAATTAAACTATAAAATATAGTGTGTTGAAATGTGAAATTTTCATGTGAACTATAAAATAATTTAATTTATGCATTCATAACTAAAACACCATTGAGGAATTCCCTCTCCTGTATAGATTCCCAAGTCTCTTGCTCACGATTCATCCAGCGCTAACTTACACTGAATGTTTTCATGGCTAGCTGTACTGCAAGGAAACCTCCTCGACATACTGTTTTATAAGCCAGGTCAATGCCGGTCCTTTTCCCTTGAGTTCTGTTAGGTGATGGTTTAGGTGATGCATCCTCAGCCTCAACTCCCTCACCATCATTTGCATCTTTAGCTCCCTCAGCCTCATCTTCCTCAGCATCCTTTCCAGATTCAGTATCCTAAGCTCCACTACTACTAGCATTTGCTAACCCTTCCTGTTCTGGCGGACCTTCCTCCTCAATGCTATTATCATCATCCTCACTTGAATGTGGTAATTCCTCCGCTATCCTGGAGGCCTGTCTATTATGCTCTGCTCCTGAGCGTTACAAAATGTAAAGATCTACAAAAAAAAAAGTTTTTTCAAGAACAGCTGCAGCAATTCGTTCTTGAGAAAGTTCCTAATATAAGTCCGCGTCAGATTCAAAACATGTTCTTAAACCTGTTATTGTTGGTATCTGTGTTCTTATGAGGATTTTTCAATACATTTTCTCACTCAAATTGTTTCATTTATATGTGTTATATGATTTAATTTAAGTATTAAAGTAATTAAAGCAACAATTAAGAACTTTTCCTCATCGGTCCCCCTACAGGTTGGAAGGGAATTGTCAATTACTGCCGTCCTAAATAATTTAGCCTACCGCAGCCTACCGTCGCACGCACGTTATTTGTTTGTATGCAGAACCGGCTCTGAAAACGATGAACGAGTTGAACGATGTCCAGTGACAAGGTAGAGTAGCTAACGCCTTAGCTAATATTAGCTAACATGAGCCATAGCGATAGTTACATATATATTAGCACAATAGCTAACGCCTTAGCTAACGCCTTAGCTAACATGAGCCAATAAAATAATCGATGTATTGTACACAGATGCACACTGTTGGAAAAAAAAATATTTACTCAAGTACTGTACTTAAGTACATATCCAGAGGATTTGTATTTTACTTGAGTATTAGATTTCTTTGGTACTTATTACTCTTACTTGAATACATTTCCAAGACAAATACTTTTACTTTTACTCAAGTTAATTTCTAGAAAGGCTGAAAAGTACTCGTTACTTTCAGGTCTTCTTTTTTTTTTTTAAGTACTATTGGACACAAGCTGTGTTTGTCAAAGAAGGTTAACCTATCACAGTGCACGCTCTCCACTGGGATCTACGTAAAAGCGGAAATACGTATCCCTCCCCATAAGGATCCTGCCAAAGTAGCCACGCTCTCGACTGTGTTTGTGTTTGTCAACACAAAACCGCGACAATGGCTGAGTCTCAGATAATGATCCGGAGGAACTTTCAGAAAATCTTTGGTCCTTATCTGGACTCCATGTTTGAGTTTTACAGAGTAAAAAACATGGACACAGACAAACAGTCATGTATTTTCAAATGTGTATTGAGGGGGTTCCAGTTCCCAATGATAGAGAGTTAGTTGGACCGTGCAGGTTCATTTTGTTACAATTTCAATGATTGTTAATAAATATCTGCATCTGCAACATCTGCTGTAGTCCTGTGATCCCATTCATTTTATTTGAAATTTACTCTTACTCTTACTTTTACTTAAAGTAAATTTAAAAGCATGTACTTTTGGATACTTAAGTACCTTTAAAAGCAAGTACTTTTTTACTCTTACTTGAGTACCATGTCGACTGAGCTACTTTTACTTGTAACGGAGTCAATTTTGACCAGTAGGCTAGTATTTATACTCTTACTCAAGTACTGGGGTCGAGTACTCTGTCCATCTCTGTCCAGCAGCAACAAAGCCAAGTCACCATCCGTCTTGCATTTTGTAGCCTCCTTCAGCTCTCGCCAACGAGTGTGAGCCGGTCCGATATTCACTCTCGTTCGAGCTCGTTCTTTGTCATGCTCCCGTTTTCTTTCCTTCGCCTCATCGGACATTATACTCCTCCTTTTCTTTGCAGACTCTGCCATGACGTCAATTTAAAAACTACCTAGCTGCAAGGTATCTTCCATGCACCTGCCGGGTGTTCTCCCACTGATCTCCATGCAGAGCCTCCACCTACCGGCTTTTGTAACGGTTGCCGTAAGGCAGGTCAAATTGGTAGTCTCATTAGAACTACAAAACCACTACCCGACGAGGCAAAGTTACATAGTGCGGTTACAGCCAATAGAGGGCTGCAGAGCGAATGCGGAAGTGCCATTCACCCGGTTTTGAGGTGATGAACCACTGAAACTATTTTGGAAACATTATTTTAAGGCACTAAAACATACAGCTTCCCTATTTGCTGAAATGTATTTACTATTTTAATAGTTTTTCAAATGAATAAATACTGTACTGTGTAGAATTTGTATACACTATAATACAGTACAGCATGATATATAAATTGTAGCTTACTGTAGTTAGTTGCTTATATAAGGCTACATGATATTAGTGTTGGTCCCCCTCCCCTCCCCCTCCACACGTTGCTATTTAAGTTTCACTTTCAGTTGTGAATCATTTCTGAACGTTTCTGATGTGAGATTCTGCTTGTAGCAGCTCATCACACGGATTCTTGTGGGTCGATTCATCCTTATGTTGACAAAACTCAGAGAAAAGTTTTAATAAACTTCTTCAACATGACTATCGATCACTCTGTGTGTGTGTGTGTGTCAGCCCCGCCCCTCGGTGAAACAGACAAGAGAGACCCTGGATGAAGCGGTGTGCCCGTAAATTACATTAAACACAGTAGACACTCTCGACAAATTGTTTCCATGAAATTCCATGAAATTATGCGTTTAACAGTTGATTCCATTTCCATTGTAAATCCTGCGTTTCCCTCTGTGTTTTTAGCATCGTGGAAATCAAAGAGCCCTACTATTAGGGCCTTTCCACACGAAAACGTTTTCAGTGCGTAAAGGCAGAAGTCTTGTGCGTTTCGCCCTTCCGTCCATACGGATCCGGCGTTTCCCCGGCGTGATGGTACAGACACACCAACTCCGGCAGCGACGGATATGGACGCAACGGACGGTCGAACGCACCGGCGAGTGGGCGGTTCTGTGTTCAAGTTGGACGGGACTTGAGTTTCGCTCTGCCGTTTCCAATATGGCGGCCGGGCCACAAACGATCTCATTTTACAGTTAAACTACATGCTAAAGCATGTTTCTGAAAACATTTGAGGCGGGAAATGTGTAGTGCAGTAACATAATCTGGATTCATATTTGATCAACACTGCCTAGTTTAATAGTTTGAACGAAGTTTCTGGAGCCGGCGGCATTGCGCTGGACGGACGTCATTTGCATAAAGTTCAATCTATCGAACTTTATGCAAATTCACATACGCCGACGGGGCCACCAACTCGACGTGCCGTATCCATCATGCGGAGCTCCTGCTCTACATAGACAATGAATGGGATCCGTTGATTTGGTGTGTCTGTACCTTGAAAACGCACTTTTTTTAAACCAGCTCTCAGGATGAAAAAGAAAAAAACGCCCCCCTCCGTTTCGTGATCGTTTTCGTGTGGACGGCGAAAACGAAAACGCTGACGTCATCGCCCCGCTCCTTGACCCTCGAGCCTGAAGACCAAGTTATGCTTCCGCGTCGACACAACGCAAGGGGGCTTGCGGACCCCTTACGTCCTTGCGGACCCCCCTTACGTCAACGCAAGGGCCTGACGTGTGCCTCCCAAAAATCCTCGACGCGCGTCGAGGCGACGCAACGCCAACGCAAGACCAACGCAGCGGCATTGGCTGTGATTGGTCCGCTAACTACATCCGCTGGAGACCGCTTTCCGGTTTCCACTCATAAACACCGCCATTTAAACTTTTAATAGGCTACTTTTATTGTTTGCACCTCGTTTTATTGTTTGCACCTTCTCGCTTTTGCACAAAGAAATAAAACACCAAGTTCTGAAAAATTGTGGACGTTTAAAGCCGGAAAGTAAACAAATAGGCTATAACGAGGCTAACGACGATATACGTCAAGCGTCTCGATTGGTCGGTCAGTCTTTACAAAAAACATAGCGCCCTTTACCGGTGTGGCATTGAATTGCATTTCGACACGTAAACCCAACGCAGAACCATCACGGTCTCCAAGCAACTGCGTGGCCGTTGCGTTGCCGTTGCGTTGCCGTTGCGTTGCCGTTGCGTTATCACTACGCGGAAGGAGTGAAGAAGCATAATCAGGGCTGACAGCCCTGATTATGCTTCTTCCCCCGCGACGTCTCGTAACAACAACAATAACGGCGGCCTCCGTGCTCGTAGCAGATATTCTGCTCGTCTGTACGACGGCGTATCAGGGCCACTGTATGAAAAAAAAACGGAGCCGAGAGAGGGGGGCGATATTCCGGGAAAAAGTTGCAGATATGCTACTTTATTACGATGCTAACAAACAACCGCTAGCTAACTTCCCATGAATGTAGGCATTTATTTGTCTAATTAATCCATCCCAACGTGTGACAACGCCTCGTCAAGGTCTTTAGGGTGACGGCTGTTGGTGCTTATTGTTGGTTTTATTTATACGGGCCAAATTGTCATCTTATGGGTGTTTATTGATCGGGTGGTCGGGCGGAGATTAGCCCTCCCGTATTGCCATAGCAATTGCAAACATCCGGTCACGCTCCGTCTCTTCTTCTGCGTTTTTGTAGCAGAAACAGCGCCGCATAAGGGCCTGGAATATGTACTCTTCTTAAATGAAAACGCTTGATGCTTTTATGTATAATATATATGCTTTGTTGAAATGAAAATATTCTTGGACTTTTGGGAAATACAATTTCAAACAACATATTGGCTTTCAGGAAACCTTCTTAAGCTTTTTTCTCAAACACGTTCAACCTTACCTCTGGACATAGTTATGTTTGAGACATTCTTTCAGGCCTGTTCCCACGGCGATGTGGGCGGAGCTCCAGTCCGGGTGGTTGCGGATGCAGTCCACGATTGGCTGGGTTGTCTCAGACTTCAGAGAAAGAGTCTCGTAGAAGGGGCGGAGCTTGAGGGCATACTGGGGGAACCAGTTCATAGCGTCCTCCTCCGATGCCACTTGAAACAGCCTGGTTCACACAAATGATATGATTAGTCACATTTTATTACATATTCTTATTTTATTACACATTCACATTTTATTACACTGTTACATTTCACCATAGGGGCAAATCTGAGTGAGTGCACTTTGCAGTAATGTTTATATCATTACTCTAATACTTGTATATGTTCATATTCATTAATATATTGTTTGTATTTGTTTATTTTGTTACTCTTTTGTTTGTAAAAATGTTTATATCATAACTATAGTTTATATGCATCTATATTTATGGCTCCATTGTTAACATGTTTATATTGTTACGCTCTGATTTGTATTTGTTCTTATCGTTACTCTTTTGTTTGTATATGATCATATTAGTGGTGGGAATGGTCAGTCACCTCAAGATCCGATTCAAGTACGAATCAGAGGGTCACAATTATATTATTAAATGATTCTCGATGCATCACGATGAATCTTAATTTGGATTTAAATATAATGAGAATTTTTACTTCAAATCTTTCAACCCAATTCCTATTGTATGATACAGTTAATCTGCTACATTACTTATATACAATGTGGAAAGATTCCTGAAAAAAGAAAATGTAAAATTGATAATCCTGACTTGACTGCATCAATACAGAACCATTCAACAAAGCATTGCGTTGCATCATAGAATCGATTATTTCTCCCACCTCTAGTTCATATTGTTACTTTTGTTTGAATATGTTTATAACATTGTGTTGTGTCATGTTACTATTTATTATTAACATATACTGTATATTTTAATATTTATGATTCTATTGTTATATATATGTTTATATTGTTGTTCTATTGCTTCTATATACTCCAGCTCGCCCACTCAACTCTGCATCAGCAAATCAGCTTACTGCTTCCTGCAGCTGGTTATTAGGCTCCATGGTGAGAGGTTAACGTTACGTTGCTGCAGTGGTGTCAGTGCCGTCATATGGGAGTAGTTGTATAAGGCTGTAGCCCCAGAGCAGGATCAGGCTTCAGCCCAGGAGACAACAAGATCTCCCCCTGTGCTTCTCCACCACGGTCTGGGAGCCCAACACCAGAAAGGGTATAACACATGTTTAGCATTACTCTATTGTTTGTATATGTATTTATTACTCTATTGTTTGTATATGTTTAAATGTATTACTCTATTGTTTGGATATTTTTACATTTATTACTCTGTATATATTTATATTTATTACTCTATTTGTATATGTCAATATGTATTACTCTATTGTTTGTATTGTATTTATTACTGTTTGCATATGTTTATATGGCGTCCTGTCCAGGTGAACCCTGCCTTCACCCAATGATAGCTGGGATCGGCTCCAGCCCCCCGTTACCCTGAATACAGGTTAAGCGGTAGACAATGGATGGCTGGATGGATGTTTATATGTATTACTCTATTGTTTGTATACATTACTGTTTGCATATGTTTATATGTATTACTCTGTATGTGTGACTGTATTACTCTATTATTTGTATATATTCATATTTATTTATATGGTTTTTATATGTTTATATTGTTACTCTATTGTTTATATGTTTTCAAATGTATTACTCTATTGTTGTGTATGCTTACATTGTTACTCTTTTGTTTTTAGGTTTATACTGTTAATATCTGTTTTTATATTCATAGTGTTACTCACTGTTTGTTACTATTTTGAACCTTGACCCTGCTTCTTAAATCTATGGCTGAATGAGCGATTCATTCATGATAAGGAAGCTGTACAGGTCTATAGTGATCTAAGCTAAATCAATAATACCACATGCTGAAGTGCTGTTGATAAACATCCTGCTATAATGACAAATATGACACCACTTTGTACATGATGAGTCCCGTACTGACCTCAGGGTCAGGTTAGGCATCTCAGGGCACATCAGCAGACAGTCCCATGACTGGCATTGACTGTTTTTGTACAGGAACATGCGTCCCTCCTCTTTCAGCAGGACTTTGCCTCCTCCACCATAGTCGGACAGCGGCACGTCCCTGACCCGGTAGGGGTTGGTGAAGAGGCTTGACACAGAGGACACGGTGTCGATTAGCCGGCCAAGGAACTGCATTGTCACCTGAGAACAAAGACGGCTTAAGCAGGCATATATATATATTATAGTAGATATAGTAATAGCCATCTTTACCAACTGCAACATTAAAATCATGACACACGAATCATCAATAATTATGTTAATAATAATAATAATATATTGATTGGAAATGGGTCATTTTGCACAATGAGTACTTTTACTTTCCGTATTTTCTATGCTAGTACGTTTACTTAAGGAAGATTTAGAATGCAGGATAGAGTATTTTGATACCGTAGTACTCCTACCTTTACTGAAGTAAAGCTGTGAATACTTCTTCCACCCCTGTCTACTACGGCAGTCTGTAGGATGGTAACTGACCTGAGACCTCGTTACCACAGCCTGGAGGACTGCTGTCAACATTAATGAATGATTCATTCAGACACACAGTTCCCTCTAAACAATAGCAACAAGTGATTGAAGTGAGTGCACAAGATATTCCTCATTATGGCTGCTGGCAGTCTCTACAACGGGTTAGACGGGTGGAGTGACCAAAGCTGATTAAAGTAACCATACCGTGATGAGCTAGCACATTAGCTGAACTCTCCACTATTGGACGTTATGAGACGTTTTAGAGTCGGGTCAAACTGAGGCTGGTCCTCATGATGCTGAACAAGTGGCTTTATGCATGCTGCTCACGGGTTCCCACTTCCACAGAATCATCTGCAGACGTTGAACGCGAGGCGGCGGACGGCGTCGGCGACAATACATGTAGTCATTTTTTAACAGAAATACTCTGAGCATCTATACTACATCTAGCTTCCTGCTAAGTGCCGCTAATAGCATTAACCTGCCGCTGCGTGTCCGTCCTTACCTGCTGGCGCTCTTCTGTGTCGGCAGGCTGACTTCTGACAGCGACATCAACAGTCATGACACTGCAACCAAACGTGCTACAAATCGTGACTGACGCGCGTTGCTCCAATCAGAGCTCAAGGAGCAGAGCTGCGTTGTGAAAGGGGCGTGGCATAATACATAGAAGATGCTCGGGGTTTTTTTTCTGTCATGTTTTTTTTACACTGGAAGGTCCCAGAGAAGTCTTTTGACATCTTTGGTTCTTTATAAGCTGAAGCCATTGACAATGTATCTATTAATTGTTTAGGACTGATATCCATAACTGTTTATTATTCCATCTTTGATTTCTGTTGCACATGTAATTTATTTTATGGACAACTTGGATGTATGTATTTCAGATACTGTTAATCTTTTGATTATTTTGGGAAAATATTACATTCATACGGCACTACTCCCCTTCTACTCTAGTACACTTTCTCCAACTAGTTGAAAATCTTGTGAAAATTGAACAGTAAGGCAAAAGGCATTTCTCATCCATTTCTCAATGCTTCCTGTTTTAATGTCTCTTGCCTAGCTCCTTTGTGCTCCTTGTCTGTTGACCTTCTTTATTTTATTTATTTATTCATTTAAAATAACGTTTCTCTCCTATATTCCCATATAGTGTTGTCCTTTTTGTCCCATTGTGGGGCTTCATCTCCACCTTGGCTGTGTGGGCTGATTTTTCATCCTTTACTCTAGTCTTTAGTCTACTTTATTCTGCAACTTGGATTTGTACATTGTATTAAATAAATAGATTAATAAAAAAAATATCCGCCAATGTGATAAAAAGATCCTGATGTCATAATAATGCAGCATAAAGCAGCAACAGTGTTACTTCACTCGGAAACTCATCATTTCCAAGGGCTGTCAGCACCCAAACTTCACTGCTTCTTGAGTGAAAGGGGCAGTAGGTTGGCCTGCACTGTGTTTAGTGCACATAGCTGTTGCTCTGCACTGCTACATGGCCCTTACAGCTGATAACGTTGTTCTGACCGATGCTTAGCAACCACTCTCAGGTCCCCCTCAGCTAAATACTGTTAGCTTTGTCAGCATGTTGGCTGTTGTTTGCGATGACACCGTATCCTGCACGCGCTGCGACCTGCAAACTATAGACGGGGTGATGATAATGACTTTTGGGCTAAAGAGGTCGCTGTGGTCATTTTGGATGAAAGAAGCTACGTTTCACTGCGCGTAATGATGCACAGGCACATCTAATCCATCCACTAATACATTGATCAGAAACCACTGATCGTTTCGTCCGCACAAACTGAAGTCCTCACTATTCTTTGGTGCAGAATACATGTCTATGCACAAAGTAATCACTATTGATGATTATAATAATATTTAAAGTATTATTGAGGTTATTACATTGCTATATAACAACAACATTTATATTTACACTATTTATGAATAATAATAATAATAATAATAATAATAATTACAACAACATATTATCATTGCAGTCATGTTGTTATTGTATTATATTTAATATTATAGTTATTAATATTGGTATATTTTATATTGGGTTATTATAATAATGTATACATAATGTTAATATAAACCGCTAAAATAATAGTAATTGTTATTACTATTATTATTATTATTATTATTATTATTGTTATTATTGTTGTTGTTGTTGTTGGTTTAATTCATCTTAATGCTGTTTTCATCTCTGTTCAGTAACTAAAGAATAAACTGCCCACTGCACAAAAAGAGCAAGAATCCCAAATATCCGTTTTTTGATTCTGTTTAGAATATGGACTTTTCTGATGCATATCCTGAGTTTTGTTGATATGCACCATATCTGGTCAAATATTAACCCATTATACATCATGAAGACAATATATTGTACAAACAATATTTTGATTTTGTCATGTATGTGTTCCGTAAATGTCCTCAGGGCGAAAATACCCAGAATCCCTAAATATCCATTTTTTGATTCTGTCTAGAATACGGACTTTTTTGATGCATATCCTGAGTTTTGTTGATATGCACCATATCTGGTCAAATATGAACCCATGCAATATGAAGACAAAATATTGTATTGGGATACGAGCAGCATTTTACATTTTGTCATGTATGTGTTCTATATATGACATTAGATCATATCTGATCACAATATTTTTTCCAATGCATATTTAAGTTTTTGTTGACATGAACCCCTAATCAAATATGGATGACGTATACATCTTCTTGTCATATACAAAGTATGAATATGATGCAATGCAGAATATAGGAATATAATGACACCTCATTTTGAGTAGAATAATTGCAATATCTGTAGCATATATATCACCTTTTCTCATATAAAACATATTTATTACAGATTTTGCTGCTAGGCCTGTTTTAGGTGAGATATTTAACTGATATTGATAGGTCATGACAATGGACAGAATCTGGTGATTTATACTGGGAAAAAAGGGCCAGAATCCCAGAATATTTCATTGGATATGTCACTGAATTTTCTGTACAATACAGAACATTTCTGATCCATATCCTTAGTTTATTGATATCCCATATTTGGTAAAATATGACCCCAATATACATCATGGGGACATATCTTATATTAGGATACCACAACATCTTATTTTTGTAGTGTGTGTGTGTTCCAAGTATCACCTCAAATCATATCTGGACATATCTGACTGATCACAAAAAAATGTCTGGAATATGGACCAAATCTATGGCATATCTGAATGTGTTACATACTGTATACAGTCTATATTAAGTTGATATATCACTTAAAGCCATATCTTGACTCTGGAACCGCTAGAAAATACAGACAATTTCCAATGCATATTTGAGGTTTTGTTGACATGAACCCTATCTAATCAAATATGGATGAAGTATACATCTTCTTGTCAAATACAAAGTATGAATATGACGCAATGCAGAATATAGGAAATTAATGACACCCTACTTTGAGTAGAACAATTGCAATATCTGTAGCATATATCATCACCTTTGCTCATATAAAACATATTTATTACAGATTTTGCCACTAGGCCTGTTTTAGGTGAGATATTTAACTGATATTGATAGGTCATCATATTTCAATCATTTAGTTTAGTTAATAATGCTAATATAAATTAATTGTCACATGACAGCTGCATGAATTGATCCTCCTTCACCCAGACAGAACAGCTCTATGTGTGATATTCCTGTTAAAAGCCCCGTGTGTTGGTGGCTTTGTGACGGACGTAGTGCAGCAATAGTTGGTATATAGATATGCTGTCTTCTTGGCTAATTTACAGTCTTTTTCAGTCGCTAACAAGCGTTTGTCCAACCAGTTTTCACAACCACATTTTCAAAAGTCTAAACACAATTAGCACACCATTGGTCTTCTGTGGCCATACCATTCACACATTCCATGTCGTTTTCACACAATATGCAGTCAGTGAACACATTTCCTCAATGCTTACATTTTCTCAACAGACAAGCTTTACCTCCCAACAAAATTATGGATTGTTTTTGTATTATTTACGAATGTTAACACACAACTACGGAAGCGCATTGCATTCACTGGATAAAAAAAAATTAGACGAGATCTTTTCTCGTAATTACGAGATCATGATCTCGTAACGAGATCTTTTCTCATAATTACGAGATCCTGATCTCATAATTACGAGATGTTTTCTCATAATTACGAGATGTTTTCTCATAATTACGAGATCATGATCTCATAAATACGAGATCTTTTCTCATAATTACGAGAGCCTGATCTCATAATTACGAGATCTTTTCTCGTAATTACGAGATCCTGATCTCATAATTACGAGATATTTTCTCGTAATTATGAGATCAGGTGTCTAATTTATTTTTTTTATCCAGTGAATGCAATGCGCTTCCGTACTTATTGAAGGTGTTTGATTGTAAAAAAAATATAGGAAAAATATGTAGAATAGTGGTATTTTTATGCAGAATGAAAATGTTACTTAATCTGAATTAGATGTATTATTATAGATATTTTACTTTAATTTTAGGGTTTTTGTTTGGCAGCCGTAGCTGCCAGTCATTTGACTGTTTTTAAGGTGCTTTTAACTGTTATTAAAAGGTGTTTGATTGTAATAATTTAGGAAAAATCTGTAGAATAATGGTATTTTTCTGCAGAACTTTTAGCATTGTCACTTTATTAAAGGTGTTTGATCATTAAAAAAAATAGGAAAAATCTGTAAAATAACGGTATTTTCCTGCAGAACATTTACAGTTTTTGCCTAATGCTTAAACACTAAAAGTGGTTGCTATGCCCAAATCATCACAACCTCTAGCTTTGGTGACCATGCCCTAAACAAAAGCACCAAACCTGCAAACACAATATATGCTTTGCACTGTGTTTGAAATTCTCCAACACACTTCTTGCAAAACACTACACACTGTTTTTTTACATAAGACACATTGTTCAAAAAGGAAGACTCGTGCAATCATTGGGAAAACACATCGATTTCAAATACAAAACACAACTAAAATTGGAAAAGCACACTGACTCACACACATGAAAACATTTAACATCTAATTGTAGACCAATCAGTCTAAGCCATAGCACTACAAATACACCTGATGTGAGCTCAGCTCCTTTGTGCCAACTTTGGAAACATGGAGGCAGGAAGAGGGAGAGGAAGAGCAGCAGCAAGACGAGGAAGAGGACGAAGAAGGGGAGCAGGCAACAGAAGACAGATATCCGATGACATGAGGGCCACTTTGGTGGACCATGTTATAAATCATGGCCTTACAATGAGGGAGGCTGGGCAGAGAGTCCATCCAAACTTGAGTCGCTACTCAGTAGCCTCAATTATTAGAACGTTCAGACTGGAAAACAGGTATGTTTTAAAGTTTCCACACTAAAATGTACCAAAGAAATTACAGTATTGCACATTGTTCAAATGCACAGTACAATACATTGCTGTATTACTGTAGGTCTATGGGTTTAAAGTATGATGTTTCATTTTCTACAGAACTGCCAGACGACCTGCACAGGGTGGAAGGCAGGCTATGTTCAGTGATGAACAGGAGGCGGCCATGGTCAATATTGTTTTGGCAAATAATGAAATCCGGCTTCGTGATTTGAGAGAGCAGATCCTTGCAGATCAAATAACCTTCACTGGCATCAACACTGTCAGCATATCTACACTCTCCTGATCCTTAAAAAAGCACAACATCTCACTGAAGCAGCTATATCGAGTTCCATTCGAGAGGAACAGTGCGAGAGTCAAAGACCTCCGTCATGACTATGTGCAAGTAAGCCACACACACACACACACACACACAGTATTGTGTGTAAATGTATATGTGATAGTCCTGTGTTTTCAATCACACTATATTCACTGTACATTATCTACATTTTTCTGTTTTAGAGGTTCCTGGAACTTGATACAGCTCCACAGCAGCATGAGTTTATTTTTGTAGATGAGGCTGGGTTTAACCTGGCGAAAACCAGACGTCGGGGCCGAAACATTATTGGGCAAAGGGCCATAGTGCATGTCCCTGGTCAGCGCGGGGGAAATATCACCTTGTGTGCCGCCATCAGTGTACAGGGAGTCCTGCATCACCACTCCATCCTCAGTCCCTACAACCCAGGCCTCATTATTCGCTTTCTGGACACACTTCATGAAACAGTAGTCCAGGACGGGCCAGAGCAGCTCCAGTTTGTTGTCGTCTGGGATAACGTCAGTTTCCATCGGGCTGCTCTGGTCCGGGACTGGTTCACCAACCATAACAGATTCATTACACTCAACTTGCCACCGTACAGCCCATTTCTGAATCCAATTGAGGAGTTCTTTTCAGCATGGCGCTGGAAGGTTTATGACCGTCAACCACATGCCCGCATGCCTCTTCTACAAGCCATGGAAGAGGGATGCGGCGACATTGAGGTGAGGTCCATACAGGGTTGGATTCGGCATGCAAGGAGATATTTCCCCCGTTGCTTGGCAAGGGAGGACATTGCCTGTGATGTGGATGAGGTGATGTGGCCAAATGCCAACAGGAGACGGGATCCATAGCCTAAATGTCTTCCAATCCTTTTCTTACAGCTCTGTTTTGTAGAACATTTTAGTTACCATGTCTTTGTGTTTTTGTTTTTTTTACTTTTGCAAAAACCTGAAAAAAAAATAAAAATACATTCTGAAGCGTTTCCATTTTGTTTTCATGTGTCTAGATCAACTGCAGTGGAGCAATCTTTCACAAAAAAAATCTATATGAGACTTTTAAAGTCAAAAACCATCCAAAGTACTAAATACAGCTGTGTTTTGCATAAAGCACATCTGTGTGTTGTTGCTGCTAGGAAAGAGCGCAAACAAAGGTGCATTTGTTTAATGTTTTGATGCTAAAAACAGTTTTGAAATGGGATTGTTAGGTTTTGTTTCAAGAGTTTCATTTTGCCATATAAGTTAAGAGTTTATCTCCATGTGCTGTGTCTTACTCGACCTGTGTGTTAAGTTATGACACAGTGAGCCAAAGTCTGCAACATGTGTGTAAGCATTCGGCAAAAACTGTAATGAAATTTTCTGTAATAGTAATGTTTTTGAACTTTATTTGAAATAAAATATTTTACTTTAATTTTACGGTTTTTGGTTGGCAGCCGTAGCTGACAGTCATTGACCGTTTTTTTTTTTTTTAATTTCTTACAGTGTATCCTTTTGTTGTAGCAATATATAATATGAAACTGTTAACGGATTTAGCTTGATAACCGTTGTTCCTCTGGTAACGTTGCAGCAATGCGAAAAAGGGAAGTGAGCGTTTTCGGTGGAAGGAAAACGGGTTCGTTACGATTTTTCACGTGATATGACAGTAATGAGAGGAAACACTGTGTTTAGACCAGTAAATAACGGTTGTCAGTTGGGGCCTACCCGCTTGGCGGTTAGCGACATAAGACGTTTCAAATCGTAAACCCAGCCAATAGGGGACCAGGCCGCTTTAAATTATAAGCTGTGTCCCAATTCGGGGTCTGCAGCCTTCGGAAGCTGCATTTGAAGGCCGATTACGTCACAGAGCTGCGCGAAGGCTGTCCCAATTCATCCAAACTCGAAGGCTCCTCCAAATGCGTCCTCCTTTTCCCTGTATTCGGAGGATGCATCGCTACTCCTTCGCGGCCTTCCATATCCCAAGATGCTTTGCGCGCCGCTGTTAAACGAACAATGGCGGCGGGAAACGGCAGCAGCTCCGGCACCGGCAGCAGTGTATATTTAAGTGTTAAAATGCGTGAACTTAATAATGCTAATACGTGTAGTCACCAGAATGTAGGGCCAGCTACGTGATGTAGCTTAAAGCCCAAGTTATGCTTCCGCGACACAACGCAAGGGGGGTTACGGACCCCTTACGTCCTTGCGGACCCCCCTTACGTCCACCGCAAGGGCCTGACGTGCACCTCCCAAAAATCCTAGACGCGCGTCGAGGCGACGCAACACCAACGCAGCTTGTTTTTGCCAAGTTAATAAATACTTTGATAAAGGAACATAGAAAAAAACTCCAAGGCACCTCATGGCATGGTCATAAACTTCAAAAACAGTCCTTCAACGCATCAAGCCTTCATCAGGAAGTTAAACATTAATTTTCTTCATTTCTTTATCACTACATGAATCCCATTACAAAGAGTTCCTCAAACAGTTTTTTTTTTGTCCATGAAGCACTCCTTTTGGGAGGCCCACTGCTGCCACCTGGCCCTGGTTTGTCCTCATGGATGAGGTATTGGGACAGAGGCCGTCCATTACGCCACCTGTCCTAATTGCCTCCATCCCTGAGGACACACCAGGGCCAAGTGCTGCAGTGGGTGAGCAGCAGCAGGAGGAGGAGGAGGAGGAGGAGGAGGAGGAGGGGGAGGAGGAGGAGAGGCAGCCAGGACCAGCAGGAAGGAGCAGAAAGAGGAAAAGGGATGAATTGGTGGAATTGATAAGGGAAGACATGAGATTACAGAGGGAGATTGAGGAAAGGAGAGAGAGAGAGAGAGAGAGAGAGAGAGAGAGAGAGAGAGAGAGAGAGAGAGAGAGCAGAGAGAGAATGGAAAGACTTTTTGGTTTATTGGAGAGTGTGATTGAGAGGCGTTAATTTTTTTTGGGGGTGTGCAGGTTTTTTTTCTGTTCAATTAAGTTCTGTGTTTGTAATTTAATTTGTTAATGAAAAATATTGTATATAGTTAAATTAAAATCTTATTACCTACACTATCTGTTCCACTTCTTATTTACTATAAAGTAAACTTTTGAACTGCTTTTCACAGTGACAAGAAAGTACATTTATTTTTTTGTGTCATTAAATATTTACAAAGTTACAATAATAGACAAGTGGGTGTTAACATGTAGAACTATTTACAAAAGATCATCAGAAATAACTTTACAGAGAACATGTAGGCCTATACAGTATTGGCTGAGCAGGAGTGGTGCTGCTGGACTGGATGGGATGCCACAATAAGGACCCCGGAGTCTTCTGGCAATGAGTGGGACATCATCTGGGAGGTGGGGGGTGTGGGATGCATGTCTCCACTGTCCACCACATCGTCCATCATCAGGGTTTGCAGGGCTGAGGCAATCGGCGGATGCCATGTTACTAAAATGAGAGGCAAGAATAAAATACTAATACTAAATGCTACTGCACAACATTTAAACATCCCACCACAAACAACTTCAACAAACAAAACTTTACAAAACACTTTAAATAGGAATGATTAAAATGATTTTACATGCCCTCTAAAGGTAGTGATGGTCGAGTAACCCCCCCCCCCCCCCCCCTCATCCTTTGGCATGTCGTCCTGCACTTCATCCTCTGGGGCCATGAGCGTGCCCTGGAGTGATGGACGTTAAAGCGCTGGGCTCCCACACCTTGCACTGGTCGTTTGTAGGGAGTGATGAAGGGGAGTGGATGTTGGAGGCATGGGTATCCACCGTCTGCCAAGATGAAGTACCCTGGAGGAGGGTAGATGCCACGCCTGAACAGTTTGCTGTGCCGGAGGACCCTGGAGTCGTGCACCGACCCCGGCCAGCCCACATGCATGTCGATGAAGCGGTCCTGATGGTCACAAACTGCTTGCAGGGGGATGGAAGTACACAGTGCAGGCTATGAACGCAGGTTACTTTCCCGCTGCTGCTGCCTCTATGTTGGACTCCAGCACTGCAGGAAGGCTACACTTCAGACTCCGGTGCGGTCAAGGGAGGGAGACTGACATAAACCACGTCAGGGGCGGGGTTAGGGGATGGCTTCTTGCGCTCAAGCCCCGGATGTTTTTGCCAAAGCCCCGAATGTTTACAGTAGGGGGAAAAAGCTAAAAACGGTTTATGTCAGTCTCCCTCCCCTAACCGCACCGGAGGCCGGGTGGTTAGAGCGCATGCCATGAATGCGCACATACGCAGCTGACCCCGGTTCGAATCCGGGCCAGAGGCTTTTTGCTGCATGTCACACCCCCTCTCTCTGCTGTGTTTCCTATCTGTCCACTGCTAATAAAAGGCGTCTATGCCAGAAAAAATATTTAAAAAAATATTTAAAGTTATAGTTTTTGCTAGATGGTTTTCATTACCATTAGTTGTAATAACAGTTTGCATAAGCAGAATATAAGCCAGAACTTTGCCAGAACAAGTTTTTGTTGGGTAAGGTAACTCGTCCATGCCTTTGTCTCCACCAGGCTGGACTACTGTAATGCTCTTCTTGCCGGGATCTCCAACAAAAACATCCAAAAACTCCAATACATTCAAAACTGTGCTGCCCGGATCCTTACAAGGACACGAAAATTTGACCACATCACACCAATTCTCAAATCCCTCCACTGGCTCCCTGTCCCATTCAGGATTGAATACAAGGTTTCCCTACTGACCCACCAGTGCCTCCATGGTAATGCTCCTATTTACCTGAAGGAGCTAATCACCCCTCAGCCCACTTCACGACACCTCCGCTCCGGTCAGGCAAACCTCCTGCAGATCCCAAGGACCAAACTCCGAACCATGGGAGACAGAGCTTTCTGTCACGCCGCCTGTCTTTGGAATGCTCTCCCTGACCACCTGAGAGCACCACTGACCCTGGACACTTTTAAAAAAGGCCTAAAAACCTACCTTTTTAAAAAAGCCTTTCATTAGTTGTTTCCTTTGTAGAGACGCTCTCTCTCCAAATTTTAACTTTTACTTTTCTTTTTTTATGTTGCACTTTGAGATTGTTTGCTCAATATAAAGTGCATTACAAATAAAATTCATTATTATTATTAATGTTTCACAATGATGGTCACATCATAGCATTAGTTGAGCATTAGTTAAGCATTAACAAACATTAACAGGTAACTAGTGGTCAAAAATCACTAAATCTGTTGAGCATCCTCAGGATGGGGTCCCGAGTCTATGTACAAAGTTTGGTTTCCATACATGAAAGTGTTGCTGAGATATGGATTCGCTTCCTGTTTTAACCGATGGTGGCGCTAGAGCGTTCAATGAAGAGTCCTGAAAATTGGTGTGAGTGATGGGACAGTGTCTTGACTCCAGGTACCAAGTTTGGTTACGTTGAGTCAAAGCATCGGTGAGACGTCAGCCCACTTCCTGTTTGGCGGCTTCGCCGCCATTTTCAATTGCCTCTCACAGGAGAATAAACTTGAAATTGAAAAAATCTTTGAAATAACTTTTGTGCAGATTGGTCTTAAGATCATCTGTGTCAAGTTTCGAGCGAATTGAACGAACTTTGTGACCCGTGAAGATTTTTAAAGCTTTCTGAGATAATCCAATATGGCGGAGGTCCAATATGGCCCTAAGTGACGGGCCATGTATCATTGAATTTGGGTTGATCCAAGGATCACAACGCTACCTCACTTGTGAAAATCAGATGCACAAGTCAAGGTCCACGTCAGGAATGCATGTCCAACTTTCACCCATTGGTGGCGCTAGTGTTGGGCATAGAGTTCTGTTAATTGGTGAGAGTGATTATGGAACAGTCCCGAATCTGTGCGCTGAATTTCATAACTTTTGACCAAGTGGTTCAATTTTCGGCCAAATTTTGACCCGTTGGTGGCGCTAGACGGCTGGGTTTAGAGGTCCGTAAATGAGTGCGAGTGGTCAGTACAGTGGTCCGAAACTTTCCTCCAAATTTCAGCACTTTTTACCAAGGCGTTCTATGGGCTGCCATAGACTGCAATGGCAGAGGAATAATAATAAGAAAACATGGAATCACTATAGGGTGCCTCGCAGCTTCGCTTCTTGACCCCCAATTATAAATTACAGAAAAATGTTAATATATAATGATTGAGTGAGTTTATTTTTAAATCTGACACTACACAAAAAATAATAATGATTCATTTTTGCTAATCATTGACCTATCCCAGACTGTGATTGTGTGACCATTGTGGCCAATTTGCATTTAGTATATGGAAGATAATTCATGTTTTATATATATTTTTTTCATTGTTTTTTATTATTATTTAATAGTTATCATCAGGACAGATGCTAATGAACAAAATTGAGTAAAAGATAAAAAAAATGATATATAATAATTGTACGTTTACTTTTTTGACACAGACATTTTTGTCCTCTAAGGGTCACAGTGTATAGTCAATTGAAAGGGTCCATAAGGGTATAATAGCTAATAGTAAAATAAATGATAATATTGTGCTTTCACGGAGGAGCGCGCGGTTCTTTGCATCCTCGTGAGTCTTCATCGTTGCCAGGACGACAAACGGGGCTTACCCGGCCATGTGACCACGTGACAGATAGGTTCGTGCGTGCGTGTGTGCGTGCGTGCGTGTGTACCCGTGCGTTTCAGAGAGACAGAGGTGTATGTATGTACATAATCTGATGATCGCCACCACCATCTCCCCTCTATATATATATATTATTTGTTGGTGTCAGTTGAATGCATTGTGTGACATTTCAAATGTCATGCCATTAAAACCTTGTGAATTGAATTGAATTTAGAGAGAGAGAGAGAGAGAGAGAGAGAAAGAGAGAGACGTCCGTCCGCGCGCGCGCGCGCGCGCACACACACACGCACACACACACACACACACACGGTTCGGCAGCGGTCGGCCCGAGCAGACAGCCGAGCTTGACGTCTGGAGAGGGAAACAGAGACGCTAGCTCACTCCGGGCATGAAAGAAAAGATGGAGCTCTCTGCGACGGGAGATCGAGTTTTCGCCGCGGAAGCCATCCTGAAACGCCGCGTCCGTAAGGTGAGTACAGCCGCCGGCCGCCCTGTGTGCTTCAGCCCCTAGTCGTTGGCCGCGGTTATCACGGCTCGGCACGGCTCCGGTCTGTTGGCCCGGGGCTGTCTTCTTGCGCCTATACAACGCTTATGGAGGCCTTGTGGCTAGCGGATGCCTTTACTATGCTAGCCAGAGCTAGCTAGAAGCTAACCAGCGAGGCTATCAGTCGGGTGTTTAAGCAGTAAAAGCAGCGACACGGAGACGGTGCTGGCTGCAGAACGAGGCGGCCCAGCCGAGGTGGTGATGACGGCCGGGCTATGAAACGGAGGGGACCGATGTGTCTTTCAGCTAATGTCGCTAAAGCTCGTGTGGACGAGGAGCAGCAGCCCGTTAAAGCCTGCTTCAGACCACTGGTCCTCTGCACGGTGTGGACAACGGTTCCCCACACATAGAAGCATTCAGATAGTGTTGATGGAGGGAATCAGGCTTCTAATACGTGTCTCAGTGTTTTATCACCAGTGCGGCCTGCGCTCTGGAGAAGACCCTATACATCATAGTGGGGTACCATCTTAAGTGGCTGGTAGTCCCAGTTAACAGCAGGCCTCTGGGTACTTCTGAATTCCCTGCCAGAACTTCCAAGTTGCACCTTTCCCGCTGAGAAGTCATTCAAGCATTTACACCAAAGCAGGAGATTTTGGGTTAGGGTCAGCAGCTTGCACAGATGTTCAGTGGCTCATCCTTTTTGTAAATTACGTAAACGTCATATAATGTTCCAAACAACTTGTAAAGATGTATGATGCCCAGTATTGAATGTATTTGATGAGTGATAACAGTGAAAGGGCTAATCACATGAGAAGAACAAGTACAATTTATTCATTGGAGTACAATCAAGCTCCAATAGGATATTTGCTGCCCATGAGTTTCAGATGAAATGCATTCAAAAGTCTGTTGTCACATACAAGCTGTTTTCGTTGATCCACCTTCTGTCTGTTTCTTGCAGGGAAGACTTGAATACCTGGTCAAATGGAAAGGATGGGCAATGAAGTAAGTGCTTCTCTTGACTTTACCTCAAATGGGAATTAGCATCTAGGAATGGGACGATATGAACATTTAATATCACGATTATCCTGGCCAAAATAATTGCTATAATATCCTAATATTTCTAAAAATATGCTTAAAACTCTTAAACTCAAACATTATGGACTCACTTTAACTTTCGTTAAGAAACACATATTGGTATTGCCTCACAGATATGACACATCCTTTTTAGTGAAAAACAATAAAATCATCTTCAATAAGATGATCCTAACTCATAATGTCAGTATAAATAAAAGTCAAATAAATAAAATGTATTTGTATCATGTATTTTTTAAACCAGTCTCTATTTTTTCACTTCTCTACCATCATACTGAGCTGGACAGCTTTTTTAAAGTCAGTGATGATATTTACGATTATCCTGATAATGGAAATTCACCACAATCAACTTATTGGGAGCGTTTTTTCAATTGCAATCCGGCTTCCATGAATACACTCATTCATGGCTGAAAATCACCACTTTTGCCAAACAAAATTAAATTTAAATGTCTAAAAATACACATTAACATGAATACAACCTATAATAGGAATAATATAAATCTTCCTATTTGTAAAATGTTATGTTGTGAAATTCTGGTGTATGTTGAATCAGTCAACAATTGCTAATTATTTTAATAGCTTGGCATTACATATATACATTATTATGTAACACTGTTATACCTGGCACTATAGGCTGCACAACACATTATTAGTGGCCCAGTTTAATAAGGAACACAGTTATATATGAAATGTAATAGGGGGTCCCTCCACTGGGTCACTATCAGCCGAAGCCCTCTGCTGTAGACAGAAATACCATACACAGTCACACATTCATACACACAGTCTGGTCTGGTCTCTGGATTCATGAGGATACAAGATTAGTTTCCTTCACTTCGCAACAACACGAGGAGAATCTCAATGCTGATAGGCTTTAATGACACTGCATAGAGTGTAGCAATATATAGTAGAAATGACTTGAGGGAGTTTGCATACTTGCCTTATTCACGTCGTGTCATTCACACCCCCAGGCTGCAATTCCTGTCTGCATTGACTTTGTATGCAATAGTGCCTCATCAAAATGATGTTTGCAATTGGCGTGAACACAGTATGAGTCATCAGCGTACATGAGGTGGTTAATGAGACTCCATGCATCCAGACGTACACTCATGCAACAGGTGACAGTATTCCTAGGGCCTTATGAAATCTGTTTGAATTTTTTCCAGATTCTGTTTTATTTTTCCCCAAATTCCTTATTTTAATTTTTATTTAATTTCTTCATGTTGCTGCATCCTTGGTTTTTTAGGCACAGCACTTGGGAGCCAGAGGAGAATATTCTGGATGACAGGCTGATACTGGGCTTCGAGCGAAAGTGAGTAAAGCAGTACGTCAGGAGAGCACAAAGTGCAGTCTCGCTTCGCAAAGACTTAAATGTGGTTTGAGTCCGTCATTGTCTGCCATGCTGCAGAGTTTGACTAATTTGGTTAATTTCAGTCTTCATTTTGCACATTGTTTTATGCATTTACTTTACTTTAAGAGCTCCTGCGAGAGTAGAAGATATGATATAGCTTTTTCTTCTATGGCATAAAAACAGTCTTACATTGTGCCTCAGTCACGAATATGTAAGTAGAAATATTCTTACTGTGCACAGAAAATAATTTCCCTCAGATTCACGATATGTGAGCACCGACCAATGTTGTTGTTACCACCGTGTCAGTGCCATTCCCCTTCAATGTAGCAATGTTAAATGCTACACTGGTTACAGTGTTGCTGAGCAGCAGGCTGGTGACCGGTGGCAGCAGGCTGGTGACCGGTAGCAGCAGGCTGCTGGTGACCGGTAGCAGCAGGCTGGTGACCGATGGCAGCAGGCTGGTGACCGGTAGCAGCAGGCTGCTGGTGATCGGTAGCAGGCTGGTGATCGGTAGCAGGCTGGTGACCGGTAGCAGCAGGCTGCTGGTCACCGATGGCAGCAGGCTGGTGACCGGTAGCAGCAGGCTGCTGGTGACCGGTAGCAGCAGGCTGCTGGTGATCGCTAGCAGCAGGCTGCTGGTGACCGGTAGCAGCAGGCTGCTGGTGATCGCTAGCAGCAGGCTGCTGATGACCGGTAGCAGCAGGCTGGTGACCGGTAGCAGCACGCTGCTGGTGATCGGTAGCAGGCTGATGACCGGTAGCAGCAGACTGGTGACCGGTAGCAGCAGACTGGTGACCGGTAGCAGCAGGCTGGTGACCGATGGCAGCAGGCTGGTGACCGGTAGCAGCAGGCTGCTGGTGATCGGTAGCAGGCTGGTGACCGGTAGCAGCAGGCTGGTGACCGATGGCAGCAGGCTGGTGACCGGTAGCAGCAGGCTGCTGGTGATCGCTAGCAGCAGGCTGCTGGTGACCGGTAGCAGCAGGCTGCTGGTGATTGCTAGCAGCAGGCTGCTGGTGACCGGTAGCAGCAGGCTGCTGGTGATCGCTAGCAGCAGGCTGCTGGTGACCGGTAGCAGCAGGCTGCTGGTGATCGCTAGCAGCAGGCTGCTGATGACCGGTAGCAGCAGGCTGGTGACCGGTAGCAGCACGCTGCTGGTGATCGGTAGCAGGCTGATGACCGGTAGCAGCAGACTGGTGACCGGTAGCAACTAGCTACCTAGCTAAGTTCTAACTAGCAGACATCCGTCTCCACAGCTGTGTCCTCTCTCTTCCTGGTGAGCTGTGACATCACTTTTCAGCCCCACTAACATGTGTTGTCACCATAACAGCGAACAGCAATCACCATTTTATTTTATACGAGTCATAAAAACAGTTCCATATCCGTACTACCCCGGTTCTATTTTTGTGTTTTGTGTCTTTTCGTCTGTCCTCCTCCTCTCTTCCTGTGTTGTAAAACGTCCATTTCTGGTGTCAAGCCACTTTGAAAGAGAGCAGATGTTTACTGCAAACTAAATGGGCTCATCAAAGTGAAACTAAAAGGGTCACATGAAGACAGGATGTTCAGACCACCAGCTGCTCTACTTTCACTCCCAGCTTTCATCACCGTCTCTTTTCACTCATTACGTTTGCTCTCATTGTGCCATTCTTTGCCAGCCTGTCTACCGGTGTGATCTCTAACTGTCGTTTCCTGTCTCCTAGGGAGCGTGAGAGGGAAATACACGGGCCAAAGAAACGGGGACCAAAACCCAAGAGCTTTGTCACGAAGGTACGCTGTGTGATGCTGCTTTTGATGAAGATGAGCTCTCAGTCCCACACGCTGCGACACATCAGCACATCATACCATCTGTGTCAAACCTGACATGCTTGATAAGAGTCCGGTCCAGGGTCTGTGGATGTACACAGGCCAATATTGACCCATAGTTATAGCGCCACCTACTGACAACAGGAAATGAGCCACATGTGACAGTCATCATCTGATTTCCAAGACATAACCGTGGTGTGGCCTACGTCTGATGTACAGCGATATGATGCGTGATGAGTGTTGGCTCTCTAGCGCCACAAGGTCCAAGCTAAGTATCAAAAACGCACGCCGTCCCGCCAGAACCCACGTGGAGTGCGAGGGCCCACTCAATGCTACTTGCAGCTTTAACACTGCAATAACAGGAAGCACCAGTTAAAAGCAAGATTGGCCTATGATAAATAATGAAATCCTTAAGAATTCTTCTCTTTCCTTGACCTCATGACGTTTTCTATTGAGAGTAGTTAGGAAAAGACATCCATGTCCACGGACCGTGTAGAACACAGAGCTAGGTAACTAAAGCCCCTTATACACAACGCTCTAGTGTAATTGGGCCTTCACACAAAACACAATGCAAATTATTAATGTGATCAAGTTATATCATCACCCTCTTCAAATAATGGCCAATGTCATATTTTGGAGCCAAATATGTTTTATATTTATTAATAATTTCACACAAAAAGGTTATACAACTATATTTTATTGTGTAGATGACAATTGTCATAAACAATTGTTACATGTTACTTTTTTTAACATCAAGACATGCGTTTTAGGCTGCTATTAGCAACAGAAGTTGTTGATCCATATTGTGACGAAGGAGGCAGGTTTTCTACAAAATGAAGCACAAATCTTAATGCTTTATCATCTCCATCAGGCTCGTGCTCAGAAAGGAGGAGCCTCAGATGCCTGCCAGACTACGTCACGCTCCTCTTCGTCCGCTTCCGGACGAGCAACTCCTTCCTCCTCCTCATCACCTCATCCAGCGTCTTCGTCCTCCTCATCCTCAACTGTGGCACCTTCTCCCAAACTCAATTCCCTTGCAGCCACCCACAAGCTGAAGAAAGACATTCATCGTTGCCACCGGATGTCTCGGCGCCCTCTGCCCCGCTCAGACCCCATGGCGGCCTCCTTCTCCAACCCCGGTGGCTTCCCCTCCCGTCTGCACGCCTCCCCCTTCTCCGAGACCGTCCGCATCCTCAACCGCAGAGTCAAACCCCGGGAGGTTAAGAGAGGTCGGATCATTCTCAACCTGAAGGTCATTGACAAGCCAGGAAGGGGAGGGGCTGCTGCAGGCAGTAGAAATGTTACAGCAGGACGCCAAAACATCCCTTCCCGCAATCGCATCATCGGGAAGAAGGGAGAGGCACCATATAGACCTTTTCAGCCCCCTCTGAAGATGCTGGGGTTCCCGATGTATGGGAAGCCGTTTGGGCTGCAATGTGGAGGTCCTTTGTCCCACCCAGGTTCCAGCACGGGGGCCAGGAGCACCCTCTCTACATCCTCACAGCACCAGTCACCTCCTTCTCCTTCCAGCTCCACCGGCGCAGAAGGAAAATCTCAAACTAATGCCTCAGCTGCTCAGTCCCAGCCCACCACAGCAGCCGCACCTTCTAGTGAGGCTCCCAAATCCAGTAAACCTCACACAGAGACCCAGAAGCCTGCTACTACTGGCCTGTCCCTGAATGCCAACCCTGTGGCATCAGCATCTCCTCCCCCCCCCTGCTCACATTCGTCTTCTTTTGACGAGGAGGACGATGGCGCCCTGGACCGTTGGACGACCCCAGAAGGAGGCAGGAAAAGTCCTTGCCAACGCAGGGCTAAACACCAGCAGCCCGCGGCCCCTGCATCCATCACCCCTGGGGACAAGAGCTCTGCCCCCGCCGAACCCCAAAGGGCACCTGCCGAGGGCGACCCCAACTGGCACCCTGAAATGGCACCGAGCTGCAAGGACGTGGTGGTCACTGACGTCACCACCAACCTTGTCACTGTCACTATAAAAGAGTTCCCCTCCCTGGCCTCTTGCCCTGCCTCACCCGCCGCTAGCCCTGAAAATGCCTCCTCACCGCCCCCGAGCTCCGCCTCTGACGAACCCTCTCCAGCCAAGCCATAGGAGACCAGATGAGGTCGATTGACGATGGAAGAAATTATCATGCCAGGGTTACCACTTCAGCCCTAAAAGGTTTGTCCATACTTGTGTAACGATTAATGAAATGTAACCGCCCAGCCATTGAATAGTAAAAAAAGAGCATATTTTTTTTTAAAAGAAGTGTATACATTTGAAAACGTGCAGCTAATACGCCCTTAAATTGCCATATTTTGTCCACTTGCACAACACAGCACTGACTCTCTGAGGCAGATTCAGATAGAAATGGTGTTTGTTTTCTGTTTTTTTTTTTTTGGTCCATAAAGTGACACCACTGTGGTCTGTGTGTGGTGAACTCTTATCAAGCACTCTGTCAAAGAAACGATGCCATTTGAAATCAAACGCTGCTGCGAAGGCCGTTATTGCCAGCCTTCGGGTGTTCTGCCAGTTTCGTGCCCCCTAGTCTCATTGGAAGTCCAGCTTGGTAATGATAAATGAGGTGATGTGTTTTTGCACTTAACACTGTTGAACTCTCATATATTGCATCAATACAGCGAGGTAAACGCAATGCACTTGACTGCATCAAAAAACGACCTATTTTATGTAGTTCATCAATTTTTCAAGGCCTTTTCCTCTCGCTCTGTTGAATGCACATGCATATACAGTATGAGTAAGTATTTATATCCACGCACAACCTTATAAGCTGCAAAAGAGAATACAAAAACAGTAATTTTTAAGTTATTGCTGTCCTTACCGTCTTTACCTGCTTGCCTAGCTTTCTCACAAACCCACCACCTTCTTTTACTCTGACGTCCACCAAGACTCTAAACTGGCCGGCAAAACGTTCCCCGATTTGCACCATGTGATGTCTCAACTCGCTGGGGTCTAGAAGATCCATGGGCTGAACACAGTTCAGGCTGAAGCCACCAACTGATGCAGCTCAAAACAATAGTGTGTTGAATAGTGTTTGAGCTACTTGGCAGGTGTTTGCAGTGGGTTGGAACATGTATCCAGGCAGCTTCACCTTGTACAAATCAATAGTGAGTTCTTCTCTTCCCTTCCACTTTGGGGGGTTAGGGTTTCCCATTCCTTTGGCCTGCTGTGTCTAGACCTTGGCTCATACTCTGGTGTACCTGTGTGTAACAATATTATAAAAGAATCTTCCGCATGTGTTGCCTTATAGCTGCTCCGTTCAATCCCGGCTGCACTTCTGGCGACGTTTACCTCGTCTTTCAAAAAAAAAAAAAAAAAAAATGAGAGAGAGGGAGAGAAAATCATGATATTGCAATTGATGAGGAGTCTTCTGATGTTTCTTTTTCCATTTGTTGTTCAACATTGAAGAGGAAGATGTCTCCTCCTCTCCATGTACTGGATGGTTTTAGTTGTTGTCCATACTCTTTCAATACTCTCATATGTTACACGTGGAAGGATTTATTCCAAAACGACACATCCATTATGAAGAAAAAATAACTAATGAAAGTGGTCTGTAGCTCAAATTCAAATTGAGGTGAAGGGACAGTACTGAACTTAAATCCTTACTTGACAAAGTGAAAACAGATCTATATTTTTCAGAAGTGGATGAACTAAAGGAATATTTTCTTCTCCGAATGGATTTATCCAGATTTGGAATAGATTTGTTCATCTACTAACTATATCTGTAATATATCTGTAAGTGGTGGATAGAAGTGACTCTTGCAGTTGGTAGATGTGTGAGGTTTGTTTTTTGTTTTTCTCATCTGGAGTAGCACAACTCAACTTAGTGGCCTCTTTTTCAACCAAATAGGGCTCTTGATTTTATTATTTGACTTTTTTTAAGCCTTTGGAATTGTTTTACATTCATGTGATGCCATTCTAAGTGCTCGATATATTTGGCATTGATAGGTGGGGAAAAGGAAGGATCTTTGTTTTAAATGTGTCAATAAAGATGCCTAATGAATTGTGCTTTTTAAGACAATTTTTTTCTTTCTTTGTACTGTAATACTTTTTAAAAATAAATATGCATAATATTGTTAATGTGATTATGTTTATGTTAATGCCCTTTTTAATAGTCCAATATGGGTTTGATCAGCAGGCAAACTCTGATTTTAATGTGTCAAGACTGCAGTTTTGTCTGGTATAATGCCTATATGAATTATGTACATTGTGTTTCTGGTAATTGTGTGGAGGGTGATGATGATGATGGCGATGTTGTAATGTATCTGAACTTCTGAAGCATGTTTTGCAAACCCTTATTGTACAGATGATGTATTCCATGTCATGTTACCTGTTTCTGTGTTCTTGTACGAGGCTTTTAATTAAAAGCTCTTTAAAAAGCCATTTGCTTCTTGTTTCTTTGGGTCCTCTCATAGATTTTGTTTGCTGCAGGTTAAAGGAAGACACCGCTACATAAAACGGCCAGTTAAGCTTTAGCAGCAAAAATGAACTGAATTAACAGCTGCAGAATGAGAAAGTAAAACCGCTTCTAATTTTTAATTTCAAGAACTGCAGCGACACATTTTACACAGTGGTGTACTAGTAGTAAGTATACTGTAACACGGTTTTTATGTTTTCAGCTTACTTTTAAATCGTATTGATAATGAACGTTACTTCATTGTTGTTGGAATTGTACATTAACTTTAGCCCTCGAAGGTACTGCTAGCCGGTTAGCCTACTGATGCTAATTTACCATCAAGGTTAGCGAGCATTAGCGAGGCGGCAAATGTGCAGTTTTAACCGACGTTAACTATAAAGATAGTGCCCATCTTAAAACGTGGTTATATAATAACTAACGGTGATTACAGTTTTTCTCGATTGTTTACACACATTTTCTGAACGCATGCCTCATACTCTCAGAACTCTACACACAAATCAAAAAACACACACACAATGGGCAAACCCCTCAATTCTCCTGCAAAATGAAACTTTACATTCAAAACAATGTTATTTCTTCTCAAAATGGTATTTTGCTTTCAAATGACACACACAAACCATGATATGAATAGACATTTATAAGAACCAGTTGAACACTGATGTGCTCAATGTAAAACACGATGAACACTTCTTCTCCATTTACCATAATGACTTAGGCCTTTTTTTGTTCAGTGTTACACTCACTACAGACAGTACATACATAAATGTGTTGTAAAATATTTTAGAATATTGTTTTTATATATTTTATTTTTCCCACAAGAATACTGTAATGTACACAGTGTTCATCCCAACCAACACAAAGTTGCATATACAGTGGTCTACATACAAAACCAGAAGAATTGACTGTATACAGTTACAAATAAGACAAAAAAACAACAACTATCCCGCATCCTCTCTTCTGTTTCGCTCTGGCCACAGCACCTCATCCACATCACAGGCAATGCAAGCGATGGCCGAGCAGCGGGGGAAATATCGTCTAGCATGGCAAATCCATGCTAGGCTCCTGCTCGTACCTCACTCCTCTGGCTCTGCCTCTGTTGCCAATGTTGGCATCCATTGCTCCAAAACAGAAGAGCTCACCTGTTGCACTTTTATGCTAATGCTCTGATTGCAAATTGTAAAACTGTGTTGCAGGTGTTTGCCCATGTGATGAGTCAGTGTGCATAGTAGGGAAATTAACTTTAGAATTTTGAATGGCAGTGTGTTCCTTGTGAAAACAAGAGATTTTCTTCATGAAAATTGTGCCAAATGCAGAGAATTGTGTGTAGTGTTTTGAAAAAAGTACGTTTTAGAACTGCAATTTGAGTGTAAAGCAGGAATTGTGCTTTCAGTTTAGCAGAGTTAGTTCAGGGGGTTGGTGCATGAGTTACATGTTGTGGTCATTGTGTCTCAAGTTCCAGTATTTGTGTGTAAACAATGGAGAAAAACGGTAATCAGCTCTCTCTCTCTCTCTCTCTCTCTCTCTCTCTCTCTCTCTACGTACTGTATGTTATTTATTTTAAGACCCATCATGTGATCACTTTTAATCAGTTCATTGTGTATTTTTTTATTATTTTTTATACTATTATTATGTTGGATTGTGTTGTAAATATTGTGTTTTACTTTTAATAGTTCTGTTTAAGGTGTATGGTTTTATAACATCTTGCCAAAAGGACTACAGTTGCGAATTAGCCAGCTGGCTAAAACTGGAGTGGCACATTTATGTGTACTGTCCTTTTTAAATAAATAAACTCAAACTGAAACTATGTTCAATTTAGTTCCTCCCAGATAGATTCTCTTATCTATCTGGAAGCTTACTGAGAACGCCCCTCGACTCTGTTGCTCCTCTAAAAAAGAAAACTATAAAACAAAGTTAGCTCTGTGGTATAACTCCCAAACTCGTAAATTTACATTTACATTTAGGTCATTTAGCAGACGCTTTTGTCCAAAGCAACTTACAATAAGTACATTTGTCAAAAGAAGGAAACAAAGAAACCACAACGTATCATTGCCGATAAAGTAAGAGCTAAAAATAGAACAAGTGTTAGGTCCTCATCTGAGTTTTTTTGTTTTTTTGGGGGGGGGGTGTTAGTGTAAATCAAAACAAAAATTGCGTAATCTTAATAAAGATAAAACATTACAGCCTGTAGACGACCTCAGCCAAATGCTATACATTATTTTGCATTTAATAATCTTGTTTGGTTTGTAGGATAATCATTGCCTGTTGCATCTTGCGCAACATCACCATGAATCATGGTGTAACATTTCCCCTTCAGCCACCACAACAAGAGGATGTGCGTCCTGACCCACTCCTGGGACCAGACAACAGACCTGACCCACTCCTGGGACCAGACAACAGACCTGACGCACTCCTGGGACCAAACAACAGACCTGACGCACCTGGGATCAGATAGATGGAAAAAGCTTGTGTTATCATTAATGTGTTTGCTGTCTGTATGTGCAATGTGGATGTCATGAAGGTCAAAAGGTCAACTAAATTAATAAATTAACCACTAAAGATGAGTGCAGGATGGTTACCAACTTTAGATCAGCTGTGTGCCAGCAGGTGCAGCCATCACATTTCGGTTTCTGATGCTTTTGTCTAAGCATTCACTTTTAGTGTGGAAACAACTGTAACAGTAATATTCCTGCTGTAGTGCGTAAATGCTCCTCAGAGAGGCACTGTAGGTGCATTCATGATCAGGGAGCAGAGCAGCATCGGTCTGTTTTCTCGCTCATGAGAGCTGGGTGACATCAAGGTCATCATGTGTGTGCATATATATATGCTTGGACAATATATATATATGCTTGGACAATATATATATATATATATATATATATTGACTTTATCCTATAGGCCTCAAACTAGGCTGGTCATCTCATCATAGTTCTAACTGGGAAACAAGAGACAATCACACACAAGGCCTCGTGGCTGTCACACTGGCTAAAACAGATTGCACCATCTCTGGTGTCAGGGTCACATCATCTCAGTTTTAGATAATGCTGCCTCCAGGGGGAGCTGTTCTTCCTCCTCTCCACTTAATACAACTTTAAGGTCCCACATCACACACAAATACATGTCAATTCACACACAAATGGATATCGGTATGTAAAAATATGTATATGTATATATATTGCATGTATGGTGCATTTATGGTGCATGTATACTGCATGTATGGTGCATGTATGGTACATGGTGCATGTATACTGTGATAAATGTAATAAGATTAACACAAACGAAAAATCAGTTTCTATTTTTTTTTTTTTCTAACATTATCATGAAACAACTAAACCAATATGCAACATTTACACACTGAACGGTCCCTTTTCTCTCTGTCTTCCTCTGTATCGATCCACTGTACACGCAAACGCACGCACGCACACACACACACGCGCACGCGCACACACACACACACACACACACACACACACACACACACACACACACACACACACACACACACACACACACACGCATCCCTGCTATGACTGACGCATGCTCACACCCTGGCTCCTCCTCTCCTCGCGGTCCCCATGGTAACGCGCGGAGGAGAGAGCAGCTTAGCAACACGGAGACTGAGAGGGAGCATCTCCGGTCCAGACAGCGCGGGGACATCAGAGGGCGACAAGAGTCACCAGCAGAGACATCTCCGGATGTAAGGCTCGTTTTTATATCGAATGTGATGACGTCCATGTGGTTTAACTAAAAGAGATCGCTTCTCTTCCTGTTGTGTCCACGTCCTTCTTTCCACAGCAACAATGAAGTTCGTGGTGGTGCTCGTGGGAGCGGGGACCGTGGTCATCCTGGGCGTCGTCATCTGCATCGTCGCCAGTGTTTATCCCCGGAAACGCGCCGAGCCTCTCGGCAACAACGGCACCCTGTCACCGGAGACTCTGCTCGAGCCCCTGGAGTCCGGATCGGTGGCGCATGCCGGACCACTAGGCGCTCTGCACGGCGCCGAGTCCTTCAACGGAGAGAACGGGCTCGGCGGCATCGGCCTGGAGGTTCCCACTCTCAACGAGCTCCATCTCGGGGAGGAGACCGGCGGTGGCTCCGCAAAACAGTTCAGCTTCAGCCGCTTGATCTGCACACCTGTACCGGTGGGAGAATGCAAGAGCAAAGACGTGAGGCAGCAGCAGGCGGACGAGCCGCTGTACGGGGCCGGGGACGAAGACTGGACCTATCTCCGGAGCACCGCGGAGGAGCTCCGTCAGATGGTGCTGCAGCAGAACGACCAGATCCTCATGGACCAGAGGACCATCCGGGAACTCACGGGGAAGCTGAGCGAGTGTGAGAGCGGCCTGGAGGACGAGAGGAACGTCCCGGAACGGAGCATCGGGGTCTGGAGCGGCAACCGCCGCGTCATGGCCGGGGATGATGTGAGCTCTTCCGCCGCGGCGCAGCTGCAGACGGCGCGGGCTGTGGAGGAGCTGGCCAGGGCCATCATGGACCTGAAGGACCGCATCGAGAAACTCGAGGTAACTAACCTGTTTGAGTTTAGACAGCAGGGCTTCTGGACCGAGTATAATTCTATTCTATTCGATAATAATTCTCTCAGATTTCCCTATTTATCTAAATTTGAATATTCAGACTTCATACGTATGCAGAACTAATGAGATGCTTTAGTTGGTGACCTGCTGTCTCTCTAACTCATCTATCCTCTTCTCCCCTCACCTCGCCACTGACTACCTGTTTTCTATTTTTCACATAGGCCTACTAATCTGTCCACATATTTTACTCATAATTATCAGACATTTTACGCAGATTTTTCCACCATTTCTTCGACTAATTTTGATAACATTTTTAGATATTTCGATATTTATTTTTCAAAACAATTTTCCTGTTGTTCACATATTTTATTCTTAATTCTCACAGATTTTTGTTTTAAATATATTGCAGATTTTTTCACATACTTTTGACTGGTTTCCATGTATCTTACATATTTTAATAATTATATTTTCTCAATATTTTCCAACCATTTTCCCACATTTCCGACCATTTTCTCGAATATTTTTTCCAATATTTTATTCTTAATTCCCATATATGTTTCCACAACTTTTTTGTATATTGTATTAATCGTTTTCAGATAGATTTGGACATATTTGACACCTTTTTCTATATTTTTCCATGAATGACTCGTGACAGGAGTTCTTGCACACGTTTCCCATGGACCCATGGGAAATCATACCTGCTGGCCCTACACACCCTCCCCCCATCACGTCAGCCTCTACCCTCAACCTCTTCATCCGATAGAGACATAAATAAAAGATGAGGATGCTGGACAGGAAGGAGATGGTGTATCTTTGTATGTGTGTGTGTGTGTGTGTGTGTGTGTGTGTGTGCTGCATCACTGCCAGTTCTTTCCAAGCACACTCAGTTACAAGAAGTTTGTCTCAGTCAGTGTGGATTTATATCCTGACTGTCCAGGTCCAGTCCTGCCTCATCAGCCCTCTTCATAATATATATATATATATATATATATATATATATATATCACCCTCCGCCGCTAATAGCAGCATCTCTTTACTGCTGTTTCTATTTCCAACTTCTGCTGTGAATACTAATCCTGCGACACCAACACACCGCCTCTCACTGTGTTGCTCGTTGTCGTTTCACTGCCCTTCCTGCAGGTTTATTTCAGGTTAAACCCACTAACATGAATAGAAAACCAATCCTGTTTGCTACAAAGAGACTTAATGTTAAAAGTCAACCAGCTAGCAACAATAATAGTAATTCACAAATAAGTAGGACTCACAGTTTATTCTGCTTTAATGAATACTAGCAGTGAGACTCCTTCAGCATTCAGATGTCCTCCGTTATCAATAGTCACAGACAATATTACTGATCAGATTAACATCAGCTTGTTAACACCTGCTCAACATACTGTGTGTTTAAATGGCTCATCTTTAGAAAAGACGGATCTGCTCACTTGAGTTCAGTGTCTCATTAAAAAGCCAAGCTCTTCATTTGCCTGTAAAAGGGAAACTCTGAGCTTATCATGACATTAAAGAGCACAGACATGCACAGAGCTACACCTGAGAAACACAATTCACAATCAGAGCTGAAACAATCAGTAGACAGAAGACTGGTGGGTGATTGGGGTTGAAGGGGGGGGGCAGGATTATATTCTTTTATAGGGCCCCAAATCTCTAGCGCTGCCCCTGCCACTCATACAAAGACTTGCTGTCATATACTCGCATGTTATAACGAGTAGAGACATGTTTTTCTCTGACTTTTTGAATCATTTTCTCCTGCGCCCCCTGCAGGCGGAGATCGGCCCAGCTGCCTTGAACGTCACCGACACGTCCATGGGTATGACCAGCAGCAGCCCAGCTGGTAACAAGCCTCCCGCTGCGCCCACCGGCAGTGCCTCCTCTCCACCGGCAGCAGCTGCCCCGGAGGGTCGCCGTCCTTCCTCCCCCTCTTCCCCCTCTTCCCCTGCCACCAAGCCTCCATCTAAGAGCTCCCCCGGGCGCGGAAAGGGCACCTGGAGAGTGGAGGACCTGGAGGGGGAGCTGGAGAGGAAGATAAAGCTGTTGGAGAAGGAGCGTCAGGCCATGAGGAAGGAGACGCAAGGCCAACACGAGAAGATCAACCAGGGCATCGACACGGTCACCCACCGGATCACGGAGCTGGAACACAGTGAGTCTGGAGCAGAAGGAGAGTAAATGAAGGGTGAACTAATGAGGTAAACAAGAGCAAGAGAAGGTTGAAATGAAACTTTAATGAGCTCTGTGGGTGAACTGGGTCAGCACAGCAGCAGTTCATATGATGTTGTTGAATGTCAACTAGAGCCAGGAGCTGAAAGAGTCATCACACAGCACAAACAAAATGAAATGAAAAAGAAATGACATAACTTGTAATTTATAATCTTATCTCCTGTTTATGTTGTTTGGTAATGTCACATTATTTTTTTAGATACGTTTTGATTTAGACTAGTCTTAGTTTTTGGATGGAAAAGCAAATTAGTTTGAGTCAAATTTAGTCTCTTGTATCCTTCATAGTATTAGTCGCTGAAAAGTCATTACATTTAGTCAACTTTTAGTCCAAATGTTTCCTCCCTTAGTTTTGTCAGCATTTTTTAAAATGAACTTTTAGTCCTATGACAAATGTCATCATAGTCTTGCCAAAAAACCCACTAGTTTCATCATTTTAATCAAACATATTTCACATAATATTGAGGCAATATCTGATGAAAAACATACAAACATATAAATATGGAACAAATACAGTTAAAACATGTAAGAGCCACCCCACTAATACTCTTAAACAGTAAAGACTCCTCATCAAGAATTTCAGTTAAAACACTTCTGATCGTCCTTATTTGTCTCTCCCATACACCTCCCATGTGGCTCGATGATGGGAAGTTCATTATGAACTCACATCCATGTTCCTTCAACTGTTCGTGATCCAAATCCTTCATTGCATTCATGAACTCTCCTCTTGCGCCTACAAAGTTAGTGCCTTGATCACATCTCAACTGTCTTACATGTCCACGTATTGCGACGAATGTACGCAATGCATTGATAAATGCATCTGTAGTAAGGTCATCAAGCATTTCAATATGTATGGCTCTAGAACACATACAGGTGAAAAGAAGACCATACTTCTTCAGTTCCTTTCTTGCTTCCTTCACATAGAACGGTCCAAAACAATCTATGCCACAATATGTGAAAGGGGCTGTTGTTTCCATTCTTTCTTCTGGCAAATCTGCCATTTTTGGATCTTGTGTGTTCCGTCTGTACTTTCTGCACGTTGTGCACTTGTAAATCTGCGAGGCAACTGCACTGCTGCATCCTATGACCCATATTCCATTGGATCGCAATTCATTGGCAGTTATTCCTCTTCCCTGATGATGCACCTGTTCGTGGTAGTGCTTAATAAGCAACGATGATACATGACTCTTCCTTGGCATAATGGCAGGATGCTTGACATGTGGGTGAAGAACAGATCTTGTCAAACGCCCTCCAACCCTAAGCACACCATGCTCATCTACAAATGGGCTTAGCCTGTGTAGTTTGTTTGCTTTGTCTTTGGGTTTCACTTCCTTGCCTTGCTTTACAGCTTTGATTTCACTGCTGAATGCTTCCCTTTGAATCAGCTTGATTATGAACAGTTCTGCTTCCTGTCTTTCTTCGATACTTGTAGCTTCACTTACTTTAGCTTTGATGCCCTTGATCTGCTTAGCATGTCGCTTTAGACAAGCAATAGCCTTAACAGCTCTTTTCCAGTCAGAGAACTTTGTTAGGCGGTCTAACAATGACCTGTCTTCCTTCACCTTGGTGTTGAGCACCTGGGCCTTTCGAAGTTCTGGATCATCATCATTGACTTCTCCCACCATAACATCTCTTCTGGGTAGCTCCCTTTTCCATAGAAAATCTGGTCCAGTGAACCAATTTGAAGCAACAAGCTGATCTGCCGACAGGCCTCTTGAAGCATGATCCGCGGGATTATCTTCAGACTGTACGAAGTGCCATTGTTCGTCATCTGTAGTGGACTTGATTCTTTGGACTCTGTTCGCTACAAACACATGAAACCGATGACAACCTTTGAGTCTGTCCAAAAATGTTCTTGAAGACCTTCTATTTCAAGCTCATTTCTGAGCATAACACTTGTCCTTGCTGCTACCACTGCAGCTGATAACTCAAGCCGTCGCACTGTGGTGACTTTGGTAGGAGCGACACGTGCTTTTCCCATGACTAGTGAGCAATGAACATCTCCATTGACATCGACTACTCTGAGGTAAGAACACTCCCCATAACCGGTGACACTGGCGTCTGAGAAGTGGTGAAGTTCATACTGCTTGACATCTGTGAAGTTAGCTGGTAAATAGCACCTTCTTATCCTTACCCTAGACAAGTTTCGCAGATCTTGTAGCCAAAATTCCCACTGTGGTCTTAGCTCTTCTGGGAGTGGCTCATCCCAAGCAACCTTGTCTCGACACAGTTGTTGTAAGATCTGCTTTCCACGGAGGATAAAGGGCGCTACAAACCCCAACGGGTCGTAGATGGAAGCTACTGTAGAGAGTACTCCTCTTCTGGTAGTTGGGTGTTCCTTAACGGTCACTCTGAACTGGAAGTCATCAGAGGATACACACCATTGGACGCCAAGAGCTCTTTCCATGAGCGGCTCTCCCAAAGCCATATCCATGTCCTTGACGCTTTCAGCACACTCCTCCTTCGGTATCGATTTCAATACCTCCTGGCTGTTGGAGACGAACTTGTGTAGTCTAAGCTTTCCTGTGCTGCAAAGCTCTGTCGCTTCCTTGATTAGCTGGATTGCTTCAGCATCAGACGTCGCACAAACTAGTCCATCGTCAACATAAAAATTTCTTTGGATAAAATGAACAGTGCTGGGGTTAAACTTATCCTGACCTTGAGCAGCTAGATGTTTAAGTCCAAAATTGGCACAGCCAGGTGAGGAGGCTGCCCCGAATAGGTGGACCTTCATCCGAAAAATTGATGGTGGAGATGCTGGATCACCTATCTCCCACCATAGGAACCTGAGGTAGTCTTGATGTTCAGGCCTTACGTGGAACTGGTGGAACATACGTTCCACATCACACATGATGGCAATCGGGCCCTTGCGAAACCTACAAAGGACTCCCACCAAGGTGTTTGTGAGCTCTGGACCAGTGAGAAGGTGGTCATTCAGTGACGTGTCTTGGAACCTTGCTGAGCAATCAAAGACCACTCGTATCTTCCCAGGTTTTTGAGGGTGGTACACGCCATGGTGGGGAACATACCAGACTGGCTGCTTGTTAAGCTCTTCTTCAGGGACCTTTTCTGCGTCACCACGAGCAATGATGTCCTTCATAAAGCCTATGTAGTCATTGCAGTATTGCTGGTCTCGCTTGAGCTTCCGTTCCAAGGACATTAGGCGTTGTACAGCACATGATTTATTATTTGGTAGATTTGGTCTGTCTTGTTTGAAAGGTAAGGGCATTTCAAAATGACCATCTTGCTTCTGTCTGATTCCATCTTTCAGCTTTGCCAAAAAATGAAGATCTTCCTGAGAGAAGGTTGTCTCTTCTCCACCTCTCTCACTGAAATCAGATTCCAGCACCTTAATTACATCATCTGGAGTGACCATTTCACTGACCTGGGTATTGCAAACATAATGGACTTCTCCTTTTAGCTTCACCATTGCTTTCACTTCAGGCATGACTTGTTTTACGATGATGCGGTGACTTACTCCAATAGCATCGCCGTAGTGTTCACCTGGGTCACCATAACTCACTATGCTCCAACCTAAATCGGTCTTCTGAGCAAATGGCTGGTTTTCCTCTCCACAAACGACTTCTCGTGGCATTAGAGCTTGTGGGCAGTTGTAACCGATCAACAGACCAATTTCGCATTCCTTTTGAGGCGCGATGTGTTCTGCAAGATGCTCTAAATGAGGCCATGCCTTTGCTGTCTCAGGCACTGGGATGTGTGTGCGATTAGCAGGGATGAAGTCACGTGTGTAAACAGTCGGCACTGTAATCTTCTTGGATGAAGATAGGCCCCTTATTTGTAGGATATTAAGTCTTTTACAGTGTACAATTGTCCCCTTTGACGACATTGTAGATAGTTTTAACTTCACTTGTTCTGTGTTTGTATCAAGAACATCTGCCACTTCATCAAGAATGAATGAAGAGTCACTCTGTGAATCTAACAGAGCGTAGACGAGAACTTCCTTGTCTGGATCACTTGACATTGAAACATAGACAGGTACTATTTCCGACGTCTGTGTACTATTACCATCTCGTACAACCCTGTTTGATGTTGTTTCCTTTGTGACATCTTGTGGTTGAGTGCATTAACATACACAGTACAAAGTAAATACAAATATATTCGGGAAATACAAACGTTACACATACCTCGCTGGCTGCACATAACCAAGAGGGAATGAGAAAAACACCCGGTTCAAAGTAAAAATGAAAAACATTTCCTTCTTTAACTCCACACAGTAACTTCTTTGTCTAAAACAGCCGAAGAGAAAAAACGTCTTGCCTCGTGTATGGTTTACCCATCGCACCTTACAGTGTCCGAGTGCAACGCAAACGAACTTTAGTTCCTAATTAACTCAATATTCATAAAAATAGATTAAATAAATATAAATTATTTAAATAAATAAACAAACATATCAATAATGACAGAAATAATATTTATGGCAGTTAAACTCCCACCAAATGACAATTTGTCATTTCACTTTACAATTAAACATTTCCACCATACAGTATACTATGAGCCTTACAGTTACCCAAATACTGTTTTTATGAAATTGCAACCATAACCTTTATTCTGCTTCAAGCAGTAGAATAGTCTTTTGCACCGGCCTATCAAGGTAAAGTGGCTTGGAAGTGCGTCTTCCCTGGCTGTCTAAGGTCGAGTCACTAATTAACAGTTTCACCTTCCGAACCCTCCCATCAGCGCTCGGATACACCTCTGTCACTCTTGCCAATCTCCATTGGTTACGTGGAGAACTGTCCTCCTGCAGGATGACAATGTCGTTAACCTTTGTATTTCTCTTGTCCTTTTGCCATATTTGTCTTTGTTGAAGATTAAGGAGATACTCCTTCTTCCACCTTGTCCAGAATTAATTTGCCAAAAACTGCACCTGACGCCATCTCTTGCACAGGTATAGATCCTGACTCACAAACTCACCAGGAGGTGGGAATATTATGTTGGACTTCATCATGAGAATGTGATTAGGCGTAAGGGGTTCAAGGCTTGTTGGGTCATTTAAATGCTCTGTTGTCAGAGGTCTGCTATTTATAATAGCCATCACTTCATACAGAAAGGTTCTGAGCGAGGAACTGTCGAGGCGTTTAGCAGACTGGTCAAGAATTTCAGTTAAAACACTTCTGATCGTCCTTATTTGTCTCTCCCATACACCTCCCATGTGGCTCGATGATGGGAAGTTCATTATGAACTCACATCCATGTTCCTTCAACTGTTCGTGATCCAAATCCTTCATTGCATTCATGAACTCTCCTCTTGCGCCTACAAAGTTAGTGCCTTGATCACATCTCAACTGTCTTACATGTCCACGTATTGCGACGAATGTACGCAATGCATTGATAAATGCATCTGTAGTAAGGTCATCAAGCATTTCAATATGTATGGCTCTAGAACACATACAGGTGAAAAGAAGACCATACTTCTTCAGTTCCTTTCTTGCTTCCTTCACATAGAACGGTCCAAAACAATCTATGCCACAATATGTGAAAGGGGCTGTTGTTTCCATTCTTTCTTCTGGCAAATCTGCCATTTTTGGATCTTGTGTGTTCCGTCTGTACTTTCTGCACGTTGTGCACTTGTAAATCTGCGAGGCAACTGCACTGCTGCATCCTATGACCCATATTCCATTGGATCGCAATTCATTGGCAGTTATTCCTCTTCCCTGATGATGCACCTGTTCGTGGTAGTGCTTAATAAGCAACGATGATACATGACTCTTCCTTGGCATAATGGCAGGATGCTTGACATGTGGGTGAAGAACAGATCTTGTCAAACGCCCTCCAACCCTAAGCACACCATGCTCATCTACAAATGGGCTTAGCCTGTGTAGTTTGTTTGCTTTGTCTTTGGGTTTCACTTCCTTGCCTTGCTTTACAGCTTTGATTTCACTGCTGAATGCTTCCCTTTGAATCAGCTTGATTATGAACAGTTCTGCTTCCTGTCTTTCTTCGATACTTGTAGCTTCACTTACTTTAGCTTTGATGCCCTTGATCTGCTTAGCATGTCGCTTTAGACAAGCAATAGCCTTAACAGCTCTTTTCCAGTCAGAGAACTTTGTTAGGCGGTCTAACAATGACCTGTCTTCCTTCACCTTGGTGTTGAGCACCTGGGCCTTTCGAAGTTCTGGATCATCATCATTGACTTCTCCCACCATAACATCTCTTCTGGGTAGCTCCCTTTTCCATAGAAAATCTGGTCCAGTGAACCAATTTGAAGCAACAAGCTGATCTGCCGACAGGCCTCTTGAAGCATGATCCGCGGGATTATCTTCAGACTGTACGAAGTGCCATTGTTCGTCATCTGTAGTGGACTTGATTCTTTGGACTCTGTTCGCTACAAACACATGAAACCGATGACAACCTTTGAGTCTGTCCAAAAATGTTCTTGAAGACCTTCTATTTCAAGCTCATTTCTGAGCATAACACTTGTCCTTGCTGCTACCACTGCAGCTGATAACTCAAGCCGTCGCACTGTGGTGACTTTGGTAGGAGCGACACGTGCTTTTCCCATGACTAGTGAGCAATGAACATCTCCATTGACATCGACTACTCTGAGGTAAGAACACTCCCCATAACCGGTGACACTGGCGTCTGAGAAGTGGTGAAGTTCATACTGCTTGACATCTGTGAAGTTAGCTGGTAAATAGCACCTTCTTATCCTTACCCTAGACAAGTTTCGCAGATCTTGTAGCCAAAATTCCCACTGTGGTCTTAGCTCTTCTGGGAGTGGCTCATCCCAAGCAACCTTGTCTCGACACAGTTGTTGTAAGATCTGCTTTCCACGGAGGATAAAGGGCGCTACAAACCCCAACGGGTCGTAGATGGAAGCTACTGTAGAGAGTACTCCTCTTCTGGTAGTTGGGTGTTCCTTAACGGTCACTCTGAACTGGAAGTCATCAGAGGATACACACCATTGGACGCCAAGAGCTCTTTCCATGAGCGGCTCTCCCAAAGCCATATCCATGTCCTTGACGCTTTCAGCACACTCCTCCTTCGGTATCGATTTCAATACCTCCTGGCTGTTGGAGACGAACTTGTGTAGTCTAAGCTTGCCTGTGCTGCAAAGCTCTGTCGCTTCCTTGATTAGCTGGATTGCTTCAGCATCAGACGTCGCACAAACTAGTCCATCGTCAACATAAAAATTTCTTTGGATAAAATGAACAGTGCTGGGGTTAAACTTATCCTGACCTTGAGCAGCTAGATGTTTAAGTCCAAAATTGGCACAGCCAGGTGAGGAGGCTGCCCCGAATAGGTGGACCTTCATCCGAAAAATTGATGGTGGAGATGCTGGATCACCTATCTCCCACCATAGGAACCTGAGGTAGTCTTGATGTTCAGGCCTTACGTGGAACTGGTGGAACATACGTTCCACATCACACATGATGGCAATCGGGCCCTTGCGAAACCTACAAAGGACTCCCACCAAGGTGTTTGTGAGCTCTGGACCAGTGAGAAGGTGGTCATTCAGTGACGTGTCTTGGAACCTTGCTGAGCAATCAAAGACCACTCGTATCTTCCCAGGTTTTTGAGGGTGGTACACGCCATGGTGGGGAACATACCAGACTGGCTGCTTGTTAAGCTCTTCTTCAGGGACCTTTTCTGCGTCACCACGAGCAATGATGTCCTTCATAAAGCCTATGTAGTCATTGCAGTATTGCTGGTCTCGCTTGAGCTTCCGTTCCAAGGACATTAGGCGTTGTACAGCACATGATTTATTATTTGGTAGATTTGGTCTGTCTTGTTTGAAAGGTAAGGGCATTTCAAAATGACCATCTTGCTTCTGTCTGATTCCATCTTTCAGCTTTGCCAAAAAATGAAGATCTTCCTGAGAGAAGGTTGTCTCTTCTCCACCTCTCTCACTGAAATCAGATTCCAGCACCTTAATTACATCATCTGGAGTGACCATTTCACTGACCTGGGTATTGCAAACATAATGGACTTCTCCTTTTAGCTTCACCATTGCTTTCACTTCAGGCATGACTTGTTTTACGATGATGCGGTGACTTACTCCAATAGCATCGCCGTAGTGTTCACCTGGGTCACCATAACTCACTATGCTCCAACCTAAATCGGTCTTCTGAGCAAATGGCTGGTTTTCCTCTCCACAAACGACTTCTCGTGGCATTAGAGCTTGTGGGCAGTTGTAACCGATCAACAGACCAATTTCGCATTCCTTTTGAGGCGCGATGTGTTCTGCAAGATGCTCTAAATGAGGCCATGCCTTTGCTGTCTCAGGCACTGGGATGTGTGTGCGATTAGCAGGGATGAAGTCACGTGTGTAAACAGTCGGCACTGTAATCTTCTTGGATGAAGATAGGCCCCTTATTTGTAGGATATTAAGTCTTTTACAGTGTACAATTGTCCCCTTTGACGACATTGTAGATAGTTTTAACTTCACTTGTTCTGTGTTTGTATCAAGAACATCTGCCACTTCATCAAGAATGAATGAAGAGTCACTCTGTGAATCTAACAGAGCGTAGACGAGAACTTCCTTGTCTGGATCACTTGACATTGAAACATAGACAGGTACTATTTCCGACGTCTGTGTACTATTACCATCTCGTACAACCCTGTTTGATGTTGTTTCCTTTGTGACATCTTGTGGTTGAGTTTTTTCCTTAGCATGACTTCTTTCCTTAGATTGTTCTTTCAGGGCTCCAGAGTGCGACCATTTTGGTCGCGTATGCGAGTGCGACTGAAAAAAATTGTAGGTCGCACTGGTGCACCTAACGCTGCTCGGGTGGAAAAAAAAATCATAAGCGCAGCATCTCTTTATGTTCTCCTGACGGTATCGTGGTCTAAACCAATAAGAGACAGAGCTCGGGCGGGTCCTTGCCTCTGATTGGCTGTGGTCCTTTTCACTGCTGTAAATTGTGTCAGTTCGAAAATGCGAGCGAGCAGAGCAGGTACTCTGAGCGCTTCGACGCTGAGCGCTTCGATTTTCTTTGAAAATGAAGAGAGGCAGAAAGCCTTGCCCCGTGACTAATTAAAAAGCCCAAAAATATGCCTTCAGACAGGACTGGTTGAAGCAATTTCCCTGGCTGATGTACAATGAAGAAAGGGACTCAATGCACTGCATTTATTGGCGGGAGTGCGGTCAGCATTTGGCCGGTAATAAATAGTGCGTTTGTGGAAGAGTCAACAACATTTCGCATCGAGACATTGAAAAAGCGCAATATGTCCAAAAAGCATACTACATGCCGTGATAAGTGTGTTAATAAAGTGGCCCCTCATCCAGCTGCATTTCAGCGTCAGGCTGTATCAATCACGTCCGCTGAGGAATCTGAAATGATTATAAAATTCAACGTCGCATACAATATTGCAAAGGAGGAGTTGCCGTTCACTAAATTTAAGTCCGAAATTATTCTGATGAAAAAAATGGCGACACACTAAAGAACAAGACAGCTGCGGAGGTTGGAAACGCCACGTACACGTCATTCATGATTGACGGCGACACAGACGTCTCTACGAAGGAGTGCGTTATTGTCTACTGCAGCATTTTGCGTAAAGGGAGGCCGGTCAACATGTTAATTGGACATGTCCGGTGGAGCATGGACACGCACAGTGTTTGAAGGCCCACATTACAGCATGAGAGATCATGAATAGGAAATTGTATAGTAGCCTATTCCTAATATTATTATTAAAAATGAATAGCCTAAGTAAAAATATAATTAGGCTAGGCTAAGATCACATAAACAGTTTTCCATTTGCAATCTATAGGCTAGTGACCTGTATGATCTTTTTATTCTTGAGGAATTTATGCTGCCACAAAGCAAGCATTTACTGCGCTTGGGCATCAGTGTGCAGATTGGCTGGAGAAAACGGGTGCTCTGGGTGCTGATGGTGCTGCAGTTAACCTAGGCCATAAGGGGGTGTCATTATGTAAAAGGAGAGCGATAAAAAGGTGACTTTTTGGCGTTAAAGGCGACGCGATGAAAAATGTGGGTGCACCTAAATTTTGTGCTGGTGCACCTAAAAAAAAAAGTTAGGCGCACCAGTGCAACCAATGCAAAAAGTTAGTCTGGAGCCCTGTCTTTCTTTATTTCTTGTTCCCTTTTCGAACGTTCTTCGTGCAGGCATGTGGGGTGCCTCTTTGTGCAAGTATCGCAGACCATGCGGTTACTGCAACTCTTAGATTGGTGGCCAGGGCTCAAACAGCCGAAGCACAGCTTTTCACTTTGAATGAATCTGACACGGTCAGCAACTGGCTTCTCACTGAATTTGTAGCACTTGTGTAAGCTGTGTCCTGGTTTCTTACAAAACACATGTGACTATTTTCCTTTCACTGGTGTTTGTTGGGTTGCAAGCAATGCTGGCCTCCATTGACAGAAACGTCACAAAATAACTGAAGTTTGGGAACCTACCATATTCAAGTTGATATTGTGTGGCCTTTCGGTTCCATCCAGTACTTAACCAGTCAGGTAGCTTGGTAGCAAGTTTTTGATTCTCAATTCCATCATTAAGAACGTGGAGACTCTCATTGTTAGCCATAGCACTTTCGCAACTGCGTAAAAAGTCCACAAATTTCCTCAACTCAGCACTCTCTTTTGAAGCAATCTTTGGCCACGCATGTAGTTTGTCTCGGAAAGCCTTGGCAATTACAAAGGGTTGGCCATATCTTTCATTAAGCAGGTCCCATGCTGCATTGTATGAGTCTTCTGAACCAACCAGAAAATGACCTTCTAAGGCTTCTTTAACGGCTCCTCCGACATATTTTTGGAGGAAGAAGACTTTCTCTGTGGTTGGAATATTCTTTCTCTCAATAAGTGTCCGAAAGGACGATTTCCAATGATTAAACTTGAGTGGATCTCCACTAAAAATTGAAGGCTCAGGAATGGGTAGCCTGTTTGCTGTTATAGCCTCAGCTAAGATCTTCACCAGCTCTCCCATGTCATTTTGGAGCACACTTTTTGGAGTCACATCTCTGAGTGGTGGTGGGTGCTGATCAGCAGTACTCACCTGATCCATTGACTGTATAACTGTAAGCAACTCAGCCTCAGGGTTCTGAGGTACAAAGTCTGGGGCTGGATAGAGCTCATTTGCATCATACACTTGAAGCTTTGCTTTAGCTTTTTTAGCTTTTCCAAACGCTCAAGCTCTCTCTTCAGATTTTCAACTGACCTTTTTCTTACAGCATTCTCCTCATGCTGTCTCTTTAACAGAGCTGCTTCTTGTTTCTCTCTTTCTATCTTGCGTTCAAGTTCCTCCTTTTCTCGTTGAAGACGGCGAGTTGATGCAGCTGCTTCTTGGTCTGCAACTATCAACTTGTTTTCAGCTTCAAGTCTCTGCAGTTCTGCTTGGTGGCCTTCTTGCTCAGCCATAATCTTCAATACAGCCCGTGTATGTGCATACTCAGCAGCAGCTTCTTGTCTTTTGGATGAGGATACAGCAGAGTGAAGGGATTTAGACTTAGGACCTTTAAGTTCATGAAATGAAACACTGGAGGTTGAAGATGCGAAGAGCTAGCATCAGGCCAAATAATCTCTTCCTCTGTTCCTTGAATTTGAGACTGTGCATTCTGTATTACAATGCTGGTGACTGATGCACATCTGTCCAACTTGCGTCTCATGTCATGAGCTGGGCTGTCAATGTTTCTGTATTCATTATAAACACTGTTCAGCTCAAATTCTACCCTTTGAATACTTTCAATGTGTTCTTGTAGGATATTGCTGGGATCTTGTCTGATTACAGATTTTTTAGCCACCTTAGTCAGTACCTTCCAGCGTTCATAAATGCTGTCAAAGCGAAGTGATAATCCTTTCACCTTTTCCTTCTGAAATTCCCTTCCCTTTTCCGTTAATGTTCGAGCTCTTTCACTTCTACGGAGCTCTGCAGGCTGTACCGCTTGTTGTTCAATGTCAGACTTCTCTGACGCAAGATCCTTTTCACTTGTTTGTGACATCTTAAATTATTTGTGGATTGCCTGTACTCAGTTAACATTAGCTGTGTAGTTAACAGCAGATATTTCCACAAAGACAGAAATTAAAAGTCAAACTATATAAGGTCAATGTCCTTAGTCCTTAGATCATCCCCTTAAGTAACAAATGTTGTGAAGCTTTGGTAATATCACAATTACACTTGACAACATACTTATGGCCACATTTAAATGAACATGCTTAGAAAATAAAAACTTCAAAAACACTGAAAATATTGGCTTGCTTAAATGTGCACAAATGTTTTCCTTTTTTCGAGTTATGACTTAATTTCTTCAATTGACAATATATAAATGCCTCTTCATACACTTTAACCACAGTTATTATTAAGGTTACACACAGTCCCTTGTAGTTTTCAAACTTCTTGTCACCTTTCAGAACACAAACTTAAGTGTCTGACTTATGGACATCTTCATGAAAAACTGATGAACTAAAGTGTCCTTAACGATAAACATGGGCTTATCTGTATCCCGTCTTGATGAGTTGTCGGGTTAGCAGGTCCGTGGCGCGCGCGCAGATCCGGGCCGGTCGCGCGCAGATTCGGGCACGTCACGCAGTATAGTATTAACAGTAGTAGTAGTATCAACAGTAGTAGTCCATGGCATGGATCCATCTCAACCATGTCGTCGTAGACCAAAAAGCAGCAAAATCCAGTATGTTGAGCAGTCACACTCTCTCTACCAGAGAGAGAGAGAGAGAGAGAGAGAGAGAGAGAGAGAGAGAGTCAGTGTGTCATTATAACCCCCCCTGGCAGTCTATTCCTATAGCAGCATAACTAAGAGCTGGTTCAAGGCAAACATGAGCCAACCCTTACTATAAGTGTTGTCAAAGAGGAAGGTTTTAAGCCTACTCTTAAATGTGGGAACGGTGTCTGACTCCAGAACCAGAACCAGAAGACGGTTCCACAGAAGAGGAGCTTGATGGCTGAAAGCTCTGGCACCTGTTCTAATTTTGGAGGCTTTAGGAACTACAAGTAACCCTTTATTCTGAGAGTGTAGTGTTCTAGTAGGACAGTAGGGTTCAATGAGCTTGTTAAGATATGATGGTCCATTAAGAGCCTTGTAGGTGAGGAGAAGGATGTTGAATGAGAAGAGAAATACCAGTGTCTTTGAATGAATACCACCCAATAACGCATCGTCCTTCTCTTTTTTCATCTCCCTAGCATTGACAGAGCCGTCCTTCCCTGATGGCTTTGTCCTCTCCTTCCCCATGCGGACCAACTACATGTACGGCCTGGTGAGAAAAGAGATCACAGAGATGTACGCCTTCACTGCCTGTGTGTGGCTAAAGGCCAAAGAAGGGGGCATTGGTACCCCCTTCTCCTACTCGGTCCCAGGGCAGCCCAACGAGCTGGTGCTGCTGCAGGGAGTCCACAACCCTGTGGAGCTGCTCATCAACGACAAGGTACATTCAATTCAGTTACATTTATGTATACTGCTCAAAATAACAAGTAAGCCTCAGAGGGCTTTACAATCTGTACAATATGAGCAATCTGTCTCATCCGATAAGGAAATCTCCTTAAAAAAAAAAAGAAGGCATCCCACTCCCAGGATGGACAGAAGTGCAATAGATGTCCAAAGAAACTGTCTTCATGTGATACATGTGTACTAGATTTACATCTGGGTGAAACCTGGGGCTGCCTCATTGAACATTTGTAGGGAGAGCTATCGATCCACCTTGCCAAACCAAAGCACAAGAACAATATCAGCAAACACAATTTAAGACTTTTAATTTGTTCTTTTTTTTCATGGAAAAGGCACTTTTTGCTGTCACACCTCGGCAACAATGTTGCATGAAAACACCTAATAAAGCAGAAATTAGTTCCTTGTAATTACTCTTAGACTTCCTGTTCATGAGTCATGTAATGAATAGGAATTGGTACAGAATAGGTAGTCCCAAAACAGGTGATGCCCTTGAACAACAAATTACATTTTAACCACAAAAAGAAAGAATGTTGCAAGAGATCTTCTCAGGTTATACAGCCAGTCGTTATTGAGGAAAGACAGCATCGAGCCGAGCTTTTTGCAGCTGTTGGTTTATGCATTAATGTTTACCTTTTATAGCTGATGGTTCCCATGGTAGAGAGGAGTGGGGGTTTGCAACAGTGGTAGAGGAAGGTTGAGACTGTCCATAGGCTGTAGTCTTGCTGATAGAAACCACCAGTGTGTCCATTTTCTGCCATGATTACTAACCTCCAATATCCAATTAGAATGCAAGCTTGATGTGTATTAGCTCGCTTGAAACCACTTTGTAAAGAAAGGTGTTTGTTTTCTGACCTGTAGGTGGCGCAGCTGCCCCTTTCCCTACCACAGAATGAGTGGCAGCACATCTGTGTCAGCTGGACCCTGAGAGACGGGGTGTGGAAGGCGTACCAAGAGGGGAAGATGAAGGGGAGGGGAGAGGGACTGGCTGCCTGGCATCCCATCAAACCAGGAGGAGTCCTCATACTGGGACAGGAACAGGTGACACATATAGCATGGATGGATGAATGGATTTAACTGATGGAGGAATGAATGGATAAACAGAATGATTGATGGATGGTTGGTTGAACAAACTAATAGATGGACCCATAATGGACAGATATAGATGGATATATGGATGGATGAAAGAATGGAAGGGTCACAGCTAGATGGATGGATCAAGTAATGAAGAATGGATGGTTGGACGGATTAATGGGTGAATGGATGAATGGATAGATTGGAGGATGGATGCATGAATAATTAATTGGTACTACACTGAATCGGTACCATCATGTCAGACTGACTGGTACTATGTCAGGCAACAATTTCGCTGACTGGTGAGCCGGAAACATGACGAAAATAATTCATTAATTATATATATGAAAAAAAAATCATAAAGAAAACGGGATTGATATGTGGAAGCTGTGCATGTTTTAGGGGGTAGGAGCAGAAAAACGGACGTTGCAGTTTATATGTTGCTATTTCCCGTGGTCGGATGAACTATTAGAGCGCCCAGCATCATTTTACCAGGACTTACACACGCTGAGCACCGACTCTCTCTCTCTCTCTCTTTCTCTCTCGCTCTCTCTCTCTCTCTCTCTCTCTCTCTCTCTCTCTCTCTCTCTTATTCTTATTCTTATTATTATATGATTATTCAGGGAGCAGGAATCTTTGTCTAAATGGAGACAGGGCCAGCAGAATAGCCGCTGTAGCTTGGCGCTACCAGCTAGCGACTCAGTGCGGACGTAATTCTCCTCATTAAAGGCTCATTTATGCTTCCATTTCGTGCGTAAATAGAGACGTGCGTTATCAACGTTCTAAACGTCGCTGCCCTCATGCTTTCATGCGTCCTCTACGTTGGAATGGACGTTGAGCAAAACATCCTCTAGAGGGCGTCGTTCACATTAAAACGTTACTCCAATAAAGTTTTTAAAAAATAAGTTTATCACAACAACAAACATGGCGACTGGACAATGGATGAGACAATGATCCTGCATCTATTGAGAAGGAGGCAAAATCGCAGGCAGCTTTGTAGATGGCGGTGGTCTGTGAGACCACTGAATACATCCCTTTCTGTGCACAATGCCCGACACTAGCCCCACGATTTCCGTTGGAACTGCAACGTTTGGTCCGTATCGGTACGCATCTGCAAGCTTGCAGGATACGGACAGAAATACGGACGAAATATACGCAGAGAACGGACAGAAGGCTCAGTCCATATCCGTATGCGTGTCTAGCGTAGAGCATAAATGAGCCTCTCCGTACGGACTCCGTACTACGGAGCTCTAGTTTTGGTGTTAATCCGGAGTTGCTGTTGTAGAGGCAGTTTAGTAAAATTATTTTTTTACTAAATACTCCAAATCTCCACCCTCCATAATCGCTTAAAAAATTAGCTAGCTTTATCAAGAGATGAACACAACGCAACAAATCTTCCGTTATTTCATTCATTGACGTTGACGTCGATAACATACTGTGATTTGATTGGCCTGATGCCAACGAGTTCGCGGCTTCCCTTTGCACTGTCCTGACCAATCACAGGGGAGCAGTGTCGTGACAATAGCCTCACCTGATTGGTCAATCATTCTTTCTTTTTTTTCACCAAGAGAGGCCAGCGCAGACAACGGGGTGCAGTAACATGTTTTCAACGCTCATTCACCCCGTAACATTTAGAGGGGCGCTGTTTTACACATCATGAAACGCTCAATAATTAATGAAGAGAGACGACAGACACCTCACAGAGGGATTACGGAAACTGTTAAAAAAGTGATTTTATTAAATGATAGTTACATTCTGAAAAAACTGAGGAAGTCTGGCTTCCCTTGGCCTCTGCAAGAAAACACCACTGACCGATAGTCATAAAGCGGAAATAAAGCAAGATATAGATTTTTTCTGCCACATGGTTTGCTGACTGGTGGTTAGGGACCACTGGCTTAAGAGACCCATGATGACACATGAATGAATGGATGATATAGAGGTGAATGATGATATAGAGATGAATGACATGGAACAAGGCCGACAGTAGTGCGATGTATTAAATACAATACATCAATATTTCATTCTCTTGTTTTGTAAATTCTTGTTTTGTCACTGATAAAAGAATAATACAGATGTGCAACAGAAAGCATCCTGATTGGAAACTGTCATGGGATGTTCATGGCCCGAGACAGGAGGGCTCTACACACCACGCAGAACATCATTAGTGACAAGAGGTGCCTGCACACATGTTGTTCAGTAACGTTACACCAGCATTTAAAGCTACCAGGACGTTATTTGTGGTCACAACCATGACGTCGACTTTGATTTGATTGAGTTTTACAAACAGTGGTAGTCAAAATGTTTATAGACACCGCCAGTGTTTTACCGGTGACTCTCTGCTGAATGTGTCCGTAGTACTACAAGCTGAAGGTCACCAGTCAACATGGTCACTAGTTCAACTGAAAGCACAGGTTGTTGCTAGCATCAAAAAGTTTCATTTTGGATGATATTATATTGCAATTTAAAGTTGAGCTCAAATGTAATTTGCAGAGGATGTATCTACTGAATCATGACGCGTTCCCGGGTGAAAGATAGCCATGGACATAATGTTTCGCTAAAAGTTGCAGATTAATAGATGTCATTGGTTAAAATTGGTTGGAATAGCTGATGCAAGCAGGCGTCATGTTTTGTTTTTCAGGAAGAAAGGAATATTGGATTTGGATCTAAAAAAGGAATTCTTTTTTTTTTCTGCAAATATTGTTAAAAACTTTAAAAGGAACATTGTTGTTCATTTATCAACTCAAGATAAACCTGAGAAAGAACAAGGTGCGTATGTTTTGATCTCTCTCGCCGTTCCTCAGATAAAATAGAAATGTTCAAATATTTTGTAGTAGGTGCAGTCACAAGTCGTAATGGACCTGATTGTGATGCCAGCCATGGAAATGTATCACATTTGAGCTGGGAAAGAAATGTAGCGAAAACATCTCAACCATCTCTGTGGATATAAGTGAATATATTTGGACCACATTTTATTGATCAGTGTTTAGGGTTCCCTCCTGAGTGTCAAAAACATTTTAAATACGACAGTAACAGCACTACATTTTATATCTTATTAAAGGGATAGTTCGGAATATTGGACATAAGACCTATTTTCCAAGTGAGCCGGTGTGTTCGAGACGTCTGGAGACGTTTTCAAGAAATTTCATTCAGTTCTTCTAGTTGCCGAGTTCGCTTGTGCTATGGCTACACAAGTCAATGTTTCTTAGCTAGACAGGCATTAAAAACAGTCTTGCCCACTCCATAGTGCACCCAAGGCAAATCAATTAAAACACTAGACTGTCGATGTACATATCTGTGTTGATAGAATAATATTTGAAACAAAACTAACCTTGCATCGCATGAATCATCCATTTTTTGAGGAACTAGTTTCTCAGCAGCAGCGGAACTTTACTTTGCTCCGTCGGACTCAAAACTCTAAGACGCGCCGCCCGAAATACTTCCCGTAAATAGGCAATCGAACCGGGCCAAACTGTCGGCACTTATACCCCCAAGGCTGTCTGAAAAACCCTCGGAGCTCACTCAAACACCGGGCAGCCCACGGCCACGCGAAGCCACAATTACGCAGCGCGAACCCGGACCACTGCTCCGTCCGGAGAACCGTAAACCCTTGGACGCGTTGCAGGGATTCCCTCCGGTAAATAGACACATGAACACCGACGAATAGTCGGGCATCGTGCCCTCAGAGCTGGGTGAAAAGCCTGTGGACCACAGACCAACACCGGGCAGCGGGCGGCTCCGCAAATCCACACATGCAGACTCTCCGTCAGACTCAAAACTCTAAGACGCTCCGCCCGAAATACTGCCCGTAAATAGGCAATCGAACCGGGACGAATTGTCGGGACTCATCCCCTCAGACCTGGGTGAAAAGCGCTTGGACCTCACGCAAACACCGGGCAGCCCACGGCCACGCGAACCCACAATTACACACCGCGAACCCGAACCTCTGCTCCGTCCGTAGACCCGTAAACCCTCGGACGCGTTGCGGGGGATTTCCTCCTGGCTCCACCAGTCTCCGTTTGTTCGGTCCCGGTTCTCAGCTCCAGCGGGGGCTATCTCGGTCTCGTTCTGCCCTTTGAGCATCCCTCTCGCGCAATTCTTCCTCTGTATATTCAGGCTCGTACAGGCACGGTTGGGTTTGGGTGGAAAAAAAACTCCTCATCTGAGTCTTCAAAAGTTTCACTATATTCTCCAAAAGTGTCCATTTCTGTGAGATTGAAGAAACTAGCACTGCAGGCTACTCTGCGTCTGTAGCAATGACAGCAGGTAAACAAACTATTATAGAACCGGTAACTTATAAGTGCTAGGTGATATCAGTCCGCCGCTGCCATAGTCTACTAGGAAATATGACACGCTGCTGCTGCTGCTGCTGCTGAGACATAAATCCTTAAAAATGCAAGGTTGGTTTTATTTCATACATTCTATCAACACATATGTACATCGACAGTTGCCATGCTAACTAGAACGATTGACTTGCGCTAGCCATAGCACAAGCGAACTCGGCAACTAGAAGAACTGAATGAAATTTCTTGAAAACGTCTGCAGACGTCTCGAACACACTGGCTCACTTGGAAAATAGGTCTTATGTCCAAAATTCTGAACTATCCCTTTAAGGATTTCACAATTTCTAAATCAGTCTCAAAACCCCCCCATTTGGGATTAATACTAATCGTATATTGAAATTAATAAATACGTTCTCTGATTCTGGACAACTACAACCCTACAACAGAGATTCCTCTGAAATGAGTTTAAGCGTGTCGATCTGCCTTCAGAGTGAGAGGGACGACCTTGGATTTTCCCCATTAAAATCTGAACAACACATCCACACAACAGCAATTCATCATTCATCCTAAAATGAGATCAATAAAGTACTTCCTGTCTTACTGTAAAGAAATATCCATTCAAATTGAGGTGTTGCATCATTACAGCACTGGACTCTTCGGGTTGTTCCTCTGACACCAGGGAGGCTAATGTCATATCTCAAAATGCTTGTGTAATGATGGTTTCTCACTAATGAGAGAGATGATATTCTGTCTGTTCATGACTCTCTCTTAAAATAGCTCTCCCTTTCTATTCATCCACAGCCCCTTCTACGCTGTCTCTTGTTTGTGGGAGAATCACTCCTTTTTTCTGCACCGTCGTTATTATAAAAGCTACAGAGACAGAAAGGGGGGGTCAGAACGTTCCTCCTCTGAGACGCCAATGGAGGTCGTCTCAGAGGAGGAACGAGGCGAGACGAGCTCTTTGTGAATGGAGTGAGCCGGGAAGCCCGAAGATAAGGTGACGTCTTGAAGACGTGTTACTAGGCGACCCGCCGCCGGAGGATATAACATGCCCACAACGTTAATCCGAAGAAGATAGAAAGGCGGTAGTTGCTCACACGAGCCCGCCATTGTATCATCAACGTGTATATGATGCACAGCAACTTGAAGAGTTGTGTAAATATGCACGAGGAGCAAACAGTCACCTTTCATTGTTGTTTTGGTGCACTGGAGCTAATTGTATTTCCAACGCTAAATAGGTCTATTTAACATCTTGTTTTGTAAATTCTTGTTTTGTCACTGATAAATGAATAATAATTATACAAAAAAATACAGAGGTGCAACAGAAAGCATCCTGATTGGAAACTTTACAAACTGTCATGGGATGTTCATGGCCCGAGACAAGAGGGCTCTACACACCACCCAGAACAACAAGAGCACAAAAAAATTTGTATTTACAAAAAAAAAAGGATTTGCAACTAAACTAGTATACAAACAATTTAGTAATACATACACAACAAGATATAAAACACTCAAATCAATCAACAACAAAAAGAAAAAAAACATGAAAGTAGAGAGGAGGAAAATAGAGGGGGGAATGGGGAAAGATAAGAAAGATGCCATAATTTATTATTTAGTCCTTTTCATGTTGTGTTTATATTTGGATTTTCTTGCTGGGAGGAGGGAGGAATCAGCTCTGGATGTACTGTAGAAAAGGAGACCAGGTTTTATTGAATGCCGTCATATTGTCTCGTATTGATGCTGTTCCAGATTTGCATGGACGGTTAATAGATTGAGCCAATGCTGGGTTGAGAGTTTTGATCTGGGGCCCGTTTCACAAAGCAGGTTCAACAAACTCTGAACCTAACCCTGAACTCTGAGTTGACCAACTCTGAGATGGGCAACTCTGAGTTTTCGGTTTCAGAACAGCGGTTTTGAATTAGTTCAGTCAACTCTGAGTATGTAAACTCTGAGTTACGCGCGTGCCTGCCGACTCTACAAAGCCATCATCAATGGAGCTCCGATACTACGATTCACCGTGGCAACCGGGAGAGCGTTATTAGATATTACTGAGTGTTTATGTAGAAAACGAGCTCATCCTGAGAAAGAGGAGCAACGTAACTGCAGCAAAGTAGCGATAGTTGGCGTGGCATACAATTACTGCCCGATCTAATGTGTATAACTGAATGAAACAGTCTATTGATCTAAAGGTAATAAGTGTTCATTTTCAGCTTTGCAGAGCGACACTGTGGTGTAACGGTTAGCAACGCTGCCTATGGTGCAGGTGACAGGGGTTCAACTCCCGTAGTTCACAAAGTAGTGCAATGAATAAATTACCATTTTCATTGGGTGTAATCCGCCCAGGCACAGAAAGAAAGTGGCTTCAGTTGAAAATTAAGCATAAGAATATTGCGCAAATACGTTGACTAAGGCATATGATTTTAATCATATTTCACATATTAAACAGTAAATATAAGCAGGTATTTCAACACAGAAATGTACTTAAACATTTCATAAATCTCCCGCAAAAAAGCTACCTCCGCAAAGAATCTGGTTGCGGATTATGACCGCAATATGAAATGTTGAAAATGTCGGAGAATATTGTTTAGATAATATCTAATGTGATTGAAAGGAAAGGTAATCAAAATCCTCTCACGATGCAAAGCTGCTAGAATCACTTTTATTTCCATATCGATTAGGTTGACGATGAAAGGACGGCACATTTTTTCAGAGTTGGTTCAGATTCTGGAAAAAGGCGGAGACATGTAGGGAGAAACTCAGGGTTTGTTGAAGCAAACCTGCTAGCGAGCAGGTTAGGTTCACGGAGTATGTTACCCGAGTAACTGACTCAGATTTATGCTGAACTGGCTTTGTGAAACCGAAAAACCAGAGTTTCCCTCATCTCAGGGTTAACTAACTCAAGGTTTTCACTAAACCTGCTTTGTGAAACAGACACCAGTTCTTCCAGTTGAGTAAAATCGTTTTCTTGGCTACAGTGAGTGCTATGAGAATGAACATTCTGAGACGTTGTGAAGCAGTGATTGAGGAGAGATCACCTAAAAGAGTGATGGAGGGAGAGAATGGGATGCTGAGGCTGAGGAAGTCTGACAGCTTTCTCATGACCTCCGACCAACAGCGGCTGACATGTGGGCAGAGCCAGAGTGCATGGATGTGGTTTTCTATTGTAGAGCGGCAGTATGGTGTTGCTATCCGTGAAACCCATATATAGTGCATTTTGTGAGTGGTGATGTGTACTAGGGTTGTCAAAAGTATCGAAACTCAAAAAAGTATCGATACTAAAATGTTGTATCGAGATACGATACTCATTTTCAAAAGTACCGAATATTTCTGTGCACTTTTCAGTTTCAGACTTTTTTTTCCAGACAGGTGCAGCTGCTGAGAATACAGCATTTCAACAGTGTAATGTTCATGTTAACTGGTTTGGCTAGTGTCATTTAGTTTATTGTTATGTATATAAAGCATAGCCAAGGAAGGAACACTTAAGTTAATTTAGTTTTTATCAGGCTTGCCTAATATTTACAACCTCAAAATATTGTTCCAATTGTTATTGTTTATTTTATTTATTTATTTGTTGCACTACCTCAGACCTGCAACTTGTTATTTTTGCTTTTTTTTTTGTTAATAAAAATATTTTGGGGTCTTTTTTTCATCCTTGTGGTATCGAAAATGGTATCGAGTATCGAATATTTTCCTGAGTATCGGTATCGAGTTGACAATTTTAGTATCGTGACAACCCTAATGTGTACCCTGTGTATGATTTAGTATTGAATGAGTTGAGTCTTAGAGTTGAGTGACATGGAGAATGTATTATTGCATATGGTTTGCCAGTCTATGTCGGTATGTTCTATATTTAAATCTGAGGTCCATTAATGTACTGTTATAGAGATAGTAGAGTCATGGAGGAAGTAATCTATAAATTTGTGATAATACTTTTTAGGTTGTAGTGAACGTAGTTGATTGTCTTTTTATGGCCTCTTTCAAATGTAGGTGTTGGTAGTGACAGAGGTTGGGTGAGTTGTGTGTTTGTTTCAGAAGGTCAAAGGTCATGAGAAAGCTGCCAGAAAAAAAGGATGTTGCCCCTCTGTAAAAGTGAAGAACTTCTTCAGATTCTTTATGCAATACAACTATTTGCAAGCTTTTTATTTATTTTTTATTATCTCCATCCATCATGGTAAAAAAATCCTGTTTGATTGTGATGCTGATTCCCAGCACCTTAAAACCTTTTACTTACTAATGTATTTGACCCACTCACTAATAGCACGCATACCTTGATTTAGGGTGTATTCATTTTGGTGGTCAATACTCTTGCGCGGCTTGACAAGCTATTTCACTTCACCGTACTTCTGTTGCCAAACTGCCTATGCACACTTTTGTTTGTCAGCATTAGTCACAAACTGTAAAAAGGTCTATAAGTCACCTGCTGTCAGGGTTATGTTACTTTTTGGGGGAAGGATCTTAAGCACAGGAGTTAAATTGAAACTGAAAATAGTTTCTCCGTTTGAATCTCATATACAAAATCCCAACTAAACTTGGTCTCTATTTAATCTCCAATTCTGCCATTCAACCTTTTGTTTTTTTCCTCTTCTACACAAGGACACATTGGGCGGACATTTCGATGCCTCCCAGGCCCTGGTTGGGGAGCTATCGCAGTTCAACCTGTGGGATCGCGTGTTGAAGCCGGCGGAGGTTGCAGCCCTGGCCGACTGCAGCTCCTCGGCGCTGGGCAACATAGCCCCCTGGACCGACCAGGATGTAGATGTGTACGGCGGTGCCACCAAGGAGTCCCTGGACCCGTGCCACACCATCCATAGATCCAACCCCTCCAGCCCCAAACAGTGAGGGTTGACTGCTGGGAGAGATCGGCCATATCGGAGGCTGTGTTTGATTGGTCCATTTATGATATATATCACATGGGGGGTTGTTCATTGGGGATGGGAAGCTTGCTGGCGGACTGAAATGTGTGATGCAGTGATTTTGTTTTTCGTGTTTACTTCTGCCATGAGTTAAATCACAGAAAAGAAAAGTGAAGGCTGCATGGGTGTAGCAACAGGACACTTAATAGATTGATTATTTGCTGGTTAAATGCACCACCTTCTGTTTTAGGTAGCAATCTGTTGGGCCAGTCAAGCACACTTTCAGGGTTTAATGTGTTGGATGACGGATGCCATATCTAAGGGTGTCTTCACCTTGTGTCCAGTCAGTTGTTTTTAAGGCTAAAACCTGGGATGCTATCATGGTTGTTTTGATTTCAACACTCATTGGGAAACAAAGTATAAACTGTATACGATGCTGAGTAACATCTGTGTACTTTTACGATTTCTACACCATGATGTGGTACAACAGTGGTCTTCTGAATGTATATTGTGTATTCTATATCTCTGCTGATGTTGCTCTGTCGCCTGTCACAGTCTTGCACAATGAAGTTGATTAGACGATGCAGCGCCATCCGTCTGACGCTGTCATGAACCTGAGTGGTAAAACTGTATTGTATCTTTGAATGTAAACCAGGTGGAATGTAAGTGTTGTTTTGCATGAGCAAAGTCACATTTCCTGTCACTAAAAAAGCAAAAGTGTGTAAATTACAGTGTTGATGTCCCCAAGCTGTCCCACACAGATGTCTCTTTGGTAGATCACAGCCACATACAATGATGTTGATTTATCCACTGGTGGCCATTTTGTACTCAACATCTGACTCTTCATAGAGGATCTACACCTACTAAACTACTTTCAGTGACTACAATTATGGGCACCAAAAAATCTGTTTTTTCCCGTATTCTTAAAAAGAAGAAACTATTCCTTCTAATCTGTTTTCATGGCTGATGAATATTACTTTATTATTACCGTTTACATGCAGCCGTGAACTTCTTTTTACCTATTCTTAGTAATCACATACATCCTGTCATCATCATCACATACGTCCTGCCATCATCATCACAAAGTCAGGGGTTTGCTGGTCAAATACAAGGGAACTATGGTGCAGAAACTGACTACATGACCCTAACTCTCCCAAGTACCTGGCAGGTGTGGGAATGAAGGGCTCCCAGGGAAGGTTAGGCTGGGTGACAGGAAGAGCCGGAGCAGGAACTGGAACTGTCAGCGTAGGGCTAAATGGACATCTAGCTACTTGTGAAAACACAAGGAAATTGCACAAGGCAAAAATCTCTAGGAAGATGCTAGAGAGAAGTAAACACAGCTCTACTGAACAAGACAGAATTATCTGGGTGGTCTTCATGGAGAGGGTGATTAGTTAGAGTGAATGCGGGTGTGCTCCATCAGTCTGCCAGAGGAGAAGCTAGCCACGCCCCCTGTCACACACAAACCCTGCAGAGGAGGAGGAGAAGAGGCTCCAATACAGGAACCTCAGGCCAAATCACAATATCCCCCCTCACAGACTCAAGGACTTTGATTTGCTTTCCTGAGGGTTCAGGTCCATCCCACAGTCAAATTGTAAAAAGTACATGAGGGCTTGCTTGCGCACTTTTAAGCCCTTTATGCCCACTTTCCGTTAGCATCTTTGCCTGAGGGAATTACCCACAGTTCATAGCGTTACGACATGAAACACGGGGTTACCAAGGGAAGCCCGGAGGACTTAAAAAAAAAGGTAAACAAAGGGGATGGGAGCATGTGTGGAGTATTACATTTACAAAGAAAAATTAACATTATAGATTTAATATGGAGCATAAAAGACTTGAAATCATAGGAATGTCATCATAGGCTACACACCTGGTTTAAAGTGATTCTTACCTTTCTGGCATTTCACACAGCACAAATTTGAACATGAACAATTCCGCCTCCCTCCAAAGCCCCACCCTCTGACCCCTGCCTGACCTCTGATGCTCCCTCCTCCTCAGACGCATGCGGTGAATGTGAGAAGCGCAAGTGAAACGGGTCAATGGAGTCAGATACACAGGTTTGTTTACACTACCAGCGAAATTAGCGCTGATGCTAGCGCTAAAGCTAACGCTAATCTTCCTTGCTCTGCTAGCAAGCCGTGACCGCTGCGATGGATGACAGACAGGAAGCTCGGCCAATCAGTTTATTCGGTCCAATAAAATGATTGGTCAGACTTTTATCAGAAATATATGAGAATTAAATATTGATGAGTTTCAACACCTGATGGATTTATTTTACATTTTAGTGTGCCATACTCTTATTAGGGGCATTTTAAGATTACAAAAGAAAAGTGTAAAAATGCCAGAAAGGAAAGAATTGCTTTAATCAGCAACCACTTATTTTAATTTTGCTTATTGAAGCCGTTTTAACTAAAACAGGTAAATAAATTAATTGACAGGTACGTCTGGTCTGGGATGATAAGATCCTGGAAGACGTTCTGATCAGGCTGTAAAATGTTATATAATGACCAACATTTTTAGATAATATATGTTGTGTCCTCAAAGTTTGTTTCAGATGGGACATCACATGCCTAGTGATGTCCCATTTGTATTTCTACCATTTCAAACCCTCACAGCCTCTCACTCCATCTACCAGGTGACATCAGTTAAGCCCCTGAGGGTTCAGGGCTTAGACCTTAGGGGGGACATTGGGATTTGGCCTCACACCATCACTTTCACTCTGTCCTTGGTTCAAGCCCCTGTGATGTGTTTCTGTTCCTGTTGGCTCTGGGCTTATTTTCACTGTTCTTTGGCCGTTGTTGCTTCACCGGGCAACACAAGTTGTAGATATTGTCTGTTCCTTTCCCACCACTCCTCCCCTTGGTACGAGAGATACCGTGCTTTCCACATCTTTTCCTCATTCAACCTAAAACTGGATCTCTCGGATGTAGAAGTGGCAAATCCTTCACTCCATGTCGCCTGTTGTAGTAGATTGCCTGTAGCCAATTAGCCTCTGCATCTCTATGTCTGATGAGGTCATCACTGGCCATTTAGGGATCAGATTATGTTTGAGCAAAGTAAGTCTAGTCCTGATCTTGCATCCCATGAGCAACTCAGCTGTGCTGACAGTAGGTCATCTTATTTAATGATGTGTTTTGAAGCTTAAACAGCACGTTCTGCATGCCAATTTTCTAAAAGATTGCTGGGACTGGATGTGATGTGTGTGATGTCATACTGTCTTCAATAGTCTTTTCAGGTCTCACTTGTGTACTGTGGACCGATATCACTGACTATGTTTTCAGGAATGCCACATTTTGCAAATGTAAATTGTAGTTATCAAGCGCAGAATGTCCAAGTAATGTGAATAATAGTCTGATATCACAATGTAGTGTTTGGCTTTATATTCACAAATATCAAAGACTGCCTTCTGTATCTATGGTCGATCTGGCAGAAGTGTAAGTTGCAATGGCCAGTTTTGCAGAAGTGGCATATTTCCACAGTATTTTTTAATATCAGCAGGTATTTTGGGCCACCACACAGGTTCTACATTTAGACAAGCTTTGATCTTTGTCATGTATGTGCTCCAGTATCTAAGTAGTAGCTAATTGCATTTGTAGCGTGGTAGTGACGGTAGCGAGGCCATGTTACCGGGTAACCAGTTACTGTGTTAACTGGTGACTTTCAGCTTGTAGTAAATTAAATAAATATTTGAGGTCGATAAGCGACAGATATATCTAAACTTGATTCAAGGCTTTTATGAGGACATTTACATGTTGGCATCAGCATATGAGCGACCACGGGTCACTGGTTAAACCCAAACAGTGGTGCAGGAATGACTCTTAAAACCCAGACATGAGTCAACATTTGTACACTTCCTGGTCAAAGTCAATGTGTTTTTTGATTGCATTTTTGGCCGGATGTAGACATCATGACATCACCCATTGGTTTGAGGACTATGTTTTTGTAGCCTCGATTTTGACAATTTGGCTGTCACCATATTGGAATTATTGCATCCAGTGAATGGCAGTGACCATATTTGGACTGTGGAGGGGGAAGCAGAGAGAATGCAAGTCGAAGGCACTTGGGAATGGCTTCACTATTCAGAACCGGAGGTTGCCGCCTGTTTCAAATGAGGAAATAAATAATGTTTACAGCCTTGTACAGTTACGACCTCTATAGCAAATATCCCTGTTTAATGTCTGGGGGAGAATTTTGATATATATCTTCTATTCAACTTATATTAAGGCTTAAAGTTTGGTATAATTGAGGGCATGGCCTCTTTGAGTGACATGTGGGTGTCATCTCAGGTCACTAGGTGCTAGCTGTCTCCACTGCTGCGTCACCTGATCCAGCCTCAGCTCCACCGACAAGTCACCTCTTTGTCACTGCGGATGGCGACGGCCAGATATGCCCACTTTGAGCTTCACAACGCCTCTTCAGAAACATATGGCTGATGTAACAGGGACTACGTCCATGTTTATAGAGACTATGGTCCAGTGGTTGTAAACAAGTTTAAAACAGTGCTGCAGGGATGACATATTTTTGTAGTTCAACAGGAAGCTAGCATTCTCCTGGTTCCCTGACAAAAGCCAATGATTTTTGCATTGGATTTTTTTATTGCAGAAAATAAGCTCTGTGGCAAACACACCTTTATAATACTTACAGATTTTGTTTATGATTTTTGAGCATGACTGCAAAAAGCATAAGTAAAAAACTAACGTCAGGATATAGACGAACTACACGACCGTCATATGACTTCACATCACCACCAATGGAGCATTCTGCATTAGTTCTGGCAGACCATGTAGTCAAGCCCGCTGTCAGCTGTTAGTATCTTATGGGTTAAATGCCAAAGCTAGCCCACATCAGCTGATCCACACCAGCTGATCTGCTTCCCTCGCTCATTAGTGGCCACTTCCATTTAGGGTACCTTATTTAAGCTGCATCAGTCCGTCCACTTTCACTGCTTCCTCTACAGGCTGCTTTGCATTGTAAAGCTCGTCATGAAACTTTATGGGAGCATTTAATCAATTGCGGTCTCTGCTTGTACTCACCCTGCTAATGGCTTCCAGCATTATGGATGACTATCCGTGGCAAACCGATTCTGACGAAGAAGCCCAGCTTTCTCAACACCAGACGAGCCATGCAGAGGATACAATCCCGGGAAGACAACAACACCTCCGTCCTCAGGAGCACTCGCCTGGCAAGCAAATCTGGTCTTCCCACCATCAGCGAATGGCCTCTGCATAAGATTCTGACAGAACTAAGCTAAAGGTGGACTAGTGTTCTAGTGATGATGTTTAGTTGTCTCTTTTGGCCAACTGCCTTTTATAAGACATGTAAAAGCTTCACCATTCACAGAATTTTAGTGTACTGTTGCCATTGCGAGCGTTGTAGGAGGCCACTTCCGTATGTAGTAAAACAAGTTGAGTTGCAGACTCACTGAGATTTGACAGTAAATCTAGTCCACAAACCAATTGGTGACGTCATGATGACTGCGTCCAACCAAAAACACATACAAAAACCCACACTGAGTTGAGATGAGTGATCAGGAAGTGATAAATGATGACTCATGTCTGGATTTTAAAACTCATTCCTGCACCACTCTTTAGTTTGTAGCTGGTGTTGCAGCTCTAAGTTGATTGCATACATACATACATACATACATACATACAGACAGACAGACAGACAGACAGACAGACAGACAGACAGACAGACAGACAGATAGATAGATAGATAGATAGATAGATAGATAGATAGATAGATAGATAGATAGATAGATAGATAGATAGATAGATATACTTTATTGATCCCAAGCTGGGATGTAGGTGCCCTCGTAAAAGCCTTGAATCTATTTTAGATAGATTTATGTTTATAATCTACGCTTTTTATTTACCAAAGTTACTACGAGCTGAAAATGAGCACGAAATAAGCAGTTAACAGGGTCACTGTGTAAACACATGATGACAGTCTTGATCCTGTCTGTATTCTGTCTGTATTCTGTCTGTATTCTGTGGTCAGAAGCAGACATTTAGATGGTGGTAACAGTTTTAATGTTTCAAGCTTCTAACTTGCTGACTGGGACCAAACCACAAAGATTGACAACATGATTTTGATTAAAAAGAGGCTATTTGGACAGATCTATCTAGCTGCAGATGAACTGACATGTGTGTGTGCAGATGGAGAGGCGAATATTCAGCAGAAATTCTGATCTCTGATGTAGACATAATAGATTACTCACTATTTGAAAGAAGACTGATTTGTGACTGCTGATCTGCCACACATTTCTTGGCGTCACAGCTGAACTGTGATCTGCTGTGTGACTTCCCACTGCCAACGTTTCTGAATATTATTTGTCTTAGTTGTGCTTGATTTCCTGTCTTTCCCTCTGGGAAATGTGATTGAAGGTTTAATATTTTTTATCACAGAAATCCCACCACCATTACTTTATGCTGTTGCTAATGAGCAATTGATTTGAAACAGGATGTAATACCAGCAGCCCCTGCCAAAACCTTTCTAAATGTTTATTATTTTGTCATTTTTTTAGAGGACATAACAGTAAAGAGGAAAACTGAGAGTGATGATGGTTGGATTCCAAACTGGGAAGTCTGCATGAAGGACTGTTGTTTTCTACTTTAGTGAGCTACAAGGTGCACCATCCAGGCACCACAGCCTCCTTAACGTCTGCCCAATGGAGAGAATGTCTGGCAACCCATTGAGGGTGCATGCGCTTCGAGCAACAGTAGGTCCAAATCCATTGTTTTGCTCATAATGCGACTCAGATGTGTTTTTCATTGTGAACAGCACAAATCACATGGAAATGTTTAAAGTCATCATGCTTGACTGGTGTACAAAGTTTCATGACATTGGGACTGTAACCTGGAGCACTGGAAACATCACTTCCTCTTATATGCCGAAAAAGCAGACAGACGGCTGACATGTAGAGACAGACGGGTAACCAGTCTATCACAGGTAGACATGTAGAGACAGACAGGTAACCAGTCTATCACAGGGAGACATGTAGAGACAGACAGGTAACCAGTCTATCACAGGACTGACATGTAGAGACAGACAGGTAACCAGTCTATCACAGGGCTGACATGTAGAGACAGACAGTTAACCAGTCTATCACAGGGAGAAAGACAGACAGGTAACCAGTCTATCACAGGACTGACATGTAGAGACAGACAGGTAACCAGTCTCACAGGGCTGACATGTAGAGACAGACAGGTAACCAGTCTATCACAGGGCTGACATGTAGAGACAGACAGTTAACCAGTCTATCACAGGGCTGACATGTAGAGACAGACAGTTAACCAGTCTATCACAGGGCTGACATGTAGAGACAGACAGTTAACCAGTCTATCACAGGGAGACATGTAGAGACAGACAGGTAACCAGTCTATCACAGGGCTGACATGTAGAGACAGACAGGTAACCAGTCTATCACAGGGCTGACATGTAGAGACAGACAGGTAACCAGTCTATCACAGGGCTGACATGTAGAGACAGACAGTTAACCAGTCTATCACAGGGCTGACATGTAGAGACAGACAGTTAACCAGCCTATCACAGGGAGACATGTAGAGACAGACAGGAGAGAACCCACGCTAAGACAGGGAGAACATGCTAAGTCCAAACAGAAGGATCCCAACCCGGGATTAGAACCCAGGCCCCTCTGGCTGTGAGACGACCAGGGGCGGATCTAGGATTATGGGAGATCCGAGGCTTAGCCCAGAGGGACGAAAGATGTATGCGCAAAGTTCTGGCATATATTCTGCGTATGCTAACTGTTATTACAACCGACGGTAATGAAAACCATCTAGCAAAAACTCTATTTTTAAATCTTTTTTTTAAAGATTTTTTTCTGGCATAGATGCCTTTTATTAGCAGTGGACAGATAGGAAACACAGCAGAGAGAGGGGGTGTGACATGCAGCAAAAGACCACCAGCCTGGATTTGAACTGGGGTCGGTTGCGTATACGGGTATTCATGGCATGCGCTCTAACCACTCGGCCACCTGCGCACGTGAAAGATACTACTTTGTCAGTCAATAACTTCTCACACACCGAGTATTAATGTTAACATTCACAGACCTAAAACATCTGTTCCGACGTTGGTCGTTAATTGTTGGTCGTTGCGCCACCGCTGAGAAAAACTTTCTTCTGTCCATCATGTAGCTACGTCCATCTGACATGTCGATTTGAACCCGCGGGCGGAATCAACACAGGAAAGAGAGAGAGGACACACTTCTTCTTGGCAGGACAGGCTATGAACGCAGGTTACTTTCCCGCTGCTGCTGCCTCTCTGTTGGACTCCGGTACTGCAGGAAGGCTACACCAGACTCCGGTGCGGTCAGGGGAGGGAGACTGACATAAACCGCGTTGAGCTCCCCCCCCCCCCCCCCCCCCCCCACTGTAAACATTCGGGGCTTTGGCAAAAACATCCGGGGCTTGAGCCCAAGTAGCCATCCCCTAACCCCGCCCCTGGAGACGACAGTGCTACCCACCACACCACCATGCAGCTCGTGTTATGTTGTTTGTTATATTATGTTTTTTGTCATTTTTGATCTATTTTCTGTCCATTTCTGTCACTTCTGTATGTTTGTGGTCAGTTAGCGTCTTTCTGTGATTATTTTACATTGTTTTAGTCGCTTTACGTCTCTGTTTTGTCCGTTTCATGTCTCCTTGTAGGTCATTCTCCATCTCCATCTATATTTCCATCACCATTAATGCCATTAATGGAACACAACAAAACATTTATTATTTGTATTATTATATTGTTATTATAAATTGCAACAAAAATTGGCAAATACATAAAAATGCCTTGAATGAGAAATCCTGATTTGTGTGTAGCCACTGATCAATTACTCAATCAATCCATGACGTGGGTGAATTAGTCAGTGAGTCCCAGTTTGTCAGCAGAGCCACATGAAACACCAACAACCTGCTTCCTCTGCTGCTGAATTATAGATGCACCTCAATTACCTCTGTGATGCCGGCGGAGATGCTGGAAATCCTTACGTGACCTGCTGCCAAGCTATCTGACACACACACACACACACGGTTGATCTGTCCTTAACCCTGATTTTCTTCATCTTCATCAGCGTTTCTTTTGTTTGTTGTTGCTCAGGACTCATCTCATATTTAGCACACAATGTGAATGATTTCCCATCAAGATTGAATACTCTCCTCAAGGTCTTCATACCTCCTCCTCCTCCTCCTCCTCCTCTTATATCCATCTCTCAAGTTGGCATCTTTTCATTGCACCTTGTGTCAGAAACACCTCCACCTCCTTCCCTCCATCCTGCTGCTGCTTGCTGTTGACACCGTTAAACCTTGCAGCCTCCGGCAGTGTTCTCTGTGAGAGTCTCACCTTGGTGCTTCTACTCCCGCTCTCACTCTCTCTCAGTGTATTTCAAGATGTTTCACTCTATATCTCACATGAATCACTGTTATTTCTCTTCTTTCATTTCATAAAGAAACAAACTATAATACATTTTAAATCCTCCAGTTGAAAATATAGAGATTATTTTATACTTGTTTTATACTTATTCTAAGATATGATGTCAGACATCATGACTAGCTCTTTCATATGTTCATATGTTCATGCTTTAAAGCTAAAGTTAATAATCCTCTTCCAAAACATTTTGGTTATATTTATTGAAATTATCTTTACATTCCGACAGAAATCAATAAATAAAATTTGCTGACTGAAACTTCAATTAAATAAAATTTTGTTTATAATGTCATATCACAACAGAAGTTATCTCAGGACGCTTAACACATTGAGCAGGACTAGAATATGCTCATGATTTTCAGAGTCAATATATTTCAAAGTCCCAACATCACCAGGAGCAAGAGTTACAGCGACAGTGGCAAGAAAAACTGCCTTAATAGGCTTTTAGGCAGAACTCTCGTGCAGCCCAGGATCTTGGGTTCCATCTGCATTTGGTGTTGGTAGTAGTATAGTAGTAGTATTAACAGTAATAGTAGTATAGCAGTAGTATCAACAGTACTAGTCCATGGCAGCAGACACAGCCATGCCGAGATGGATCCATCCCAACCATGTCGCCGTAAACTAAAAAGCTGGAGTAGTGGAGCAGTCACACAGCGGGCAGGTGGAGCTACAAGATGGTGTTTCCAGCATCAGGCCAGTTAGCAGTCTGCGTCGGTCAGGACCTCAGCAGACTGATCTCATGAAGTGGCATATGTATGACGCTCGTGGGAATTTTATGAACTCAATGTTGTCCTGAGGGCAGAAACATTTTTGATTGGTTCAATCAGACAACCAATCGCAACAATTAAAAAAATTCAAGGAGCAGTTTACAGCCTGAGCATTTACAAGGTGAGCAATTTTCTCTGAAATGGAACATAGTATGTGCAGCTTTGTGTGATTACATGTGTGATAGCTTAAATGTGTGATACATGTTAACCATAAGCGCTAGCTAAGATAGCTAGCCTGCTAGTCAAGCTAATCAGGTGAGCTAGACAGCTTTGATAATGAACATTGCATTATCGTTACTGTACTTATATTAAAAAACAATAGTTATGTAGGCCAGTGTACAGATTTGGCTTTTTTCCATGGCTGTTAAATCTCATCTGGTCCCAGGGCATAGCCTAAACCGTAATGACTTTGACGTACCTGCTATGCTAGCCTGTTGTTTCAAAGGCAAGTACGTTTTTTAGCTCCTTATCACAGAGAGGTGGAAGAACAAGATAATTCCGAAAAACATCAGCTTTTTAGTATTAATGAGCAAAATTATGTGTGCCTGCCCATAATTGTTAACCACAAGCACTAGCCTAACTAGCCTGCAAGCAAAGCTAATCGGGTGGGCTAATCTGGTCCCAGGGCAGAAACCATTGGTTTCAAGTTTTGTCTGAAGGCAGGTGAATTCCTCCTGGTCTCAAGGCAGAAGGAGTAGCCTGATTCTAAGGCAGAACTGTAGATGTTTAGGCTCTTCTGGTCCCAGGGCTGGAGTAACATTCTCCTGGTCCCAGGGCTGAGTGGCCTAAATCATTATTTGTCTGGGGTCATTTTAGTCTCTTCTGGTCCCAGGGCTGGAGTAACATTCTCCTGGTCCCAGGGCACAGAGCTCCTGAAGGCGAGCTCTTGCTTAATCGGTTGCGCATCTCCCACACAGACGTCATGTTCTACCCAATCAGTGCAAGAAGTCGTATCACCAAACAGTTCAGGATATTTTCCAATCAGATTCACAAGTTCACAACGTTTATCCTCTGACAAATGTGACAACGTTTCGTCCAACACACACAGAGACTCAGAATTTCTCAGTCGTCCACATAACACACTCTCGTCAGGCTCAGGCACGCCATCGCCTTCATGCGCAACAGCCACAGAGCTCACCGCCAGATCCGGACGCACAACACTCTCAGGGTCAGAGTCACAAAGATAATAGGGCTTCAAAAGATTCACATGACACAATTGCTGCGATTTCCGACGACCAGGCGTTTCTATCAAATAATTAAGATCTGAAACCTTCTCAGAAACAGTGTAGGGACCCGCATACTTGGCCTGGAACGGAGACCCCACCAGAGGCATGAGAGCCAAAACTTGATCTCCTGGAGCAAATTCTCTACGTTCCGACCGCCGATCATAAACATGCTTCATCCGCCCCTGCGCAGAACCCAACTTATCTCTGGCCAAACAACCCGCCACAAACAAACAGTGCCTGAAGCCATTAACAAAATCAATGAGGTTTTTAGGTGGTTCGGCCTCCACCCAGCTACCTTTCAGGGCCGCCAGAGGACTCCGCACAGTGTGTCCAAAAACAAGGTCATTTGGGCTAAACCCAGTACTCTCCTGAACTGCCTCTCTTGCAGCCAGCAGAAACCACGGAAGACCCCCCTCCCAATCTCTACCCAGCTCTGTACAATACGCCCGGAGAAGAGACTTCAGCGTCTGGTGAAACCTTTCTAAGGCACCCTGACTTTGCGCATGGTAAGCCGAAGACTGTGTTGTATGCGCAAAATCTTTAACACCTGACTAAACACATGGGAAGAAAAATTAGAGCCTTGGTCTGACTGTATAATTTTGGGGATACCAAACACTGAAATAAATTGTGTCAGAGCTTTAACAACTGATTTTGCAGTGATTGATCTCAACGGATACGCAGCCGGATACCTCGTTGTCTGGTACATCACAGTCAGTAAATACTTACATCCCGACTTGGCTACGGGCAGAGGGCCCACACAATCAATAATGAGATGTTGAAATGGCTCACTAACAGCCGGAATAGGTTGTAGTGGAGCAGGTTTAATTTTTTGATTCGGCTTCCCGGTTAGTTGACAAACATGACACGTTTTAATATACGCAGCTACATCACGTTTTACGCGCGGCCAAAAAAAATGTCTCTGAATATTCAAATGCATCTTTCTTACCCCAAAGTGTCCGGTGTCATCATGGGCAACTTTGAGAACCAGAGGACGAAACTTAGCTGGCACCACCAACTGAAACACAGGGTCTCCTACCTCCACACCAGAATGAGCAATCCACTGCCTAAACAACAGGCCATCTTGCAAAAAGTAACCGCTGGCAGCGCTGCGCACCTCAGCAGCACTTACTCAAACAAACCCTTGAGAGACTGATCTAACTTCTGCTCTTCTCGCAGCTCCTCAGGTGACACCTCCAATGGAAGCTCCGACAGAGCCGGGACATCCAAGACACCAGCCTCAGCTTCGCCAGACGCTACGTCAGCCACAGCCATGGCACGCGTAACGGCACAGGTTGACAGGGCCTCTGGTGAACCAGCAGAGCCTTCACAATGAACACTGCTCACCGGATAGGGACTGACCACGGGGGATGGAGAAGCTTCCGCCCAGACCCGGCCACCAGCCAAACCGTTACCCAGGATCAGGTGGATTCCCTCCATGGGCAACGCCGGATGCACCCCGACCGCCACTTCACCCTGCACCAGCTCGCAGCTCAGAACCACCTTATGCAAAGGAATCAGTAAAACACTCAGCCCTATTCCCTGACTCAAAACTACATCACTGGTGTCACTGTCCGATGACAAAGGCAACACCGAATCCACCATGTACGAGTCATAGGCCGCCGTATCCCTCAGGACTTTTATAGGCACTTTAACTTCACTCCCCACAAGCGACACAAAACCATTGCTGATGAACGGGGCATAAGCAGCCCAAACCTCAGCCTCATCCACAACAGCAGAAGGCAACACATGCTCGGACACCGCAAAACGGGACACTCCGACTTCCAATGACCGACCTCACGACAGTAATTGCACCTGTCGTCCTTATTCACAGTATCACGTCCAACAATGCCTCTAGGTGCCAGCCTCCCTGGCCGCACCTGTTCTGAGGACGCCATGCCATGACTCCGCCGTGCGCTCTCATGACGCGCAGAGTGGTCTCCAAACTCCGCTTTGTGGATCAACACAAATTCATCAGCTGCCGCGGCCGCAGCCGAGACAACAGAGACCTTTCGTTCAGTGATGTAAGTGGCCAATTTACCAGGCAACATATTCTTAAACTGTTCTAATACCACCAATTCACACAGGTCATCAAAAGTGTTTACATTGAGCGCCGCCAGCCAACGTTTAAAATGAACGTCCAAATCCCTGGCAAATTCGACACGTTTGACTATTTTTTCTTTCTCAAGATCTAAAACGTTGTCGATAAGCTTCGGGGACTAATTCATACGCCAAGAGCACCTTTTTAATTTTATAATAGGACCTGCTGTCACTCGTGCTCAACGACGAATAAGCCACCTGTGCTTTCCCCGACAGCACACACTGAAGCCTCAGAGCGCAATCTGAGTCAGACCAGCCCGGTGCATCCGCCACGCGCTCAAACAAGACAAAAAAAGAGTCTGGATCCCGTTCATTGAACGGCGGCACCCACCGCAAATTGCTTATGTCAAGGGGACCAGACGAACCGGCACCGGCCTTCCCTGACTTCTGTCGGAGGTGCTCCAACTCCAGCTGTGTTCTCACCTCCAACTCATGCTTTGCTCTATCATGCTCCAGCTGCATCCTCATGAGCTCTTTTTGTTGCTCAAACGTGAGCTCGGGCCGCTGGGACAACACCCCAGTAAGCAGCGGAGGAGCATCCACCTTTTCCTCCCCAACCAATCCACGCGCAGAAAAAGCAGAGACAACAGCTGATTTAATGTTGTCCTTCACACGTTTGTCACCCTGCACCTCCACAGCATAATGCTCCGCGATAAGAGCCATCTGATCCCTGGTGCACGAGTCCAAAAAATCCAAAGAGGGAGACGCAACAAACTCCGAAATGGTCTCCATTTCAAAGCCACAACAACAAATTCTCACACACAATTCCCAAAACCAGGGCGAGGACTAAGCGGCTCAATGTCCTGTGCGCACCGGGGCCAGAAGATTTCCCGCTATCTACCCAACCAAAAACTTGTCTAACTCGCCCCTAGTCTTCATGCGGTTACTTGCGGTGGGTAATTACGCACTGTAAACCGTTGGTACAGGGGAGCGATCTGCGAACACTCACCCGAAACCAAGGAGGTGCTCCCAAGCAATGCTTCAGCCACTTTCTCCGCAACACTACCAGGACCGGACCGACGGACCCAAAGGGGAACGCCGCTACAACCTACCAGGGAAACCCCCCAACCAAACGTAGGTGCCACAGTGCAAGAGAACAAACAAAACGAAAACAAAATCAAAGCAGCCAAATTACCTATTGCGCACCGTTTCAACACAACTTACAGGGTCAACCAGTTAACCAGGCACACCGCCCGCACTGTCATCGCATTGTTCATTAACCAAATAAACGATCCAAACTCCCCGCCACGAGAGACAAAAGATGACAGTAACAGGAGCTGCGCGCGCCACACGCGCTCCAACCCGGCCTTACCCACGCCCACGAACACACCTCCCCACGGGCCAACATGAGGAAATCACTCTAAACACCACGCCGCGTGCCAACCGGCAAAACTATTCCAAACCGCCGACACAACCAAATTACTGTGCGCAAAACTCCAAACCAAACTCAAACAAAAACGGACGAGCCCCCATTTTGTCACAGCCTGGCTCAAAAAGCAGTGACAAAAGGAACAACGGAACGCAAGAGTGCAAATAAATGAAATAATTTATTAACACAAGACTTTAAATTAACATAGACAAAAGATGAGGTGTGTTTATCTGTATAATCAGTAGTGTAAATGTGGGTGAGTGGCTGCGGTGTGTGGATGTCATGATGGATGTAAAACCAAAAGACAGCAAACCAAAATGTGCATCAGCAGGCAGGGCGAAGCGCCAGAGCACTGAGCTGGGCCGGGGTTTTAAAGCCTCCTACAGGACTGAGCCCAGGTGCACCCAATCAGCCTCATCACCGTCACCAGCACCTCCTGCAGGGATGAAAGGTTAAGGCCAGCAGGGCCGTGACAATATGTATATAGTTATTGTATTACATTTATGTATTACTTCCCCAGGTTATGGATGCCCTATTCACCATAATCAGCAGGGTAATCCATACCTTTATAATTCTCTCTCTTTATCTCTCTCTCGCACACACACACACACACATCAAATACGGTATAACATGATTCTATGACTTAAACCATTTCCCTCCCTCACTTAGAACCAGCCTGGGTCAGAGGCCATAAATAGTCAGACCATGAGCCTGATTTTGGAGGGGAGCTTCAGGGCCAGGAGTACCTATTTTTTAAAAGTAAGACTTAGTACGTTTTAGGATATATTTTAGTACCACAACAATACATTGGGCCCAAGTTCAGGGATTGTATTGGAAATCGGATATGTGCATTTGTTTCGCCCACCAGAGCTGATTGGTGGAGACTCTGATATGGGCAGTCCCTGTAGATTTGATATAGGTGGGAGCTGTGGCTATTCACCAATCACCTTACGGGCTAAACAAATGCACATACCAGATTGTCGATACCCTCCCCAAACTTGGGCCCCTTATGTGTTAAGTTCATTTATGTTTGTTCTTCCTCAGAAAAACATTCTTCAAGAAGCCAGGGTCATCTTCGGGCCCTACCTGGTGCGATAGTGCCACTGGACCCTCTTTGTAGGTTGCAGAAAGGTTATGCAGAAACGAAATATCACCACACTATATTTGTTGCTGTTGTACCATTGTCATTTATGTTGTTTGAGTTGTTAGTGCTAGTGTGAATGGTTGTTTGTCTCTACATGTTGGCCCTGTGATAGACTGGCGTCCTGTCCAGGGTGTACCCTGCCTTCGCCCAATGACAGCTGGGATCGGCTCCAGCCCCCCCGTGACCCTAAATACAGGATAAGCGGTAGAAAATGGATGGATGGATGGAGTTGTTAGTGCTTCAAATTCTAAAAGAATTTAAGTTATTTTCAACACAGTCATTTAGAGATTGGTTGAAAGTCATTTAACCTTTTCTTATGTTTTCCCATTTTCTGTATAGCATTGCAATTTGAAAGAGGGAACAGTGAAATTTATTGACTCCTTGGGGAACAACCTCAGCAGTACTCCAAAATCATGGAAAATTGGAGGTACATGGATTTTGTATTGCTCTATAAAATGTGATAATGAAAATTCAGCAGAGATCTCCTTCACAATTATTTTCTCTAAACTTACACCTTATTTGCTGCTAGCAGAGGCTGCCCAGGGCCCTTCAGGATCTCGAAAAGGGACCACGACATCCAAACGGACTCGGTCTCATGTGGAGTCTTCGCCATCCTGGTACAATTTGGTCATTTTCTGCAATACTGTTCTCTTTTGAAAATACATTTAGTTTTCACTTTAAATCAACACCATGGAGTTCTCAAACTTGACCTACAATAGGTTTACATTAGGTGACATGTCTGTCATCGCCTGACGGGGTATGTATTGCTTTTACTGGCACTACGGAATTTTGGGGTTCAGGTAGTATCCTGCTCACAATAAGAACTACAAAATTCGACTGCTTTACCGTTTACACCAATTCCTACATCCTCTCCCATTTCCTCAAATTCGGATTCCAGAGCCTAGAGCTAGCGTGTGTATGTCATGGCTGAAACAGTTATGAAATCGAAGAAGGTAAATGTGTTGTAGGAGGAGACTAACAGGGCGTACCCACCAAACGCGATGAAACTTCATCGCGCGACAAGATTACATGTAAAGTCAATGCAAAGACGCGATTAGACGCTTCATCGCGCCGGGCGACGCGATGGACGCGATAGCGCTGCGCGATGGACGCGAAAAATCGCTTCATCGCTTCATCGCTTCATCGCTTCATCGCTTCATCGCGCCATCGCTTCATCGCGCCATCGCTCGAGTTGAAATAATTGAACTTTTGCGGCGAATTCGCGTGAAGACGCGCCGCGACAGCCTATCAGCGTTGAGATCGTCACCGACGTGCTGACGTACGGACGTCCTGGTGTTCCCTCGCTTTTTGCCGGCTTGCCGCTCCAGTGAAGAAGATGGAGGAGACACTGATAGTCGCCGTGACCGCTCACCTGCCGCCTCCGTAGGGTAGCATGCACCCAGAACCGACATCGGCGCCTAGCCCGCAGACGAAGCTGGGAACTTCTCCAGAGTAGATACAGTGCAGCGATGGTGGTTATCTCAGCCATGATCGACGAGAGAATGAAATGGCGGAAGAAATGTTGTTGTTTGGGCGGGCTCGTCGCGCGACGCGATGACGCGATGCCGCGATGAGGCGTTTTTTGGCATATTGGACCGGCGTCAAAACTGGAGCGTCTAGCGCGACGCAATTTCATTTGTCGCGCGATTAAATCGCGTTCATCGCGTTTGGTGGGTACGCCCTGTAAGAAAAGAAAAAGGGAGAGTGATTTTCAAAAAAAGTGTAATGATGCTGGGTTGTAAACGTCAGCTATGCAAACCAATGCACTTTGATCTTTTGGCATTTGAAATAAATAAAACCCATGACATGATATCCATAAGATGCTGAAATAAAGGCCACTGTACCTGGAATGAAGACATTTCACATGCAACGCAGGCAGTTTGCCAAAGCCCTGATAAGTCCTGCTGCAGAGTATGGCTTGTCAACAAATGCATGTGTATCTCACTAAACTATAGAGCGCTCGATAGGCTGGGTCCCAGCGTGTTTGCCGAGAGTTTACTCCATAGACTTTGAATGGGATTACATGACATTACGTGCGTGCCTCTGTACAAAAAGTACATTTATGCAGATATTCCAAGTCTCCCGGAAGTGTTTATATTAGAAAGTGGTAAATTAATAGCGTATCCCTCTCCTTGATGCCTGCAAATCATGCACAATCTCCTGGGCCCAGTATTTCAAAACTTGTAATCCGGATCAGAATAATCTGGATAATGAAATCCTCCTTTTCTCAGTCATGGATCAAGGTGATCCTGCTGACTTTATCTGAGTATTTCAAAACACTGGCCGGGTGGATCACCGTGATCCCGACCTGGCTGGATACGGATTACCAAGTCTCAAGTCTCCGCCTCCGGATCTGAAACATGGCGGTCTACTTCATGGAAGTAGCAGCTGGGAGCGCGACTTTCACGTCAAAAATTACCGTTACCGTACCATTAAATTTACCGTCGTCTAATGTTTAGCGGTTTAAGGACCATATGAACGCCAACCAACATATCGTGCTAGCTATATATATGAATTGTCACGTACTGAAAACCAGGCTGTAGCAATCTCGGCCGTGCTAACGGTAGCTAACTCTACAATTTTGCGGTCGATGGTTTGATTTACAAGGTAATAAATCTGACATACATTATACCATAACTGTTTAAACTAACATCAACCTGTTCAGAGTTTATTAGCGTTACGTCATTGGCAACACAGCAGACTGAAAATAGGCTACATGCGTACAGACCACACACTGTGTATGTGTGTTGTGTATGAACTATGCAGTTCATTCAGAAGTGTCAGAATGCTACAGTAATGCTGGGAAAATCATGCTGTTGTCATCATGCACACGATTTCTGTGACTATTGTGGATTCCAAATGAAGACAAAGATATCACTCATACTCCTTCCCTTTCTTCTACTTTCAGAGCCCACTCAGCTATTAAGGCCAGGGTCTGGATGAGTGCTGGAAATCCTTGGAAATGCTGCAATTCAATTGTAGTGATAAGTTGTTGGATTTTGAATAAAGTGTTTGAAATTGTAGTTGCATTATTTTCATGTATTATTGCTTAATCAGTGACACAATTAGATAATTTTTTCCCATCCTAGTTTGTCTCCCTTTATGTAGAAGGCTCTCACTAAATATAATTGTGGTAATTTAAAGCAAAATAGCATCTGATTTGGTTAAGTAAAAGAATCAGTTTGTACACAAACATATAGCCAAACACTTTTGCTACACCTTAAATGTTCTTAAATTACTCCAATTTCTTTCAAGTAATGCACTGACAATTTAGATTAAGTGTAATGAACATCTTGAGTAACAATATCTAGGAGAAGCGGAGCTGAGACATTGTCAATCCAAGTCAAATCCACCTCTGAGGTGGGATCCAAATGATCCTGAAATTTTGGTATCAAGCTGATCCAGATCTCTGCCTTACGTTTTGAAATACCCAAATCCAGCCTTTTATCTGGATTCAAGGGAGGATTGGATTACCAAAGCTGAATCCTGATCTTCAGGATCGAGATTCTCTGGATCTGTGTTGAAATACCCAGTTTTCAGATCAGGATCACGATTTAATCCAATCCGACCAGGATAATCCAGTGGATCACTTTTGAAATACTGGGCCCTGGAAACCTGAGTAAGCCAGCGAGAAAGAGTCACACACACCAGACTGTGTTTGTGCAACGCTTGAGCATGCATCACACAAGAGGGGACTTGGAGCAAATTTTACATGGTGTTCCTTTAACTAAAGCAATTTTGAATGAAAATTGCAGATCAAATATCAATGGATCTTGGACATGGACACAGTGCTACCTTCGGCACATGATACAGGAGTCATGATCGTATGATTATTAAAGGGGAACCATTATCTTTTCTTGTAATATAGTCCCTTTCCCAAATTGACTCCCCCCCCCCCCCATATCTTGTTGCCCTGTTCCTCAAGGTTCAATGTTATTATAAGTAATGCTATTTCATTTAAATGTCTTTATATAATTATATAATATTCCTTTTTCAGTTTGCAGAGATGATCCTTCAGGGACAACAAGGGCACCTTAAATGCCTCCCCATCTCCCAAGAGCGTGAGAGACTTGGGACTGTGTTATTTAATTCCCTTAGTGAGTAGTAGACATGTGTACAGTATGGGTGCTCCTTATTGAGCTCTGCTTGCTACCTGTGGTTGCCTGCATTAAGTTCAAGGCAATGATGAGTTGGTAGCTTTAACTTGTAGATACGGAGGATGCCATACATGCTATTTATTTATGATCTTTCTCAGAAGGATGAGGTGAATACACTGTCTTGGTTCTACTAGAAATAAGCATGCAGAACAGATATCAACATTTTCATGATTATTATTTTCATTTTGCAACATTATAATAGCATTCAAATAGCATTATGTAACATTATGTTCATTTCTTTTAGATACAAAGAAGCTGAACCGGAACCTGGTCTTCCACAGACTGGGAAACTCTTATGGTATTGGGGTTGGGCTGTTCCAGAGTGGTGGTTTTAATGTTCCCATTTTTTTCTTGCATTGTCCTGTATTAATTGTTTTCTTCTTATTTCAGTTTCCGTTGGTTCATCACAGCGTAATAATGGGGTAAAGTTTTGTCAGATTTACTTATTTATTAAGCACATTTTACTTACTGTAATCTGTGTGCCCTTGAGGTAACTGTCTTTAATTCTCTCAGGGCCCTAGTTTCGTAGACCAGCGCAGGGCGGCGCAGGTTGGCGCAGCCGGCGCAGTGCAAGTTTCGACCCGCGCAGCCTTGCGCACCGTCAGTTTGGCAGTTTGGTAGATCGCCTGCGCCAAGATGGGTGTGGCGGCGCAGCAGGGGGAGGCGTCACAGATTCAGCTTGGCGTAGCGGAAGTTTCGTGGCAAAAAGCCTCGCCGAGACTGCGCTGAAAGCTCGCCAGCTCCGACCTGGTCTACTTTCGGCGCAAGGCGCAAGGCGTAAATAAAGTCCATTCATTCAATGCGAATCACAGCTGGCGGAGTGGAAGTTTGGCTGACGGCGCGCAGTGCGCACACGTCACCGAGACCTCACAGGCAGGTTTCCACAGTTCCAGGCACATTTAAATGCAATAAATAATCACAACAAACACTATTTAATGCAACTAATTGAATCAACACGTGAATTTATATCTATATAGATTGTCCCGTCACATCTGACGTCAGATCAAAGGCGGATGGCACGCGTAACGGAAACTCAGCCTCTCGGACCAAAACATCTCCCTCTCTCTCTCCTGTTTTTTATAATATCGGCATTGTTATTATTATGATATTATTATGATGGGAGCGCCGGCGCTGCTTCTGTCATCGGGTTGTCAAGTGACGGAACTTGCACTGAACCTCCCCTAACGCATTAAAGGAGAGGAGAGGAGCTCATTTGATTGGTGAAGATCTGAATCGGCTGTATTAATCCCAGTCCACGCCTCGTCTCCTCCTCGTCTCCCACTCACGCCTTCTTCTCCTCCCTCTTTCCCACTTGCGCCGGTGGGCGAGACGGGAGGTGTGCCTGCGCGAGCCTGCGCGGTGCACGAAACTTGCAAAGTCCAGGCGGACACACCCCGTCGGCGCGGCGCAGGTGCGCTGAAAGCTGACTGCGCCTGGTCTACGAAACTAGGGCCCTCAGAGTGCATGTCCACCAGCTGCAGACAGGGAGCAAAGATACAAGATGGCGGTAATGCGGGTAGGTGTTATGTTTGATGTTTAATAAGAATAATAATTGACCAACTTCGAGAAACTAACATGCCCGAATGATAGGCCAATACATCGTCTGGCCGATATTTGAGTTTTTTTACGTGAATCGGCATCAGCCGATGTGTGGGCTGGTTCGCTGATATTACTTTCAGGCATGACTACTAGAAAAGCGTCCACAGGCAGCTCTGTGTGGCTGGAGACATTGCAGTCCACATGCAGACCATGCATTGCCCCTCCCCCGAATTGAGACTTGTAACATTTGTTATCATTGTATCATTTTTATGATGCAAATTGAGGGAGCAAAAGCAGTATCGGCTCAAGAAAAAGCTAAGGCTGATGAAAAAAAAATCGGTATCAGCATCGGCCCTAAATAATCCAAATCGGTCGATCCCTAGCCTCAAGTAAACATAACACACACGCACGCACATCTACACACATCTGCACACACACACACACACACACACACACACACACACACAGGTTTGTGATAGACATGCTGTTTAACGGCATGTTGTTTCTGTCTGTATCTACAGCAGAGACACAGGGTGCAGTCGAATAGTCTTTTTTGCTTAGGAAGGTTCCTAACTGAAGAAGTGACCCGGAAGTAAACAAGTGGCCGCCATGATAAGAGCTGTTGGAATTCTCTAAATGCAAAGGAAAGGAGCTCCAATGCTTCCTTTCAGAGCTCCTTTAGCATAGGATGCAACGGACCTTCCTATGCGAAAGGAAAGGAGATTACGACGACCCACAATTCTTTGCGAGAGCAACATTTAAAGTGTCGCACACCTCGGCCGTTCATGAAAACAAACGATATGTGCATTTGCATATTTAACAATGACTTTCATGCAGACATGTAGTAATTGGAATTGTGTTGATAAATGTGTGATAATAATTTAATGATATTTTTATTTATTTCAATCATGTTACAAACTTGACAAAAACTAAACTAAAAACACAAATTAAATCTAAAAACAGCAAACGGTCAAACAGGAAGGAGGAGCTGCTGGACCTGAAGCCGGTCAGTGAACCAGCTGTTTATAAAACCAACATGTGGAGAAGTGGACGATGCTCTTTTTGTAGTCAGTATTGTAGTTTCTCCACCTCAGACGCTCGTCAATCACTGGTGCCGATCATCAGCTGTCAGTCATCAGCAGCATTATAATGACGTAGCTTAGTGAAAGTCCGGTCGGATTCTCTGAGCACCGCGGCCGTCTTTTCCTAAATCCTTTTGAGTTCTCCTATCGCCTTTCCTTAACCCCGTGACGTTTTCCCTAGAGGTCAAGGAATAGGAGTTAGGAATAGGAGTTCGGACCTTATTTTTTGACTATTCGACTGCACCCAATAACAGAAGTAGCACCTCATGCTATCATGTATCTAAGCAAGTCTGTTGGCTAACTGGGTTTCTGTCTATAGACATATTGTTACATTACATTGTTTCTGTTTATATACCAACAGAAGCAGAGACCACAACCAAAACAATAGCCGAGACCACAGCAGTGTCACTTTCTGAAGACGGTATGGAGACAACCCCTCCCAACACACACACACACACACACACACACACACACACACACACACACACACACACACACACACACACACACACACACACACACACTCTTTTCATTTGCATACTGTAACCATGCTAGAATGACAACTAGTCAATAAAGTTTCACAAGGATTTCCTCAACGACACATGCATTCTCTTTACAAATAAGACTTCATTGGAGAGGGAAATTAACAAGTTTTACATTGCAGTTACAATGCTAATTTTACATTTCACATTTTTACTTCTATAGTGTGTATGTTTGAGGTGGAGTGTTCTCCGAATCTCAGATGGCACTAAAGCCAAGAGGTAACTCATCTGCCATTACCTTCAATATTTTTACACTTACTACATTTTGTTAGAAAATAATGAAAAGCTAGGATTACTAATGTAATGGGAATTTTGGATGTTTGTACTTTATAATCAGAATATTTGTCAGGCTGACTCGATCCGCATCTCCTCATCTGACTGTTATGCTATGACGAAAATGAATGCCTGTTTGTAGATGATATGAACATGAGTGCCACATTGACATAAGATAATTTCAGGACTATGACGCCTGTGTTCTGTAAATCTTGACCTTAGGTCTCTTAATAACAAATCATTTTTAGTCAATGATTTATTACCACTTCTAAACTTGATTTTATGTTTTTAACTGAAACATGGCTAGAACAAAATAACAGTACAAGCATTCTGATCGAGACAGCACCCCCCAACTATAATTTTATTGATGTTTGTAGATCTGGGAAAAGAGGTGGAGGGTTTGCTGCGTTATTTAAAAATACATTTCAGGGGGAACAGATGTCACTTGGTGTTTTTCCATCATTCGAATATCTTTGTGCTGTGTTGAAATGCTCTCCCAGAGTTCTCCTGTTAATTATTTACAGGCCACCTAAATATTCATCACATTTGGATGATTTTACTGAATTATTGTTTGTTTACTGTTGACAGACTGACCAACCCCCCAACACAAATACCAGCTAAACTCCATTCCATGCAGAAATGCAATGAGTTTGCATTCTTTTATACTAATAAAATTGAAGGCATCAGACGCGCCATCAATATCTCAAACAAAAAAGTTGGATCACCACCCTGTTCAGGCAAAAGTAACACAGCAATGATGGCAAGCTTTAATGCCATAGACTCTAAAACTCTAGTGGAAACGGTGACAAATCTAAAATCATCTTCCTGCTGCCTTGATGCTTTACCTACCAACTTTTTTAAGAATGTTTTTGACTGCCTATCAATAGACGTATTGCAAATAGTTAATAACTCCATTCAATCAGGCAATTTCCCAAAGGCCTTCAAAACTGCAGTCTTTAAACCTCTTCTAAAAAAGCGGAGCCTAGATGCCTCTATTATCAACAACTACAGACCAATTTCAAATCTACCCTTCATAAGTAAAATAATTGAGAAAGTTGTCCTCCAACAACTAAATCACTTCCTGGCTTCAACTGGCTGCCACAACAACTTCCAGTCAGGATTTCAACCTTTTCATAGCACCGAGACGGCCCTTATTAAAGTTGTAAATGACATCCGTCTTAACACAGACTCTGGCAAAACTTCAATATTAATGCTATTAGACCTCAGTGCTGCATTTGACACTGTCGACCACTCAATACTCTTGGACAGGTTGGAAAACTGGGTGGGGCTCTCAGGCATAGTCTTAAGCTGGTTCAAGTCATATCTACAAGATAGGAACTATTTTGTTTCCATTGGCGATTTTGTATCAGAACCTACCAATGTAACGTGTGGAGTCCCCCAAGGTTCAATCTTGGGGCCGACTTTATTCAACATCTACATGCTCCCACTAGGACAAATCATACAAAATAATAACATTGACCACCATTGCTATGCTGATGACACCCAAATCTATGTAGCACTATCACCAAACGACTATCGCCCCATAGATCTTCTGTGCCAGTGCATTGAGCAAGTCAAAGACTGGATGTGCCAAAACTTCCTACAACTAAATGAGGACAAAACTGAGATAATTGTTTTTGGTGCTAAAAAAGAAAGGTTTAAAGTAATTCAACACCTTCACTCTCTGTCCCTGAAAACCTCAAACAAAGCCAGAAATCTTGGGGTTATTATGGATTCTGATTTACATTTCGACAGTCACGTTAAATCAGTAACAAAATCAGCCTACTATCACCTAAAAAATGTAGCAAGACTTAGAGGGCTCATGTCAGCTCAAGACTTAGAAAAACTTGTACATGCCTTTATTACTAGTAGGCTAGACTACTGTAATGGTCTCCTTGCAGGTCTTACGAAAAAAAACTGTCGGGCAGCTACAGCTTGTTCAGAACGCTGCTGCTAGAGTTCTTACAAAGACCAAAAAATGTGAGCACATTACACCAATTCTTAAATCCTTACATTGGCTCCCTGTATGTCAGAATTGGTTTCAAAATCCTCCTGCTCACATATAAATCACTACATGGTCTAGGGCCGAAGTATATCACTGATATGCTCCCACTACATAAGCCTTCTAGACCACTAAGATCTTCTGAGACCAATCTGTTAGTGATTCCCACAGTAAACAACAATCACGGGAGAGCATCATTTAGTCACTATGCAACAAATAGCTGGAATAAACTTCCTGAAGATGTAAGACTTGCCCCAACTCTGACCACTTTTAAAACTAAACTGAAAACTTTTATGTTCACCATAGCTTTCTGCTAAATCTTTTAATGTCTGCACTGTTTTTAATTATTGCAAATATGTTTTTATTCTCCTTTCTTTCTGAAATGCATTTTTAAATTTGCCTTTATTTTCTTTTAATTCTTCTATTTCTTTTTTTCCACTTCGTTGTATGATGTGAAGCACTTTGAGTCTGCCTTGTGTATGAAATGTGCTATACAAATAAAGTTGCCTTGCCTTGCCTTGCCTTGCCTGGATGGTGATGCTCAGGCAACCGATAAAGTGCAGGCTGGCGTCAAAAAATGTCCTCGTTGTCTTTACACTGGGGAAGAGACATGACACAGCAGGACCCAGGAGTCACTATCAGGACTTGGAGACAGACATGTGATATACTGAACCTCAGCAGCAGAGAAATGACGATTCCTAGAGAGCGAGAAAGAGTGAGAACCAGGTTGGGGTCAATGTCAGGACTGTCATTATTACCTGGGTGTGTTGAGACGGGTTGACAGATTGTGTGCAAACCACAGATGTAGTGCAGTAAGCTTGTGTCAAAACACGTCCTGGATGTGTCTGGAGAACAGGAGAGTGGGAAGGAAAGCATTATTTCACATTCACAACCACATAAAGATGACAGGTAAGAATTGTAATAAGTGCAGTGTGTCAAATTGCCCCAGTGTCAATGAAGTGCCCATTTAACATTTCTAGTAGAATTAATTAAATGCAAATATGATGTTGATGATGTGATGTTTTGATGCAGACCTTAAACTTGAATATATCTCTTCAGGGTAATCAAACGCACTCCTCCCACAGTGTAATCCACCAGCGGATACGGATCAGTTCATCTGGTCAGTTCATCTGGCGCCACGAGTATTATGTCTTTTGGGGGGTTCACTTTAAGTTCAAAGGCCCTGAAGTGTTCCCAGTGACATGCACTCAGCTTCCGAACAATGAAAAAAAGATTGTCCTTCAGAACCAACATGTGGATGATTTCAGTGAATTCAGGGATCCCTACAAAAGATCCATGTGCAAGGATCATTCCAGTTCTGTAATTGAATCCATCCTAAGTGACATTCTTTGCCAGACACACATTGTCCACAGTTGGGTGTTTCAGCCGTATAGCTTGTGCGATCTCCTCTTTCACCACATCAAGAGAAAGAGTTGAAACATTTGACACTTCCAGAAGAGGTTTTTGAGGGTACATAAATACCTGCTGCGCCATGTAAAATTGGTGTCGCTCTGCCAAAGACAACAACACATTCTTGAAAGATCTTATATGTCGAACAACTCTTTTAAAAAAACTGTGTTTTGCTTCAAATCTCAAAGTCCAAAAACAGACTAATGGTCCAAATTGATGAATTAGTTGGGGATAATGTTGAAGTTGTACTCTGTGCTCTGAGATCTTGAAATTCAAATATGCAATGGATTCGTCTGTATGAACAGGTGAGACAATAAGGTCCACAATATCCTTTAGATATCCATGCAGGTTCAAGGAAGGGGAAAAACCTTAACAAACTCCAGTTTTCGTGGGAATTCCCCCCTATCGTCTTTCGAGATGCAAAGTTCAATGGCACTGGATGGGGACAATAAACTTTGTCAGTCCACTTAAAGGGGAAATGTAATATAGACTCGTTTAAATATGCAAGTGTAAAGTATTTCTTATATGTGAAGATGGACAGACATAAAGCTATCTCTGCAGGAACAATCCCTTCGAATAAATCATGGACCAGATCCGGGGGGAAACCTGTAGTGACCTTGAAATGAGTGAGTTTCTCAGAGAGAACACATCTCCGCTTAACACCACAGAAATTTTTCAGAGATTATTCTTCGATGGTTTTGAGATGGTCTGAGTGAAGGTCTTCTGTTCTTGATGTAAAAGATCCACTGTCTACTTGCTTAGTTTGAATTTCTGATTTGGAAAATACGTGACCACTTGAAAAACTCTCAATAAATCCAGCAATGCTGTGAGCTCCAAGATTGTCTGCTGTGACACACTGTACTGTTCCCTTAACACATTTCCCTAACTTTGGCAAAAACACACGTGTTGTTCCATGGAAATTAAATCACAAATGAGAGGCTCGAGTACTGCTTCATAGCCATACACCTTCAAATCATCACTTCTGACTAGAAGAGCCAAGTGTATCGATGACAGTGAAGATTGGCAACCAGGGGACAGATTACATAAATTCCAATAGAGGGCACAGATCTTATGTTTTCTTCGTGATGTCCCAATGGGGTTACATATTTCAAAATCATCAATATACAGGTTAAGTGAAATTGCACAGTCTTTAGACAAAAGTGTGTTGTTTCTGAAAAATTCACCATCAAAGGGACAACTGTAAACTGCTTTGTCACTCTCAGGTGACTGATATTTCCCTTTCAAAATGGCAGTCTTTATCAAGATAGAATCTAAATTTAGAATCTGCTGCAATGTTTTCAGCACGGATACATACTGTAATGATTTTTTTGTTCCTTTTATCAAGAATATATTCCACTGGTGACACTACACCAAATTCTCTTTTATAATATGACTTGCGCTTCCAAGAAGTAGACAATGGGCCTTGTTTCGCTATTGCTTTTTGAATTGGATGTGAAGAACAAAGAACTGTGGCTAGCTCTTCAACAACAGATGCTTCGACATGACAATCGTTATCTCCCAAAACCTGATTAATTGTTTTTAGTCTATGTGGCACAGAGACAGTTCCAATAAGATGTTGTAGCTCCTCAAGCAATTCGTTGACAGCTGTACTAACGCCCAATTTCCACTGCATACGTCTCCGCTGCGGTGCGTCTCCGATCCGGCTTCGGTCTGCCGTCCGCCGTCCGCCAATCCCCACAGGATGCGTTTGAGTCCGCCATGGCGCAGTCCGGCAGAACAACTGTGACGTCGCGAGACCTCGCGATAATACGTAATCGCGCGAGACTGCAGTTAAAGAACTCTGAAAACCTCTGACCTGTTGACTCCGTACCTGGCCCCGCCCATTCTGACGTTTTTGTGACGTAGTTAACTGAAATATGATCCGTCGTCAAGAGGTTTTATTAACACAAGTGTTTTATTTTGAAGTAACCGGATGTTTTATTGTTGAGTATGTACCGAACTTCCTGTTTCGCTATATGTGCTCTGTGCTGAATTGCTGCGCCGTGGTCCGGCATCCGCCAGAAATATGGTACAGACACACCAACTCCGGCAACAGACGTCAAGTCAATAAAGTTCGATAGATTGAACTTTATGCAAATGACGTCCGTCCAACGCAATGCCGCCGGCTCCAGAAACTTCGTTCAAACTATCAAACTAGGCAGTGTCAAACTAGGCTAGCAAAACTCAAGTCCCACCCACTTCGCAGGACGTCTATCCAATTGATCCAACTTGAACACAGAACTGCCCACTCACCGGTTCGTTCGGCGGTCCGTTGCGTCCATATCCGTCGCTGCCGGAGTTGGTGTGTCTGTACCAATAGAAGTCCTGCGTATTTGTTGCGGAGAGCAGCGGACTGCCGGAGCCGAGACGCAGCGGACACGCAGCGCAGCGGACCTGGTGGGGATTCACCCATAGACTAGACACACCAACTAGAAACGCTCTGCCGTTTCCAACATGGCGGCCGGGCCACAAACGATCTCATTTTACAGTTAAACTACACGCTAAAGCATGTTTCTGAAAACATTTGAGGCGGGAAATGTGTAGTGCAGTAACAGAATCTGGATTCATATTTGATCAACACTGCCTAGTTTGATAGTTTGAACGAAGTTTCTGGAGCCGGCGGCATTGCGTTGGACGGACGTCATTTGCATAAAGTTCAATCTATCAAACTTTATGCAAATTCACATACGGCGACAGGGCAGTCAACTCGACGTGCTTTATCCATCATGCGGAGCTCCTGCTCTACATAGACAATGAATGGGATCCGTTGACTTGACGTCTGTTGCCGGAGTTGGTGTGTCTGTACCATCAAGTGAAACGTATCTGCTCCACTGGCGTGGCGGAGACGCAACGCAGCGGAGACGCATGCAGTGGAAATTGGGGTTCCAATTTAAGCAAAAGTGAAGCTAATTTCAGTTCAAATTCCTGTCAAATTCAAATGTGTAGTGCAGTAACAGAATCTGGATTCATATTGGATCAACACTGCCTAGTTTGATAGTTTGAACAAAATTTCTGGAGCCGGCGGCATTGCGTTGGACGGACGTCATTTGCATAAAGTTCAATCTATCGAACTTTATGCAAATTCACATACGGCGACTGGGCCGCCAACTCCATGTGCTGTATCCATCATGCGGAGCTCCTGCTCTACATAGACAATGAATGGGATCCGTTGACTTGACGTCCGTTGCCGGAGTTGATGTGTCCGTTCCATTACATAGTATTTGTCTTGGAAATGTATTCAAGTAAGAGTAATAAGTACCAAAGAAATCTAATACTCAAGTAAAGTACAAATCCTCTGGATATGTACTTAAGTACAGTACTTAAGTAAATTTACTCCGTTACTGTCCACCACTGCCAGCATTGTGCTTTAACTCAAATCGGTCCTTGTTTTATTACCAAAAAAAAAAAGGTTTTAAATAGAGGGTCCTTGGAATTTTCTGAGATAAATTGTGAAAAACCCATGAACATACACTCACCTAAAGGATAATTAGGAACACCATACTAATACCGTGTTTGACCCCTTTCACTTTCAGAACTGCCTTAATTATTTGTGGCATTGATTCAACAAGGTGTTGGAAGCATTCTTAAGAAATGCTTATAATCCATATTGATAGGATAGCATCTTGCAGTGACTGCAGCTTTGTCGGATTTACGACCAGAGCATAAAGCTCCTGTTACACAACATCCCAAAATGTTCAGTTGGGTTGAGATCTAGTGACCAGGGGGCATTTTGTTTCAGTGGAGTCATTGTCCAACTCATGTTCAAGAAGCCATTTGGAATTGATGTAAGCTTTATGACATGGTTCCTTAACCTGCTAGAAGTAGACATCAACCATCCAACCCTCCAGACTGGGAGACAAGCTCTTGCAGATGGGTGTGGACACCCACCTGGTATCCTGGATTACTGACTACCTACTGTAAAAGGGCGGTTGACATATAGATTCATAACATCAACAAAACTTAGATAGAACTGATTTAATTATCAATATTAGGCAGGTCAATATATGGAAGAAAAAACACCCAACTCCATGAACATGGATACAAAAGGTTTTTCCATTTGATTATGATACCTTCAGATCATAATTAATTAATGACATTAAAAATCTGACTTCAGGAAAGGGGTAATTTTCAAGAAAGCTACCAGAGGCTAATTCTGGCAGAAAGCAGAATAAAAACATTTAATCACATATTTTCTAAAAGCATGTATGAGATATAACACAATTTAAAACATGGTACATCTTCCCCCATCCATGCGAACACACAACTGTCACAATGACACCTCCAATCTGAAAACAATCAGGTTCTTCTTGGTTTTTTTTTGTTTTTGAAGTTCTCAATGACTGCTCTCTGCAGTCTAGCTTTCTTTATTTTTTTTGCGGTAGCCATGTAAAGGAGTAATTTTTCTTTTTCTTGATACAGCTGTAAATTTTCCAAAAGCCACCATGTGCTGTTTGGATATTATGGTACAGTTCAGGGGAATATTTGAAAGCTTCAGACTTGCTCCACTCCAGTAAGTCTGATAACATGGACTGTATTCCCATGTGAGGCTTCTCATCAGATGCTCCAGACACTTGTCTATTTTCTCTGGGGTCTGTTAGAATGTCTTGAGGCTCAAGCACATGCAAATGCATTTTCCCCCAAAACTGTTGGCAATGCATGTGCAGAAAGTTTTCCCATACACAATATTCATTGTACCATCACTATCGAATATGGATATGGCATCTCCAGTTTGTTGGTAGAGATGATTGTTGATGATTTCAAGCACTTCGTTATTGCGCAATTTTTCAATGTCAATTCCTCTCCTGCCTACCTCCATCTTCAACAACAGAAGATGTTTGCACATGTTACCCATTAGGAAACTGATGCATTCACACCTGAAGTGTAACAAGTTGACATTGTACACCTGGTTGGTGGACTGTGATGACATAGAGCACTGCCCAGCTTTGATCTCCAAATCTGTGCCCACGCCATTTTCAAATAGAAGAGCAGCAGCCTGGTGAGCAGCAGAGGGGGGTAACGTCAGTCGTCCTGCTTCACTGAGGTCCTCCATGTGGCTGCAGTAATGAAAAACAGGACACAAATTTGGAACTGTAGTAAAATAGTAGCCTTTGCCTCAGATAGGACAGGGAGGAGACAGGGACAGGACACAAGTGTGAGAGAGTGTGCCATAGCAAGCTCCAACATAAGTTAGGTTTTGATGACACATTTTGCATATTCGGATAGGATATCCAATATCTTTGAGTAACTGTAGCAGCTCTACTGAAATTGTAATTTGGCAGAACCCGCTTCCTCGTCGTTCCCTGTTAACTTTTTTGTTAATTTGTTAACTTGGCAACATCCGTATTCCCTGTTAGAGAACTTACTAACCTGTAGTACTTTTCCATATCTCCACACAGCAAGAGGAGAAGTTGGTCGACTCTTCTATTGGCCTGGCCTCGCAGAAACTGATATTTCAATGTGTGGAAGAACCTTTGAGAGAAAGGCATGAAAAAATGTGAAAAGCTTGACAAACAATAATCTGACACCCACCATACCATGCACTCCATACCATCCAATTCCTAATAAATTGGGGGAAATAATTGAATAGCAACACAAAATAAACTGTCAGTATAAAAACTGATTCCCACATGTTTTGTCTGACTAGTGAAACCTCTTTCATTCCACCCAAAGAGCCACATTAATGACAGTTTTGGGAGTATGGGCATTATACATGTTTATACCATGGTCTAGGTTGAAATGGGTGTCGGTTAAATTGGGATATACTACACCTATGACGTCTGCGTCTTGGTTCCCAAAGTAGCCACCTGTAGCCACTTAACCAACATTCCACAGTGTTGCGATAAACGGTTGAAAAAACTAACGATTTTAGCTCTAAAACTAATTATAGTATTAATAATTGATTAAATATTTATTTATTTTGTAAGTGACCATGGTATAAGTGGGAAAATGCCCTTCGAGGTGTCCATTATACGAAATAAATGGAATCCGCGTGGTCCAATTATATAGATAATGGACACTTTGTCGGGCATTATCCCTTACATATTACTTTACTTTTTTTGCAAGTAATTCATTACCTAAACATAATGACTGTCTCTGAATTGTAAGGCATTACACTAAAAATCAAAAAATCAAAATCAAAAATCAAAAGGGATGGATTTTCTTTTCTTATCCGTTTTGACAGGAGCCAATCACAATGGCTTATTCCAACACTGTTTAGTATACCCATGCCATTTTGAGACCAGCAAGAGCCTGGCACTGCATTTGCATTTATAATTTTAGAAACACGATGCTTAGGCTGTCAGAAACACCTTGATGTTTTAAGTAAACCCTCTGATTCCCAATATCAAAAGAACAAATTATTTGTAATATTATTGGCAAATGTAAGTAAAATATACCTTTCAGCCTTGTTGTTGGTCTCACTGCTACAGTGATAGAAAGTTCTTCCAAAGTTGACCCACAGCTCCGCATAAATAAACCAATTTGTCTTAAGATAAATTGCTACATGGGAACTCCCCAAAAGGGTGTCGATCTCACTGCATTTCATGTCAGAGAAGCTGAGAAACTCTTCCTCCTGAGGGGAAAACATATTTAATCAGAGGTGCTTTTAATGTATAAAAACATTAAAAAGAAAAAAACATAAATACTTGTAAACTCACTTTTATAGAATGTATAATGGCCAGCAACACTTAGTTGAACTGGGGTTATTAATGTTAAAAATATAAATATAGTACCGTGAAGCAGGCTTTTATTGATGCCATTGCATGAACGACCACATTCCTTTGTTCAGGTGTCAGATGACCTCCATCTGTCTTTACAAGCCACCGGTTCACAGCCTGTAACAGCATAATTGCTTCAGATGCACATTAGGGTATATGTTGTGGCAGCCTATCGCAAGGTAGTTAGAAGCCATGGCGGGCCATTTAAAAGAGACCAACGGGTCACATTTGGCCCCTGGGCCGTAGTTTTGCCACAGATTCTGTACTTTATGCAAGTATTTATGCAAATTCCATTGCAGACCACTAGTTGATGGCCCTTTCAGAAAAGTTTAACATTCCCCTTGTTGGGGTTGTGACACACTTGGCTAAGGCCTATAGCATTAATCTGGGGACCCGGGTGCGATTCTGGCTCATTGCCATTTCCAGATCCTGCCTCATGGCTCTCTCTCCCATCACTTCCTGTAAAGCTCTACTGTCCTGTCCCATTAAAGGCTGGAAGCCCAACAAAAAGAACATTACATTTGTTAACACACCCACTACGTTTCTGTTGAAAACACACAGTGCCAAAGATCCTTAGATAGTACTCCGTGCCTACTCAGTTAACCTTTCCTGTTAGTCTATGTCAATGCCAACTGCACACCATTGTACAGTTACATATTACATTCACTTTCCTGAAGCACATGGAACCAACAAAGGAGAGGCTTTGCATTTGGGAAAATGCTTTTGATGGCATTAAGCACTCTCAAGTCACGGCCCATCATCACTGACCTGTAACATTCAAAAGAAAGAGAAAAGGTCATTGAGTAAAAAGTTGCACCACACCCAAAAGCATACATTAGACAGGATAATATACAGTGTAAGCATTGCATTAAGACAATTAAGAATAAAATGTTAAGAGCCTAGTGAGATCCAAAATTCAATAGCTGTTGCTCAATGCAGTAATATTTGCAGATTCAAACATGCATATTTCTGTAGCTCCCATTACAAAGAAAACAAATACAGCATAAAAATTAGGCTGTAACAATTGTCTGACCTAGGGTAGAAGCCTGGGTTATTTAATTGAAGCTTCTGTAGGCACAGGCTTAAAGTTGCAGTGGTTTCCTTGCTCAGGATAAAATAGGCAAATGGAACACCTCTTCTGCGGCGTTCACACCGGACGCGATAGACGCAAATACAATCGCGTGAGACGCGTGTATCGCGCCACTTGATCATTTTGGACTATTCGCTTCATTCGCGTCATTCGCTTCATTCGCGTCATTCGCGCATGACGCTCATTTTTGAACCGGTGCTGCTCTAGCGAGGGAAACGAGGGCAGCGCCGGCGGGGAGCCGGCGGGTCACGTCGGCGGGCCCTCCTCCTCCGCCTCGGGGTACCCGATGCCAGAGTCCGTGAACCTCCTCCGGGAGCCACGTCCCTCGCACCTCTCCCCAGGGAGAGTCGGGGCCACATTCGACTACGATCTCAGATCAGACGAGACAACCCGCTGAATTTAAGCATATTACCAAGCGGAGGAAAATAAACTATCTAGGATTCCCTCAGTAGCGGCGAGCGAAGAGGGAAGAGCCCAGCGCCGAATCCCCGTCCGACGGGCGGGCGGACGTGGGAAATGTGGCGTACGGAAGACCGCTTGCCCGGTGTCGCTCGGGGGCCTGAGTCCTTCTGATCGAGGCTCAGCCCATGGACGGTGTGAGGCCGGTTAACGGCCCCCGTCGTGCCGGGGTCCGGTCTTCCCGAGTCGGGTTGTTTTGGGAATGAGCTCAAACACATCCCTTCATTGGCTCCCCATCAAGTACAGGACAGAGTTTAAAGTTCTTTTATTTGTTTTTCAAGCACTACATGGCCTGGCCCCCCAATACATTTGTGACCTACTCTCCCCCCTTTCCAACCCAAGGATTCTTAGATCCTCGAATCAACAGCTCCTGACCGTTCCCCGGTCTAGGCTACGAGGAAAGGGCGATCGTGCCTTTGCCGTTGCAGCCCCAAGACTATGGAACAGCCTACCCACTTCAATTAGGTGCTCCTCCTCCGCAGCTGCCTTTAAGGCAAATCTAAATACCTTTTTGTTTGCCCAGGCCTTTAAATGTCCCTGATGGTCTCAAGTGTGGTCTCAATGTGTGTGTCATTTTTGTTGGTAATTTTGTGTTCACTGAACTGTACAGCACTTTGGTCAACTTTGGTTGTTTTTAAATGTGCTTTACAAATAAATTGATTTGATTTGATATCTTTGACATGTATTGTTACTTATCAGTTGATACAAACACAAATACTGATATAAGATAATGTCAGCTTATATATCCGCCTGGCTGATTTATTTGCAAGCTTAATGACAGCTTATTGGTCTGTGTCAATATTTAGACATTTGAATCCACCAAGAATTAACAAACCAAATCCCCCCAAAAACCCAAAGAAATAAAGCTTCCTCAAGAGACGACGAAGCAAATGACTAAAAACAGCTAAAAACAGCTCATCTGTCTGTCAGCTCATCTGTCTGTCGGCTTGAACTCGTCGCTGATTGGATGTCGCGGTGCGATGCCGCCTGAAAAGTTCAATATTTTCAACTTTATTCGCGTCGCTTCAGACGCGCCATTCGCGCCATTGCGTCAGACGCTCCATTCGCTTCATTCGCGTCAGACGCTCCATTCGCGTCAGAAGCGGCATTCGCGCCTTTCGCGTCAGACGCGCCATTCGTGCCGCGTCTCATCGCGTGAATGGAGCGTCATCGCGCCATTTACATTGATTTTCAATGTAGAGTCGCCGCTCAATTCGTGTCTATCGCGTTCGGTGTGAACGCCCCTTTCCGGTTTTGCTTGTCATCAATAGTGCATAAAATGCATACCCATAGGCTGTTATGCCTTTGTAGGAGGCATCCATAAACATCATTGGATGGGGGTTCTCTTCCAAAAGTTTCCTTGGAAAAGGTGTTTGTACAACTAAAATAAATGGTTGTTCTGTGGTAAGTGGCTGATGAAAAACAGACGATCTGAGTTCTGTTGAAACCAAATGGTCCACACTGACAGAATCACTGTCTCCCACACCCCTGAGGTTTTTCTTCAAAAGCCGAATGTCATCAGGGGTCAAGTAAAAACGGCGGGTTTTTTTTTTCCACATGCCCATTTTGTTGAGCCCAATCACAGCTTTTTATTAAAATTTCTGAATTGGAGCAACCCTGTTGAAGCCACATTTCAACCAGGGAATGCAGGTGGATGCGGTTCTTCTCTTTGGAATCTTCATTGTCATGTCCAGTATGCTGAAGCATCATATGTATAATGGCACCTGATATTCCGAAGTCCAGGACAACTTTAAATGAGATGTACGCCTTGCAGGAATTGGCCCGGGTTTTTGTGGCCTCCCCAGTGCTATTCCCTGCACACTGATTGCTACGATCACAGCCATAAAGATAATAGTCCTTCCTGGGGCAAACTGGGGGTCTGAAATAGCACTGCTCCTTCTCCTGCACTTGGTTGATATACCCCTCCATGAAGTCCTTGGCATCCCCACAAAAAACAACAACATCTTGGTTGACCCTGGAATCACATGGCTTCTTCAAGCATTTTTTGACACCATTCACCCACTGTGTCTCCATATTCTGAAAATAGAAAAAGACATTATAAGAGAAGAAATATTTTTAATATTGCTAATATTGTGTATTTGTGTCCAAAAGAGACACTGGCATGGTCATGCGCAGGTGAGGCAAAACAGCGTAGGGGACTAACAACACTGTAGGGTGAAAGTAAACATGTGGGTAACATGGGGCAACATATTCTAATAATAATAATAATAAGAAAACAAACATGCCCTTTCATGAGGTTTCTCTTTCCTATTCTTTACAATTCTTGGCTGCATTTATCTCTCCCCTGACTAAACCACTCAGCCCTGGGACCAGGAGAATGTTACTCCAGCCCTGGGACCAGAAGAGCCTAAAATGCCCCCAGACAAGTAATGATTTAGGCCACTCAGCCCTGGGACCAGGAGAATGTTACTTCAGCCTTGGGGCCAGAAGAGACTAAAATGCCCCCAGACAAATAATGATTTAGGCCACTGAGCCATGGGACCAGGAGAATGTAACTTCAGCCCTGGGACGAGAAGAGACTAAAATGACCCCAGACAAGTAATGATTTAGGCCACTCAGCCCTGGGACCAGGAGAATGTAACTTCAGCCCTGGGACCAGAAGAGACTAAAATGACCCCAGACAAGTAATGATTTAGGCCTTTCAGCCCTGGGACCAGGAGAATGTAACTTCAGCTCTGGGACCAGAAGAGACTAAAATGACCCCAGACAAATAATGATTTAGACCACTCAGCCCTGGGACCAGGAGAATGTTACTCCAGCCCTGGGACCAGAAGAGACTAAAATGACCCCAGACAAGTAATGATTTAGGCCACTCAGCCCTGGGACCAGGAGAATGTAACTTCAGCCCTGGGACCAGAAGAGACTAAAATTACCCCAGACAAGTAATGATTTAGGCCACTCAGCCCTGGGACCAGGAGAATGTAACTTCAGCCCTGGGACCAGAAGAGACTAAAATGACCCCAGACAAGTAATGATTTAGGCCACTCAGCTTGGAACCAATGGTTTCTGCCCTGGGACCAGATTAGCCCACCCGATTAGCTTTGCTTGCAGGCTAGTTAGGCTAGTGCTTGTGGTTAACAATTATGGGCAGGCACACATAATTTTGCTCATTAATACTAAAAAGCTGATGTTTTTCTGAATTATCTTGTTCTTCCACCTCTCTGTGATAAGGAGCTAAAAAACGTACTTGCCTTTGAAACAACAGGCTAGCATAGCAGGTACGTCAAAGTCATTACGGTTTAGGCTATGCCCTGGGACCAGATGAGATTTAACAGCCATGGAAAAAAGCCAAATCTGTACACTGGCCTACATAACTATTGTTTTTTAATATAAGTAGAATTAGAATTAGAATGGTCTTTATTGTCATTGTACCAGTACAACGAAATTTACAGTACAATCCCTTAAAGTGCGTAAATAATTTAACATTAAAAGCATCAAAAAGAATAGGCTAGACCTTTAAAAGACACATTTAAAACGACAAGCTTACACACCAACACGCACACACACACACACACAAATGCACACCGTAGCAGCTTAAGGAGACAAAACAAAACACAGTAGATTGCAGAGACCCTGAGCATCATGTACCATCATAGGTAAAGGTATTTGCGGTGTTAGCACTGTTATAGCTTTTGGATAAAAACTGTTCTTAAGTCTGTTAGTCCGAGCATTTAGAGACCTGAAACGTCTGCCCGAGGGCAATAACTCAAAGTGTTGGTGACCTGGGTGGGACGAATCCCAATGTTTTTAGCCCTACTAAGACAGCGAGAGCTGTACGGTTCTTCCAGGGTGGGGAGTGAGCAACCAATGATCTTTTGGGCTGTGTTAATAACCCTTTGGAGGGCTTTCCGGTCAGCCACTGTGCAGCTGGCAAACCACACACACATGCAGTAAGTCAGGATGCTTTCTATGGAGCAACGATAGAATGACACCAAATGTTTCTGAGTCGAATTGTTATTCCTGAGAACCCTCAGGAAGTACAGTCTCTGTTGTGCTTTCTTGATGGTGGTTGTGGTGTTAATGTTCCAAGTTAAGTTATGTGCACACCGAGAAACCGGAAATCCGATACCCTTTCCACCTGTTTCCCCCCGATGAATAGGGGTTGAGTGTCTGTTTTGGCTTTCCTCCTGAAGTCTATGACCAGCTCCTTGGTCTTGGAGGTGTTCAGGACAAAGTGACAGCTGCTCCACCTCGTCCCGGTAAGCCGACTCATCTCCCCCAGAGATGAGCCCCACAACTGTGGTATCATCAGCAAACTTGATGATGGCGTTGCTGGAGTGTGCGGAGGTGCAGTCATGCGTGTAGAGGGTGTAGAGTAGGGGGCTCAGCACACAGCCCTGAGGCGAGCCGATGTTTAGGCTAAGGGCTGTGGAGATGTGGGGGCCTACCTTCACCCTCTGGGAGCGGTCTGACAGGAAGTCCTTGATCCAAAGGCAGACGGAGTTGGATATTCCCAGTTCTAAAAGTTTGGTCATTAGTCTGTTGGGGAGTATGGTGTTAAATGCTGAGCTGAAGTCCACAAATAGGAGCCGCGCATAGCTCCCCTGCCGCTCCAGGTGGGACAAAGCAGCATGGAGAGCTGTGGCGATAGCATCCTCTGTGCACCTGTTGGTTCTGTAGGCAAACTGGTGAGGGTCAAACCTGGGTGGGAGATTTGAGATGATGTGTGTATGTACCAGTTTCTCAAAGCACTTCATGATGACTGGGGTAAGTGCTACTGGACGGTAGTCATTAAGGCTGCTGATGGAAGTCTTTTTTGGAATTGGAATGATGGTTGAGGACTTGAGACAGGGAGGGACGGTGCCCTGGGAAAGTGACTGGTTAAAAATGGTGGTAAAAACCCCAGCCAGCTGGTCTGCACAGTCCTGGAACACCTGTCCCGAGATGCAGTCCGGCCCTGACGCTTTCCTCGGCTTCACCGCCCTCAGCGTGCGTCGCACCTTGTGCTTCTCCACTGTGAGAAAGTGACTGCTGTGGGCTGAAAGATGTGGTGTGGCTGTGTCCTGTGAGGTTACCTCAAAGCGGGCGAAGAAGTGGTTCAGCTCCTCTGCCAGTGAGATGTCACTGGCATCAGCCGAGGTGTTGTTCGGTCGATAGTTGGTGATGTGCTGAACCCCCTGCCACACCTGCCTGGAGTTGTTGCTCTCGAAGCAGTCCTCAATCTTCCTCTTGTAGTCAGCCTTGGCCTCCCTGATGCCTCTCTTCAGGTTGGATCTGGCAGTGCTGTATAGCGCTGCATCACCAGCCCTGAAAGCGATGTTTCTCTCCCTGAGCAGGCACTGCACTTCTTTTGTCATCCACGGCTTCCTGTTTGGGTAGACCCGGATGCGCTTTTCCACAGTTTTCTGTGCAGTATTTTATATAGTCCAAGACAGATGTTGTGTACTGCTCCAGATCTTGGTGTTTAAAGATGTCCCAGTCTGTTGACTCAAAACAGTCCTGAAGCTGTTCAGAAGCACCTTCAGGCCATGTTTTAACAGTTCTGGTTGTGGTAGAAGCACTTTTCCTGCGAGGGGTGTATGCTGGGATTAAATGCAGGGCCATGTGGTCTGACTGACCGAGGTGAGGAAGTGGTTTAGCCCTGAAGCCTTGTTTGATGTTGGAATAAACCTTGTCTAGTGTGTTGTCTCCCCTGGTAGCACATTTAACATGCTGATGGAGTTTGGGGAGTGCAGTCTTTAAATCCACATGATTAAAGTCCCCAGCAATGATGTGAATAGCCTCAGGAAACAAACTCTGTTGGCTGCTGATAGTGTCATATAAATGTCCGAGTGCCACGATGGCATTAGCATCCGGAGGAATGTACACAGCTGTTAGCATCACAACGTTAAACTCACGGGCAGATAAAAGGGCCTGCACTTGACAGTTACATACTCCAGATGTGGCGAGCAGTGGCTGTTTATTGTCCTTGTGTCAGTGCACCAGCAGTTGTTAACATAAATGCAAAGCCCCCCTCCGCGGCTCTTACCAGAGTCTCTAGTCCTGTAAGTCCTGTTGTGCGGCCTGCTAGCTCAATAGCTGTATGCGGAATGGAAGGATTAAGCCAAGACTCTGTGATGAGCAGCATGCAGCAATCCTTCACAAAGTTGTTGTTTGCAACCTGTAGTCTTAGTTCGTCCATTTTGTTCGCCAGTGATCTTGCGTTTGTGAGGAAGATACTCGGAAGCGGCAGTTTGTGTGGCCGCTTCCTTAGCCTTAGCAACAGGCCAGCTCTGCATCCCCGCTTTTGTTTTCGATCCCGGCGCCGTCTCCGGCGCCTCCCTGCTGGGATGGTAATCCAGGTTGAGCCGGGGCGCCTAGCTATATCCACGGGTATTTCGTGCGAGCGAATAAAGTCAGTTGTAAAAGACCGCTCGCTGTGTAAACCTATTCCTAAGAGATCCTGCCGGCTATAGATGGTGTTTGCCGAACAGGATTTTAACGCGAATAGTATAAATGGACACACTAGTAAATAAACAAAACACCGAAAGGGAGAGCACTCAGCCGCTGAGTCTGAACGCGCTGCCATCTTTTGGCCAACAAACAAAAGCACAGTAACGTTTAATGCAATGTTCATTATCAAAGCTGTCTAGCTCACCTGATTAGCTTGACTAGCAGGCTAGCTATCTTAGCTAGCGCTTATGGTTAACACGTATCACACATTTAAGCTATCACACATGTAATCACACATAGCTGCACATACTATGTTCCATTTCGGAGAAAATTGCTCACCTTGTAAATGCTCGGGCTGTAAACTGCTCCTTGAATTTTTTTCTGGAAAGGATCAGATTGTTCAGGCAGCGCGCGTTGAGTTTGAAAATGGTGAGCCCGCCTCCACAATTATTTTCTGTGTTGCGATTGGTTGTCAGATTGAACCAATCAAAAATGCTTCTGCCCTCAGGACAACGTTGAGTTCATAAAATTCCCACGAGCTATGTATGACACGCCAACTCGTATGCCATTATGGCGTGTTATCACTACAGACAATCACCTTTTCGCGTGTTTATCAACGCCGAACCCTAACCCTAACCGTAACCCCAAAGGGCGTTTACATACACGCGGATGTGATGGGTCGTTTCGCTAGAGGGCGCTGACAAACACGCGGATGTGATGGGTCGTTTCACTCAGAACGTACACATACACGCGGATAGCTCGAATTGCGTACAGATAACACGCCACAGGAAGTGGCGTGTATGTTTACGAAAAGTCATGATGCCACGTTGCCCCTGGGAGTAATCCTGGGAGGAGTCAAGTAACAGTAGAGATGCAGATTTTAATACATTTCTTATAGTCAGCCGCCTTAAAAATACTAGCAGTAAGAGTCAAACAAGACCACAGTGTCGGTGCAGTCAGGATCCGGTTCCACAACGGTCCAGAGAGACCTGCTAGACCAGAAAGCACAGAAAACAGAAGCACAGAAAACTGCTCCCTACTACCTGTCTACCTAGTTTTGGTTTATTGTTTCCCAGCTATTCCTTCCTTTTTCATGTGCGATAATAGCGGCAATATGTACATTTTAAAATGGTAAATGCCCTCATTTATATAGCGCTTTTGTCCAAAGTGCTTTACAGTAATGACTGACATTCACCCATTCATACACACATTCACACACCGACAGCGGAGTCAACCACACAGGGCGACAACCAACTCGTCAGGAGCAATTAGGGTGAGGTGTCTTGCTCAGGGACACCAGGCACTCAGCTAGGAGGAGCCGGGGATCGAACCAGCAATCTTGCGGTTACCAGCCAACCAGCTCTACCTCCTGAGCTAAACCCCCCTTTTTAAATTTTAACTACATGCACTTTTAAGTTCATGCTATTTATACTTCACACTCAAACTTCCATTAAACTACCATCATCTTATTCTGGTCTGGGGCTCCAATAAGCATTCCGTCCAGATGAACCATGCAGATCAAGCCCATGGTGTAGATGAAGGTTAATGTGATGATGGTTAAGACAGAACTTGGACACATTTGTTGATTATCTTACCCTCATATCTGTCCTCTGCTGGGTTTGAGGCCAAATGCACAACCCAGATTAACAGACATGACTGTCACACAGAGAATCACTGTCAAAGCTTTGTGGATTATTATGAGTGTGTCTAGCAGATTGATGATTCTGGGTCAAACACTCCACCTGGGAAATCCAGCTGAATGTGGGTCAGATTCAGTCAGAGGGCTTATTTCAACAGATAGAAATGGCTTTACTCACTAACAGCTGGATACGGCAGTGGAAAGTTTACTACAAATACCATCATGAGCTATTTTCACCTTCATTTTATTCTATTTTTACTCATTCTCTACTCTTTTTTCAGAATCAGCTTCATTGACTGCACAAACATAAAGGTAAACTGTACAAATACTAATACAATTAATAACAATAATACAAAACTAAATATACAAAATATGTAATGCCAAGATCACGTTAACCAAAAATGTTTAGAGTGTACCGGTTTCCAGGAAACATATCTTAAATCCTAAATTAAATTAGAGAAATGCGCTTTAAATCTTTTTGGATCACATCTATCTATCTACCTGTATGTCTACCTATACATATATACTATATATATATATGACAGTGGTTCTTCTGCTTCATTCTTACATTTTTTTAATTGAATTAATGACTTTGTCAGTTGACTGACTGGCTCTTAACCAATAGGAGAGAAGCGAGGCTGTAGTAGGCGGGGTTTATCCTACACGGACATCCGTTGTTTAAAATATCACCTTAACAACCGAGCTGGAGTCAAACAGTAGAAGTTTTCGGTGGAGAAACGCCTCGTAAGTAACATTTATTTCTATTTCCACCTCGGTGTCACTCCGCATTGAGTCACTGTCGACATCACGTCGTAACTCGTCACAATACGACGGAGAATTAAGCAAAAATCGATTTTTTTTACGAGGGTAGAAAACACCAACCGGTAGCATCAACTGTTTGCTATCAAACAAGCTAAGCTAATTAGCTAGCTTCTAAACCCTGTTTCTCTACCAAAAAGCCGCTCCATGCCGTTCTCGTAAAGGAGGTGTCTGGTGTAAACTACGCGGATATAGTAGCTAGCTAGCAACGGCTAACGTTTAATGGTTTCAGCAAGTTAAGGTCGTCCCTAGTAGCCGGGTCATGGTAACGCGACCGAGTGTTTTAGCTACAGATGTAAGACTGGACTGTCCGTGTCCATGGCTGCATAGCAGGCGTTTAGCAGACTTCCTAACTCGAGGTTTATTTCCTTTTAACGTGTAGAAGATGTCATTTCTGCAGGAGTCGGAATGGCTGGGACGGGCGAGGGAAAGAAGGAGGAGGCCGACTACAAGAGAATGCACAGCTTCCCTCTCATCAGGGTAGGACATCCAACCGTCCTGCATCACTGTACGAACCACAGTTTGTGTCTGTGTAGGCTGGTCCAGTAGCTATACATGTGATCAATGTCGTCATAGCACATTGGGGGATCCTTTCAAATGCTATTCTGTTCTGGGTTTGTCTCTCCGGGTCAGAGGTCAGCAACTTTTTGAAATGAAGTGCCATTTGTAATTATTATTAAGTATTAAGTATTAATCAATGTGTCATATCAACGTTTAAGATTATCACTAAGTATGACACCAGATCTAAATGTAACTTTACGATCAAGACCTGTACCACCAAGCAGGATCTGGGTTTAGCAGGCAACTTCAGATTTAACTCTGTGTTCAGTCCTACAACTGTGGTTCACTTCTTACCAGCTTAGATAGTCATGGTAACTGCACACCTATCCTGCTCTGGAACAAGCTATGTTCAATATAAGTGATCAACTATAATAACACTGCCTACTGACCGATCAGAGCTCTGTGCACGAATTATGAGATAATAATTACACATATAAGAGGAAGATAAAGTCATAATCCAGACTCGAAGCAAGACTTGCTAGTTAATAAATCACTGACTATGAATGTGTAAATTAATAGACTCCTAATGTCACTGCCCATCTGGAGCAGCATATATCTGACTGAATACATGTGTGTATCAATTTATGTGTTGCTTAGATCCATTCTTATGACACAATATTTTAACCTTATTCTTTCAGCTGTCACACATCACAGCTCCTGTGATGTAAAACAGACTTTGGTGCTTACAATAAATGAATAGGCGATCACCAGCTTGCGTTACGGTGGTAGCGGTACTTTTATGTATGTTGTGGGTGATATAAACTAAAGTCTTATGTTCGTATATTCATGCTATTTTTGTATTTGCTCCAAATCAGTTTAACTCCGCAAGTGATGCAGCTCAAGAAAAAAGGCTAAAATATTGTCATAAGTGCTCTAATTTCCCCAAGGGGATGAATACCATATCTTCTATTTTATAAGAATACATGTGATTAACACATATTTATTTATTTTTATATGGACTCTCTCACAGCTAGATTGATAACCCCTAAATTGATTACAAGAGTTGATCACAGTTGTTAGGTTTAGGCTAACCGTAAGTTAACCAGAAAACGTAAAGATATCCTTATTTGGTGTACTGGCTTCGTGGTACAGGCCTCTTGCCTTTGGTATCCACCAATTCTGAGTATGCTTATTCATAATCTGTATCCCTCACTGTGTAGAAATGGGAATATGGATCATCTGGTTGCGGTCTCTGATTATTTTACTGGTTTTTCCTTACATTAATAAGGTAACAATTAGCATGTTGTGAGTTTCCAACTGCATGGACTACGTTACAGTTCTTCTATATCTGATGGAAAATATCCCAAATCTACTCAAAAGTAAAACTCAAAACCTTGTGGTCATATCCAGAACATTCAAATGATTTTAATGTGTTACAGACCGACATACTGACGACATTACAAGTTTGTGCTCAGTCAAAGTGAAAAGTAAATGTCATATCACAGATAGAATATTACCGTATTCCCCATTCATTCATTGAATGCTGTATAATTTACATGGTACTTATGCTAACACACTAATGTTGCTTTGATCAGTGGTGTTTACCATTATAAAATACCCTACTGAGAATGTTACTAATGTATGTTTATTAGTCACCATCATTGATCTGTCATTGTTTGGGATAAATAGTGGAAAAGTGATATGAAAGCATGAGAATTAGGGGCGATTAATGATCCATTTTTGATGACAGTATTGAATTCTATTCTATTCCGACATCCAAGCACAACAACACATTTAGATTTTCAGAAATAATGTCTGTTTTTCTGCCACCACGATGAGCACACAACTGCAGTGATTTCAACGCGACGTCTACTCCAGAATGTTCCATTGATCAACGTTTTTAAAAACAATCCTCTCTCATAATCAGGACATGTAATCATATATGAGAGCACTATTGAAAAAGGCTGCAACCCTGATGAAAACATCCACATTTGAGTTAAATCTTTAATAACCTTCCGTCATTCAATAGCCTGTCAGAGGCAGTTTAGGACGGGACTTTGTGAAATGTAGGTGGAGAAAAACCAATCCAGAGCTTATAATTAATTACCTCTTACTTATAAGTTATTACTAATGTGTCACTGGTTAAGCTACCTCAGGTTGTCGACAACTGTCCTCAGTCAATGTGTAGAAAAGCAAAGAAATCCGGATGGAGTTGACCTTGGTGTTTCAGTGCGTAATGACATAGTAACCATGTCTGTTTCTGTCCTCAGCACACCGACATGCCGGAGGAAATGAGGGTGGAAACCATGGAGCTTTGTGTGACAGCCTGTGAGAAGTTTGCCACAAACAATGAAGTAAGTGTCAGACACTGATTTCTGCCATGCTGTGTATCTGATATCTGCCACGAGGCATGGGACAATATGAAAATTCCATGCCAAGATTGTTCTGTCCAAAATAATTGAAAATAATAATTCACAATATTATCCTGATATTCATTAAATATGCCGAAAATGTTTAAATGGCTCTAAAATATACTGGAATCTGTTTACACTTTGTTAAGAAACAAATATTTTTTATTACGTATCAAATAAGACAAATCTTTTTTTGTGAAAACAATTAAGTAGAGATAAATAAACAGATATATGGATTAAAAAAAACCTGTATATTGGCAATCAATTTTAGATAATAAAATATTATTTGTAAATTACATTGAATGATAATGGAGAATTACTTAACTATGAATCCTTTACTTTAAAATATGGAGACTTTTGTCCAAAACTACGGTATCTGCAGTTGATTTCAGCAATCCCTCCAGCTTGGAAAACAACACTATTTGGTTCAAATACAAACCTAAGTGTCTGCCGCCCGTTTATTAAAAACTATAAATGGTTGGGACATAGAAAAGTTAATCTTGACTTGTACAATTTTTTTTATCTTTAAAAATACAGCAATTTCCCCATATTATTGTCAAGATTACTGGAAAAATATATTTGATACGCTGCTTCCTTGGTTGAATATCTTGTAATTTGTACAAATCATCCTATTCAACCCATTTATGGGCTTTTCAAATTAAAATCTTCTTTCTACCAACAAAGAAAATGTTAAAAATTTGGAGAATAACTGAGGACAATATGTGTAGATTTTGCAGAGAAGAAGAGGAAGACATCTTACATCTGTTTTGGTACTGTCCAGATGTGGCTCTATTTTGGCGCAAGGTGACAGTTTGGCTGTCTGAGCAAGGACTTGCCTTAATATTATCACCAATCAATATAATTTGGGGTTTGAAAGAAGAACAAAATATGTTGTGCTTCTGGGGAAATGTTTTATTTTCAAAAAAGAAAAATATATTAAATTGGAACCGTTTATTATGTTCCTAAAACATCATTATTTATTGACCAAGTTTATGATAAAAACTAAAAGAAAGCCACAAAAAACTAGCAATTACAAAAGATTGGGATAAAGATCAATAATTTTTCTTTACTTTAAATGGCTGATTTTTATATGTTCAAGATATGTATGCCTTTTTATCTTTGTCTTTCATTTTGGGGGGTGATTTGGGGGTGCAGGTTTCTTGGAGTTGAGAGGGGTCTGGGTAATGGGGCTGAACACGCAGAAGCCTGGACCCCTCTCGATCAGGGTGGGTGTAGATGGGCGTGCGTGAGCTGTTGTGGGCCTGGTTCTTCAACTTGCTCTTCCCACATCTTTTTTTTAGGATACATTTATTTTGATCTTATTCTTGTATCCTGTATTATTTAAATCAGGCCCTATTTTTCACTTCTCTACAATGATAACAAGTTAGCAGCCTTTTTTACTTTTTCACTTATGGTGATATTTAGGATTATCCTGATAGTGGAAATGGGGATCTGCGATAAAATCCTATATTGTCCCATCTTAAGTCTATCGTTAAAGTGGAGATGAAATGTAAACTGCCTTTAACCCTTTTAGATTTAATTACAGAAAAAATATTTTTATAAAAATAAAAACCGAGTCAGCTTTTCCTCCTGTAAAAGAAAATAGGATATGTACTTACGTTAACTAGAACCAATCAATGAAATCAATAATATCACGATACACACCCATCCATCAAACTGCTACTTTTATGCTGTGTTCACACCAAACACAAAGCACATTTGTTGCCCAGAGTGATTGCATACGAAGTCAATGCGGAGACAAATTCACGCAAGTTTTAATATTTCAAAGAAAGAAAGAAATGTGTGTGACGCTGTGTCACTAAAGCCTCTCACCGTCGAGATGGTCCTGCTTTTGTCCTGATGCTGCTCAATCCTAAATGGAGAAACTGTATTCTCCTGTGTCTGTGGTCCCTGAGAGGTCTACAATTGTAGCTCACATTAGTCCAGAGACCGGACCACACTATGTGGAGAAAACAGAGACTGTCTGTGGTCCAAACAACAAGGTCTCTGCCGTATTTATGTCTAGATGACCTTATTTGGAGTAGGGCTGCAGCTATCGAATCTTTTTGTAATTGAGTAATCTACTGATTATTCCATTGATTAATCAAGTAATCTGATAAAACATCAACATTTTATATAGTTCCCATATACAATGTTAATTTCTTAACACATTCGGTCAATGAATAAAAACAGGAATACAGATAAGAAAAAAAGGGGAAAAAGCGAAAGATAAATGTTTTTTTCTTTATTTAAATCTCAACACAAACAAGAAATCAAATTAACCTAAATTGTTTAAAAAAACGATTTTGATGTGCTTTCGTCTCTTGCCGTCTTTCCCAGAGTGCAGCGAAGATGATCAAAGAGACCATGGATAAGAAATTCGGCAGCTCGTGGCACGTAGTGATCGGCGAGGGCTTCGGCTTCGAGGTGACACACGAGGTGAAGAACCTGCTGTACATGTTCTTCGGAGGGAGTCTGGCCGTGTGTGTGTGGAAGTGTTCGTAGCGCTTGTCCACGCCGTCTCTGCTCACCTCTGACCTGAGGGGCCGAACGCCAGCAGCCAGGTGTTTGTGTCGCAGCAGGTCACTCCAGCCACTGTGGCGCATAATAAAGCATCATATGGAGATCTTGTTGGCTGGAAAACTAGTTAAAAGGGACTTTTGAACGTCGGCGAAATGATGGCTTTCTGCCTCGTCCGTCACTTTCCTTTGTGTTTCAACCCTCCACCTGTCTAAAGATGCATCAACACGCACGCATGTGCAATGAGTTTTTAAGTTCAACAATACAGCCAGCCAGGGTCTCCAGAGTCCTTTATCCTTATTCCTCTGCAGGGAGTGTGTGTGACTGACTACATGTTTGTGTGTGCTGGACACACACCGTTTCAACGTCGCCTTCCTCAGCAGTTTATACAACTGTCCACGTCGTCTGTAACAGTCACACATCTTTCTCTCTAGATATGTCTCCAACCGCACTAGTCTTTCAATAAAATTTGTAATATTTTTTATGTGTACATATTTTGATGCAACTTGAAAGAACTTGTTTTTAAAGACCAGTGTCATCTTCTTGCAACTGAAGGCCAGAGTCATGACACTAAAGCCTTTTGTCTTTGTAAAGGTGTTTGTAATAATCCCTAATGATATCCAGCCCACCCCCACTGGGTGGTAACAACAATGTGATTGTTTTCATGTCAGTTTTAATGATCCAGTGAAACTGACTATTTTGTGTGAATTTATCTGATTGTACAATAAACTCTTAAAAAGTGGTAAAATAGGAACTTTAACTGTTGCCTCTTGTTCTTTGAAAACATTATCTTTCATTTTCATATTCAGGCAAAACATTGCAGGTTACATTTATCTGAGCAAAAGCAATTTTTATGAGCACAGAGAGAAAAATGTGAAGGGTGCTCCAACCAGGACACGTGCATTAGCAACATGTGCAACATATTCAACCCTCTTAGTGACACGACTCATAACTCTGGAGAAGGAGCATTTAGCTGCACATACAGAAAGGGTCTTGCATTTGTTTTGCGTCTTCTGATCTGCTCTTTTTATTATAATAATCTTTTATGCCTTTGTCAATTTTTATTAAATTGGATTTCTTTGTTTTTTATTTTATTTAATTTATTATTATTATTAAAAGTAATAATAAATTAACGGCCTGTCTTCTGCTGAAAAATACAGTACAATAATCAGAGGTGTCCAGATGATTCATATTCTTTTGTTGCACATTTGACAGAACTGTCACTTTCTGACACTTGTTTGGCTCCTCCCACTTACTGTTTATTAATGCAAAAACGTTCTATGGAGCACCAACTGTTTAGAATCTCAGCTGATTATTCAGAGCACCCTTAAATCATTGTATAGCTGCAGAGGTGAGAGAGTATGATTATGCCTTTTGGAAAAACCTTTGTGCAGTTTTACAGACAGTAGTAACTTCCCCGGCATCGCTCAGACTCAAAAGATGTGTGGCACACATGTTGAATTTGAATGGCTGGTTTTAAAATGGCAGGAGAGAGAAATGTCAGAGAACAATCAAAGTATACACAGAGGAATAAGATGCCATCAGCTGCTTCTATGGGATTTTTTTGTTTTGTTTTTATTACGTGTAATGTGTTATTTTTCTTTAGAGGCCATCAATATATTTTGGGGAAAGGTTTCTCAATTTGCTAGTTTTTTTTTAACATCTTTGTGGAGTTCCTTATTGAAACCAACAGGCACAATAAACACTAAGCTCGTTCTGCTGCCTGGTCTCAGTGAGGGTTCTCCTGTGAGCTCGTTCTGCTGCCTGGTCTCAGTGAGGGTTCTCCTGTGAGCTCGTTCTGCTACCTGGTCTCAGTGAGGGTTCTCCTGTGAGCTCGTTCTGCTGCCTGGTCTCAGTGAGGGTTCTCCTGTTAACTCGTTCTGCTGCCTGGTCTCAGTGAGGGTTCTCCTATTAACTCGTTCTGCTGCGTGGTCTCAGTGAGGGTTCTCCTGTTAACTCGTTCTGCTGCCTGGTCTCAGTGAGGGTTCTCCTATTAACTCGTTCTGCTGCCTGGTCTCAGTGAGGGTTCTCCTGTGAGCTCGTTCTGCTGCCTGGTCTCAGTGAGGGTTCTCCTATTAACTCGTTCTGCTGCCTGGTCTCAGTGAGGGTTCTCCTATTAACTCGTTCTGCTGCCTGGTCTCAGTGAGGGTTCTCCTATTAACTCGTTCTGCTGCGTGGTCTCAGTGAGGGTTCTCCAATGCAGCCGGTACGTCCAGGCTTGCCTGCTACAGAGCTGAGCAAAGCATCACAAATAACCTCAGGCATTTCATGATATTTACAATTAAAATTAAAGATTGTTGAGGGTTGGGTCACCCAACAATTTTTTTTTGGGGGGGGGGGGGGTTCCTCAACTTTTGTCATAAAAAAAAATCAACACTTCAAAGTGCTTCAAAAGGTGCGTTTGAAGCATATTTTCCATGTCCACACGTACCAAAACAATCTTTTTTTCTCTGTTTTTCGTTTCAACAAAATCTGCATCCACACGAATCCATTGTACGACTCAGCACGCTGTAGTACATTTACATTACATTTACATTTAGGTCATTTAGCAGACGCTTTTGTCCAAAGCGACTTACAATAAGTACATTTGTCAAAAGAAGGAAACAAAGAAACCACGACGTTTCATTGCCGATGCAGTAAGAGCTAAAAATAGAACAAGTGCTAGGTACTCATCTGAGTAAAGTAGTACTTCAAGAGTAACAGTGCTACGATCCGAGTTTTTTTTTTTTTTTTTTTTTGCGGGGGGGGGGGGGGGGGGTCGAGGGAGGGTGTTAGTGGGTCATGCTATGTAGAGTCGAGGTGAAGTCTGAACAGGTGAGTCTTGAGCCTTTTTCGGAAGATGGCAAATGACTCTGCTGTCCTGACATTGGTCGGGAGTTCGTTCCACCACTGAGGCACCAGAACAGAGAAGAGTCTGGACTTTGCTGAGCGACATTTGTTTGATTTCAGCGATGGTGGTACCAGCCGGCCAGCTGAAGTAGAGGAGCGGAGTGCTCGCTTCGGGGCATGAGGTTTGACCAGTGTTTGAAGGTAGGCAGGTGCCGTTCCATTGATGGCCCTGAAGGCCAGTGTCATCGTCTTGAATTGGATGCGTGCTGCAACAGGGAGCCAGTGGAGGTCACGGAGGAGGGGGGTCACGTGGGAGAATTTGGGTAGATTGAAGATAAGGCGTGCTGCAGCGTTCTGGATACGCTGCAATGGTTTAATCGCGTAGGCCGGGAGTCCGGCCAGGAGAGAGTTGCAGTAGTCAAGGCGGGAGATGACCAGTGCTTGGACCAAGAGCTGCGTTGCATCCTTTGTGAGGAAGGTCCGAATCCTGCGGATATTGTAGAGGGCAAATCTGCAGGATCAGGCCACAGCAGTGATGTTGGGGGTGCAGGATAGTTGGTCATCGAGGATTACACCCAGGTTCCTCGCAGTTGAGGAAGGAAATACTGTGATGCCCTCAACAGTGACCGACAGGTCCATGTGAGGGCAGTCTTTCCCTGGGATGAAGAGGAGTTCGGTTTTATTCAGGTTAAGCTTGAGGTGATGTGCAGTTGTCCAGACAGAGATGTCAGCCAGACAGTCCGAGATGCGAGTTGCAATGTGAGCGTCAGAGGACGGGGGAAAAGAGAGGAACAGCTGGGTGTCATCAGCGTAGCAATGGTAGGAGAATCCATGCGATGTGATAACAGAACCTAGTGATCTGGTGTATAGTGAGAACAGAAGCGGTCCTAATACTGAGCCTTGAGGGACACCCGTGTCCAGAGAGCAGGGTTTGGACATAGAGCCATTCCATGTGACCTGAAAGGTGCGGTTTGTCAGGTATGATGTAAACCAGGTGAGAGCAGAGTCGGTTATGCCAAGTTCAGCCAGAGTGGAGAGGAGAATTTGGTGGTTGACTGTGTCGAATGCAGCAGATAGGTCAAGGAGAATGAGAACGGAGGAGTTGGATGATGTTTTGGCGTCTCGCAGGGACTCGGTCACAGTGAGGAGGGCCGTCTCAGTGGAGTGGGCAGTCCTGAATCCTGATTGGTTAGGGTCTAGGAGGTTCTTCCGCAAGAGATAGGATGACAGTTGGTTGTAGGCAGCACGTTCCAAGGTTTTAGAGAGGAATGAAAGAAGAGATACAGGTCTGTAGCTTTGGATGTCAGTAGCGTCAAGGGTGGGTTTTTTCAGGAGAGGCTTCACGATAGCGGTCTTAAAATCCGCTGGAATGACACCTGAGGTGAGGGAGGAGTTGATCAGGGTGGTGAGGAATGGCAAGATGTCGTGTGAGATGTCCTGGAGAAGAGAGGAGGGAATCGGGTCAAGGGAGCAGGTGGTGGCACGGTTAGATGTAACAAGTGCGTGAACGTCTTCAGAGGTGAGGGGGCTAAAGCTGGTAAGACCATCCGAGTTGAGAGTTGGGGGAGATGTCTTCTGGGAGGGAATAGGCGTGAATGATGAGCTGATGTCATTTACTTTCTTGGTAAAGTAAGTTGCAAAGTCATCGGCAGTAAGGAAGGAAGGGGGCGGAGGGGTAGGAGGGGTGAGGAGGGAAGAGAACATGGAGAAGAGTTTCCTGGGGTTGGAGGCAGAAGAGTTGATCTTTGCCAGGTAGAAGGCAGATTTAGCTGCCGAAACAGTTGAGGTGAAGTCAGAGAGGAGGAGGTGGTAGTGAGCAAGGTCCTCGTGCTGTCCCGATTTCTTCCATTTTCTCTCTGACGCTCGCAACAATGATCTGTTGGTTCGCAGAGGTTCAGACAGCCAGGGAGGGGGGGGAGATGATCGCGCCGGTCGTGCGATTGGGGGACAGAGAGTGTCCAAAGAAGAGGCGAGTGAGGACATCAGGATAGAGGAGGCTTCCTCAGTAGGCATTAAGGAGAACTGTTCCGAGGATGGGAGCGAGGAGATAACAGTTGAGGAGAGAGCGGAGGGAGTGAGGGATTTCAGGTTGCGGCGGCTGGTGACCATTCGAGGCGTAGAGGGGAGGGATGTGGTGGGCTTCATGGGGAGGGGGAAAGTCACAAAGTGGTGGTCGGACACGGTGAGCGGGGTAACAGAGATTGCCGAGATGCCACAGGATCTTGTGAAGACAAGGTCAAGTTGGTTCCCGGCCCGGTGAGTTGGTGGAGAGGGGGAGAGCGTAAGGTCAAATGCGGAAAAGAAGTCGATGAATTCAGATGAGTGTAGCTTTCCCGAGTGGATGTTGAAGTCACCGAGGACGACGAGCGGTGTGCCATCATCAGGGGAGCAGCTCAGGAGGGCATCCATCTCATCCAAAAAGTCACCAAGAGGACCGGGTGGGCGATAGATCACTATGATGTTGAGTTTGAAAGGAATGGTGACAGCGACGGCGTGAAATTCAAGCGTAGATTGGGGTAGGTGGTCGAGAGGAAGGACCTGGTAGGACCATGTGGGTGAGATGAGGAGCCCAGTTCCTCCTCCTCGCCCTGTTCGTCTTGGGGAGTGTGAAAACGAGTAGGCAGTTGAAAGGGCAGCTGGAGTGGCAGTGTTTTCTGGGGTGATCCAGGTCTCTCTGAGGGCCAGGAAGTGGAGAGACTGCAGGGAGGCATAGGCTGAGATGGTGTCCGCCTTCTTGACTGCAGACTGGCAGTTCCACAGCCCCCCTAGTACTTCAAGTTCCTTACCGGTGGAGATTGGTGGGTAGCAGAGATTGGATGGGTTACAGCCTCGAATGAAGGGACTTCGGTAAAATCTTCTCCAGTGCGATGTCCTGACTGGGATAAGACACATGGCTGCGAGGGGGGGGGGGGGGGGGGGGGGGTTGAGATGTTATACCTACCTCAATGGGCTTCCTCGATGGACTCCCACAGATAGACTCCCTGTGTCTTTGTTCAGCTGTCTTCGTTCTGATGGCCCGACGCTGCAGCTGACGCTGTAGTGACAGCCTTTTAAGTGCTCAATTTACCGCAAGTACTGACTGTGGCTCCTCCTTCCCTCTAATCAAGTCTATTCACTACAGGTGAGCTGGCTCAAACAAGCTGATTGCTCACTTACCATAGACAGCTTCACAAGAAGTTCAACAACAAGCTATCAATACTAGACTAAATGTTACCACTAGCTTTACACACACAATGCCTAAACCCAAATCTACAATTAGTTTCTGACTTACCAACAAGAGACAAAGCAGCTTCCTTCCTTTCTCCAGACCAAATGTAGTACATACTCCAGGCCCTTATGTGGCGCTGTTTCTGCTATAAAAATACTGAATGTGAAGACTGAAGTGTCAAATGCAGCCCAGAAACATGGCCGCTTTTTCCCAGTTTCAGAGGTTCTTCCCTAAACCAAGATGCATTCCACACAGCTGACGATTGGAATTCAATTAAATGGCCTGAAATACAATACATACATGTGAATACAAGAAAGTTTGCCGTGTAACACTTCATGAATGAAATGCATTTGTGAGAAATACATTGGGATTGATTTCTTCCAAGATTATATTCACCTGGTTGTCACATTTTGTGTGGAGGAGCCTGCAGACTCTGAAATTATCCTAACAAGCATCTGATGAATCCGGAGGCTCTTGGTTCGGTAAACATGGCTCCACCCTGTGATGCAACTCATTCATTATTCACCTTAGACACTCTTTATAGATCTCGCCTTTCTGTCTGTGTCTCCTTGTAAAATATTCATACTGAAGGCCACAGAGTCACACTCAAGGCTCTGCTAGTTTGAACACTAAAATACTCTCCGTGGGACAGGGAAGAAGGGTTGTTTTGCAGCAAGAGGCTTGCACAAACTTTCATGAAGCTCTGGGCACATGAGAAAAATAGGAAATTTCATTCACACATGTCCTTAATCCCACATGGGCGAGTGGCATCGTACATCTGACATCATCTGTTCATCTACATCGATAGATGTGGATAGAACAACTCATCAGTTTGTGACCTGAAGATGGAGTTGGGTTCTGCAGCAGGATAATGACTGAAAGCAAGCAAGTCCACCTCTGGATGGCTCAAAAACCCCAAATGAAGATTTTTGGAGTGGCCTAGTCAAAGTCCTGACTTAAATCCCACTGAGATGCTGCGGTGTGACCTTAAAGGGGCAGTACTGTCCAATGTGGCTGAATTAAAACTATTGGATTGAGATCTGGGGAATTTAGAGACCAAGTCAACACCTTGAACTCGTTGTGTTTCTCAAACCATTGCTGAACACACACACACACACACACACACACACACACACACACACTCACACTCACACATATATATATATATACAGTATATATATATATAAATATATATACTTCATGCTGAGTTATTTATTCATAACCTTATGAATAATGCATTTGTCAGCCTAGGTCAAATTTTATATTTCATTTTAAAAGGGAATTGGAGAAAAGAATAAATAAATAACTTTTTTAAAGAAGAATTCCGGCTTACCACCGAAAATACAAAAAATATAGTGGAAGAAATGACTAGTTGACTTGGTGCATCTGTCAAAGCTTCACTTGCTGCAGCACAGGAAGTTATTGATGTAGCAGAACCATTGAGTAGTGCTTCCATTGAGTAGTACTTTAACTACTGATGTTGTTCAAACAGCTCAGTGCGGTATCTTAGCAACCTTCTGACCAGCTGGAACGATGGGTCGAAGGTGTGATGTGAGAGACACAGGAGGTAAAAGCCAGCAGCATCTGTAGGGGGTTGAAAATGAATTGACTGACAGCTCAGAATTCAACAGCTGCAACTGGAAAAAGAGACTTAAGAGAAGGTTATTTGTTGAGAGTTTTAGAGGATTCACAGATTTAGAGACGGAGGGCGACAGAGGACAGAAGATAGACATATAGTTGTGTTGAAAATAATAGCAGTGTGATTAAAAAAGTGAGGGAAAAATCCTTTTAATAAGTTTCCTCCTCGGCATAAGACCTCTTCAAGTATTTTGATGCATCCAAACTGATCCATGATCCTGGTATGTTATAAATAGTCCCAACACCATATGAGAAACAGCCCCATATCATCATGCTTACGCCACTATGCTTCATGTCTTCACAGTGCATTGTGGCTTGAATTCAATGTTTGGGGGTCGTCTGACAAACTGTCTGCGGCCCCAAGACTCAAAAAGAACTATCTTGCTTTCATCAGTCCACAAAATGTTGCACCATTTCACTTTCGGCCAGTAAATGTGTTCTTTGGCAAATTGTAACCTCTGCAGCACATGTTGTTTTTTCAACAGTGGGGCTTCTTGTCGATAGGTTACCTTCACATAGTCATCTTCTAATTGTTGCAGTACTCACAGGTAACTTCTTTGATCACCCTGGATCTGATCATTGGCTGAGTCTTTGCCATTTTGGCTATCCTTCAATCCATTTGAATGGTAGTTCTCAGTTTTCTTCCCCGTCTTTCTGGTATTGGTTGCCATTTAAAAACATGTGAGATCATTTTAAAGCTGTATTCTACGATTTGAAAGGTTGAAACACCCCCCCCCCCCCCCCCCAACACACACACACCCCTTCCCTCTGTGCTCCTCCGAGCTCGTATCGTTCTCCCCTCGCAGCCTCCCACCTCCCTCTTATTTTACCAAAATAGTTCACCGAAATGTGTTTCAGAAGACATTTTAGAAATAAGCTATGCAGTTGCTGAATCTGTCTGTTATAAGAATTTTGTATAACCTCATGTCTTAAAGTTTTCTTTGTTCAGGTTACAGCTTTATGTGTTGAACTGTTTATTACTTTAGTATCCCCATTGCTGACCTAAATGTTATCAGAGGCCTGGTAGTCATGATGTCTTGCTCTACATGAAGGTTAACTGTCAGTGACGCATCATCTCCTGTGCCTTTAAAAGACTCAAGTCACAACAGTGATTTGAGCACTTCCTCTGTAGCATCCTCACACGTTGTTGCATTGTAACTGCTCCTCTTGTACAAGATTAAAGTCAGACGTCGACTTTACTTATGTCTCCGATCTCCTCCTTGGGTGAATTTATTCGTTTACGGGAAAATTCTTTTAACACTGTCTTTGTTTTAGATCAACAACTCTCAGTTTGAAATATTTTCGAGAGCTTGCGGGCGGTGCTGTCTCTCGAAACTCGCCGCTCCGTGCCGGTATTACACGGCTTCTTACATAGACAATGAATGGGAACATTCCCTCCGCTATGAACTCAGCCAGGACGCCGTTTAGTAATAGTGTTTATTACGGCCATGAATGATGAGACATTATCGCTGTAAATGCAGCGGGTGCCGGTCGGATTTCTCTCTCACCCCGACTGCAGAACGTCCCCGATCCCTGACTGCTCGGCGATCGCTCGCCACAATCCCACCCCCTCCCCCCCCCTGCTAACACTGCAGCCTCAGCTGAAATCTCACTCTGAACTCACGTGACAGCCCTGCTCCGTACCTGAACCGCTCAGGGCAACAAGGGTCTTGTCCGCTCGTAGTTTTAAACGCGGAAGTGAGTCGGGACGAGACGTGAGCAGGAGCAGGAGAGTGAGCGAGGATTGGATCGGAACATTTAGCCAATAGTAGCCATGCGGACCGGATGGCTACTATTGGCTAAAGTTTGGCTCAAGTGAAAAATCGTAGACTACAGCTTTAACTGAACAGCCTATCATTTTCTGCCCTTCTTTAAATGTTTCCCCCTTCCAATGAACTTTTTAACCAAAGTACGCTGTTCTTCTGAACGGTGTCTGGAACAACCCATTTTACTCCAATTTTCAGAGAGAAATGCATGACAAACAGCATGTACAGCATTTGTTGCCTTCCTCCTTAAATAAGGGCCAACTGTGTGACAACTATTTTTTCACAGAATTAATGACCACACTAAGTGAACTCACACTGCTATTATTGAACACGCCCCTTTCAATTAATGATTCAATTTCACAGAATCAGCAGCATGCATGTCATGACTGTTGGCCCCATTTGTTTTCTATTACTCTACTACACCTAAATTATTTGTCATGTAGAAATATAATTTCTACCAAAAACAGACATTTATCTGGTTAGTGATGTTGGACCACTATTATTTTGAACACAACTGTACATTTTTCATCTGAACCTGTCTCATAGGCTTTTCTTTTACTGAGAAATGAGAAACAACCCAATGTTATAATATAATATATATAATATATATCTGATTGATTTCTCTCATCACACTGCCGAAGGCTCAAGATATCCTTGAAAACGTTTTGTTCACCCAAGAAATGTCTCAGCTAAATCGAGAAAGTCAAAGCAAAAATACAAATTCAATCTGAAATAAATGGGCTCAGAGGGCGAGAAACTGTGTGCAATTTAACCTTGAAAATGCTCTAAAACATAAACGAGATTCACAGGCTGAGCAGGAATGTGACTGCAATTTAAAGGCTTTAAAGACTTTAAAGTCACAGTTCTACAATCAGTAGAAGCAAACACAACAAAACATAATTATACTCACAAAGCTTTCTCGACCAAACGGATGTACTTTTTGCTTTCGTAAGCGTCCTTGAATTCACGAAAGGCACTTCAAAGCTTAGTTATTATCACTATAATTATTATTCATCATTGCACATTCCTGCTTCATCCTGAGGGCAGACAAAGGTAGCAAATCTATGAAATCATAAAAAACATTTTGAATCCAGATGATTCACATGCAGTTACTGAACTGTTTGTTGAAAACAATGTGAATAAAACAAATTTCCCTAAATGAAACAAGAAAATGCATGTTTGTTCATGTCCTCTGAAACGACACAAGTTATTTACGCTCATTTGGGGTGTTTTGTTGTCGTGTTATGATAAATGGATTATGGAAACACCTTTTGAAGAATAAATTCTGATGCAGCAAACAGCAACAGGTGGATCTGAGGAACACAAGTGTCAGAGAGGCACCGAGCAGCAATTTACTGGATCTGCATCCATGTGGATTCTGGTCCACGCCAAGCAGCAACCTTACTGGATCTGGATCCATGTGGATTCTGGTGCATGCCAAGCAGCAACCTTACTGGATCTGGATCCATGTGGATTCTGCTGCACCCCGAGCAGCAATCTTACTGAAGCTGCTAACAAAGTTAGCTTCATGATTAAAGGTCAACGTTACAGCTATGTGTTAAAGTCATCTTAGTAGCTAACTGCATTGGTAGCGTGGCAGCGACCTGTCAATCAGCATGTAGCCCCGCCCCCTAAATCATCCCCTGCTTTCTGGTCTGTTTGACTCTAAATGGACCATATCAAAATCAAATCAAATCAAACTTTATTTATAGAGCACATTTTACACGACCAATGGTCGACCAAAGTGCTGTACAGTTCGGTAAACAATACAATACAATACAATGAGAATAATAAAAATAATTTTCAGCCTGAATTAAAAGCCATGGAGAACAGGTGGGTCTTCAATAGGGACTTAAAAACCTCAAGGGTCTGGGCTGATCTAATATGCCAAGGCAAGCTATTCCAGAGCCTCGGGGCAGCCGCCGCAAAGGCTCGGTCCCCTCTGGTTTTTAGTCTGGTCCTGGGGACTTTCAGGAGCAGTTGATCTGCCGACCTCAGCGCTCTGGCTGGAGTGTGACAGATAAGTATAGCGGTGCCAGTCCATTTAAAGCTTTAAATACAAAAAACAAAAGTTTAAAATCAATCCTGAAGCGGACAGGGAGCCAGTGTAGCGAGGCCAAGACCGGTGTTATGTGGTCGCGCTTTCTTTTTCCAGTCAGGAGACGAGCGGCAGCATTTTGCACAAGCTGCAGGCGACGGAGCAACGACTGGTCGACACCAACATACAGAGAATTACAGTAATCCAGCCGTGAAGAAATAAAGGCATGGATCACTCTCTCTAGGTCTTTGGGAGGAAGATAGGCCTTAATCTTGGCTAAGAGTCGAAGCTGGAAGAAACTCGTTTTGACAACAGAACTAACCTGCCTGTCAAATTTAAAAGCACTATCTAGTGTTACTCCAAGGTTCTTGACATGAGTGCGGGAGTTAGGAGTAAGTGGGCCCAGAAAACCAGCAGAAAAATCATGAACATTTTGCCCAAACATAATAATCTCAGTTTTGTTTTCGTTAAGGTTGAGAAAACTTATGGCCATCCAAGTTTTTATATCAGATAAGCAATCAAGCAATGGCTGCAATGTATCCTTACTCTTGGATTTTAAAGGGATATAGATTTGTACATCGTCAGCAAAACAGTGGAAAGAAATAATGTGTTTCGCTAAGATGGATCCCAGGGGCAACAAATACAGTAAAAACAGGATAGGGCCCAAAATAGAGCCTTGAGGGACTCCACAGGTGAGAGGGGCAGCAGTAGAGGAAAACTCTCCCAGGTGAACTGCGAAACTCCTATCGGACAGATAAGACTCAAACCATTTGAGGGCAGTACCTGTGATGCCTACGCACTGTTCTAAACGTAACAGAAGGGTCCTGTGGTCCACAGTGTCGAACGCAGCTGACAGGTCTAGGAGCACAAGGACAGCAGAGTTACCTGCATCAACAGTTAAAATAAGATAATTAAAAACTCTTAAAACGGCCGTTTCGGTACTGTGGCACGGTTTAAAGCCAGACTGGAATTTTTCATTGATGCCATGGAGAGTTAAAAATGATTGCAGCTGAACATAGACTACCTTCTCCAGAACCTTCGACAGAAACGGTAGCTTAGAGATAAGTCTGAAATTAGAAAGAACAGAAGGGTCTAGATTTTTCTTTTTGATTAGAGGCTGTACTACAGCATGTTTAAAGGCAGCTGGGACACAGCCTGAACTGAGACAAGTGTTTATAAGAACAAGAACACTTGAGCCAACAGTATCAAAAATGTATTTGAGAAAGCGAGAGGGAATGCTATCACAGGGGCAGTTCGTAGGCCGCAGACCCTTCACTATATCTGAAAGTGATGACAGCGACACAGGCTCAAACTGGTCGAAAACAGCAGGGCACATCAGTGTAACAACAAAATCGGGGGCAGCCAGGGTGTGTAACTCAGACCTGAGAGCAGAGATTGTTCCGATAAAAAATTTAACAAAGTCTTCACAAAGGGAAGCTGATGGCAGGATGGAAGGAACCTCACAGGGATTTACAAGAGAGTTTATAATTTTAAAGAGAACTTGAGGCTTGTGACTGTTTGTGAGGACAAGATTAGATAGATACTTTGTTTTAGCCTCTTTTACAGCTGTCTGATAGATGGATAAAGCGACCTTTAAGGCCTCTAAGGAGACATGGAGTTTGTCCTTCTTTCACTTTCTCTCAGCACGCCGACATGAGCGTCTGAGACAGCGGGTGGAGTCATTCAACCAAGGCTCAGAAAGTGCTTTAGTGCGTCTGGATCTAAGAGGAGCAACATGTTCACAGTTTTCATCTGAGATCATACATTTGTTAAAAATAACTGAGAACTGGGATGCAGTTGAAGGGTTAAATACCTTAGGCCTCAAACAAGGTATTGAAACAGTAAATAAAACAGGCAAATGGTCCGAAATACACGACCCACAAATCTCATTTACACAAACTGATAGACCAAATGATGAAACCAGATCCAAAGTGTGGCCCTTTTCGTGTGTTGGTTCAGTCACAGACTGAACAAGATTAAAAGAATCAATAACATTTAAGAAATCCTTGACCAGAGGGTTTGATTCACAGCACACATGGACATTAAAATCACCAGAAATTAAGAGATGGTCATATTTCACCATAACCTTTGACAACAGGTCAGCAAAGTCATGTATAAAGTCCTTATTGAATTTTGGAGGACGATACACAACCGCAAACAACACGGGAGTGGACAGATTTAATTCAAATACCTGCAGCTCAAAGCTGGAGTAAGTGTCTAAATTGATCTGTCAACACTGAAAGCTGGATTTGTAAACGGAGGCCAGACCTCCACCTTTTCCGGAGGTACGAGGGGAGCTGAAGAAAGTACAGTCAGGAGAAAGAAGTTCGGAGAATGGGGTGTACTCACCAGCATGAAGCCAGGTCTCCGTCACAAACATAAAATCCTGTTCACGAAAGGTGAAGAAGTCATTAAGCAGAAATGTCTTGTTTGCTATTGATCTAGCATTTAGCAGGGCCATGCTAAGCTTGACCTCCACGCTAGTTGACGGTGCAGCACGTTTCAACGGGCGAAGAAATGCGTGGCTAACACCGCCTTTGCGGGCCTGCGACTGCCAGCCTCGAAAACGGCGCTCGGTCATCAGACCAGGAGCAGCACGCAGACGAGACAGCGACCATAATGTACTAAATGAACATCATGCTGGATTGAAGAAGACTTGAAACTAGAGATTTAGACCATAAACTCATGTTTACAATGTTTAGAGAGATAATAATCAAGAGAGAAGTCGGACCATTTTCTCATAGACTTCTTTACAATCAGAGAGGAGTCGCCCCCTGGTGGCCAGCAGAGAGAACGCAACCTGCAATCTTCAATCTTTCAATTGCTGATTTAATTTTCTTTATTTCCATGTTGCTCATGTTGTGATCTCAAACAATGAGCTGATGGATGATAAATAAATACAACCACCTGCATGAATATAGGCGCAAGCTGCCCCACATCTCCATCAAGCTGAGAGCGATGACACTATTAAGGTAGCTGTCTGGTACAGACAGTCACGTGGGTACGACACGTGCATTTAGATGAAACTCCCTCAGATCTTTCTGCTTGAACACACACTCATGTACAACATGAAGCACAGACTTTAAAGAGGCGTACTTCACAGATACAGTGTATCCTGCGGGACTCTGCATGAGGTCTGAGGTGCCTGAATCAAAGTCAAACACACACGGAATATGAAACGTCTGTCTCGCCCACTGCCTGCGTCTGAAGTCTGTGGAGGGCTCTCACAGACTGCAGATGGGTTATCTACAGAACATGCAGTATATATTTATAAAGGCTACATCTAACAGGAACACACCGATGGTTTTCTTCGTTTGTCTTCCATTAGATCGACAGGACACACCGCCTCAAACCCAAATTATACAACCAATGTAGCTACACTGCACTCGAAGGGAAGTCCACAAAAATATGGGTCAATATGCTGTCATATTTCTCATTTTTAAGGCTTTCAATCTAGTATCCGCTGACAAACCTGCCCACCTTAGCACAACGGAAATATGATGCGTAAAATCAAATGACACATGTATAAAAGGCTTTTATTTTGAAGGTGGAGCATAGCCTTTTTCCGGCTGCTACGGGTAGTGGTGACGGTACGGCGCGAAGACATCAGAGAGACGATAGCCTTCGGTCATGTTAACAGAACTTTTCGCTCCTATTTCCAGTTAGTTATGTACCTGAGATACTCGAGGATTACCTGTGTTTTTTGACGTGTGTTTTTGGAGGTGTGCTGTTTTAACACTACGGGTAGGCCTATAAAGTGAATGAACAAACGTGAGTATCGTTCATGTCACGTATTTAGTATCTTTTATTGCCTCGTTAACCTGTTAAACGTGTTGGCAGAAATGTGTGTATTTATCTGCCGTGTTTGTTATCCTCACCTTGCTACAGATCACAATGTAATTTCTACAGCCTAAAAGTTGATTATGCGTAGCAGTTACGTGTTGCTGATGTTGTTGGGTTTTTTCTGTCGTTAATTGCTCGTTGAGAGCCGACATGTGCGCAATCCGTGAGAGACTAGTTCTTTTTCCCTCGATTAGCCAGCAGAGGGGAGTGTGTGTATATATTCCATGTCTATCTAAGTTGCTTGAGTACAAATCTTGATGAATACACAGGAGATACGTGTATACATTTATATATAGGGTTCATGTGAGTGCATAAAAAAACTCATCAGAAATAATATTGTTTATTATTGTTTATTATTATTTCAGAACTGCAAAACAACTGCCCGTGTGTGTACACATACGAATAAAACCCTGCCTTTGAAGAGACGCCGGTCTTCCCCCTTTATTGTGTCCTGACCGACACACCACCTTGGATGCTGTATCAACCTTAACGAATCAGCTGTAGTCCCCTACCTCCCTTACATTGGTCCTTCGAGCCGGATACAGCATTCAAGATGCAGCCAGAGGAAGAGTTCTTCACTGATGTGAGACCCAAGCGTCAGACACGTCGACCTGCCAGGCTCCAAGATTATGATGTGGACTATACGAGTGATCATCCTCGAGGCTCATCATCGTGGCGACCGCCACTCTCCCCCCCTCTCCCCCCTCCCCCAGAGCAGGCTGCTTTCCTCCCCCAGTTTGGTCCAGTTAATCTGAGTCACCTTCCCTCACCTCAGCCTCCCCTTGGCTTCCCTAGGGATGCTGCTCACTACGAGACACCTCAGCAGAGGAGAAACTATCCAGAGATCCTACCTGGAGCTCCCACCTCATCCCAGTGGAGCTCTTACAGAGACCCTTCTCTCTATCCTGACATCCGAGCCATTCAGGAAGAGAATGCAAAGCTGCTACAATCCCAACAGGTATTTCAGTCTACCTTAAAGGAACTCCACGAAGCACGGAAAGAAATGAAGGAGCTAATTGATGTAGCCCGCTCATTGAGGGAGGATATGGAACAGCCGACTAGCTCAGCTTCAAGTCACAGCAGCTACAGACCCCTCGAAGCCAGTGCAGCTACATCCCAGCCCAATCACATGTCACTACAGTCACAGGAAGAAGCTGAGGAGGACTGGCCTGCTCCTCCACCCTGGCCTGAACCTGAGCATGACCTACTGAAGGGCATGGGTGCCCTCAACCTGGGGCAACGGGACAACCACCAGAACCACCCTCCTCGCAGTTCCCCAAATCACCAGCTCACCCATCCTACCCCCTATGCCCAGGCCCTGCCTCATACCCTGGTTCAGCCCTCTCAGTCACTCTTTCACCCCGCTCCTGCCTACACGGACTCAAGACCCCCAGTACCTCTCCCAACAGCCACCAGGGTGAGGCCCAGCTCTCTCCCCACTCACCACCCCGTACAGGCTTCTGTGTCGGAATTAGTGTATCGAGGTCCCAAACCTACAATTCCTAAGCTCATTCAGCCAGACCCCAGTGAGTTCGCTAGACTCCGCCTCGCCTTGGAGAATCTACTCCCCCCAGACTCTACGGAACTCTTCAGGTACCAGATCCTTGTGGATCACTTGAAGTTGGAGGAAGCTAAGCTAATAGCTGATGCTTATCTGAATTCCCCCACCCCCTACACTGACACCATGAGAGCTCTGCAGCAGATTTGGCCAGCCTCATCAGCTAGCTTTAAAGAAGATAGCTAGCGTCCTAGAAGCCCCTGAAATCAGACGTGGTGACTCTGCAGCCTTTCAGAGGTTCTCTCTTCAGATTCAATCCTTAGTGGGTTTACTCAAGACCTTAGGCCCAGAGGGAGAGATCGAACTTAGTTGCGGCTCCCATGTAGCTCGTCTCCTGACCAAGCTTCCTGCGGAACAGAGAGCTGACTTCCAACGCCATCAGTACAAGCAGCCGGGGACCGCACACACCCTGCATGATCTGTCGGAGTGGCTCAGCTACGAGTCCTGGTGCATGAGCTTCGACAGCCAAGTCAGCCCAAGAACCAACAAGGAAAGACAGCCTCCTAGGCCTGATACTCGTCCTGGGCAACGCATGGTGACGGTCCTACACGGTCTCGGAGAGCCGGCTGAGGACGTCTCTACTTCCCATCCGGTAAGGAAGATACCTGCCAAGAAAGCCTACTGTGCATACTGTCAGAGTGATGAACATTACCTCAGTCAGTGCAGTGAGGTCGCCAAACTCTCTAAAGAGCAACTCAAGGAATGGATTCAAGTGAACAAGCGGTGCTGGCGCTGCGCACGAAACCACCAAGCAGCTCAGTGTACGCTGAAAAAACCCTGCAGCATCTGCCAAGGGAAACACCTCCTAGCCCTCCATGAGATAAACCTGAGGCCAGAGAGAAGCAATAAGGAGGCTACAAGGAAGGAGGAGAGCTGCCTGACTAGCTCTGCCTCTGACTCCCTCTACCTCGACCGACCTGGAGTCAGTAATCGGGTCATGTTAAAGGTCGTCCCAGTGCTTCTACATCATGAAGGGCGTAGTCTCAGCACCTTCGCTCTACTGGATGATGGTTCAGAGCAGTCCATCTTGTTACCATCTGCAGCCAAATCACTGGGAATCAAGGGGCCCCCAGAAGATCTTCCTCTGCGGACGGTCCGGCAGGACATCCAGGTGCTCCATGGACATAAGATATCCTTCCATGTGTCCCCAACTGCAAACCCTAGGGTCAGTTATAAGATCAACGGTGCCTTCACATCTGGTCGCCTCAGCTTGGCCCAGCATACTTACCCCATAGAGCAACTTCAGAAGAAGTATAAACACCTCCGTGGCCTCCCTATACCTGCCCTGAACGATGCCAAGCCATTGCTCCTCCTCGGCTCTGATCAGTCACATCTCATAACACCTGTTGAACCAGTCAGACTTGGACCGCCTGGTGGCCCTGCAGCAGTCCACACCCGGTTGGGATGGACCCTCCAAGGTCCTGTCCGTTCCATGGGGCGGCCAACTGACTCTGTGCAGTGTCTCTTTACCTCCCTTCCACCGCAGGTGGATGAACTGTATCGTCATGTTGAGAGGCTCTGGCAGATGGACACTATCCCTCACCGACCAGAAAGAGAAGTGACTCGGTCAAAACAGGACCAACAAGCAGTTGCATTGTTGGACACCAAGACAGTTCGCACCAAGGTCGACGGAGTGAGAAGGTACGCTACACCACTGCTACGTCATGCAGCCATGCCTCCTCTGCAGGCACCTAAGGAGTCAGTCATGGCTCTCCTGCGGAGTACAGAGCGGCGACTCCTAAGAGACCCTGAGCGGGCAGAGATCTACAGAGCTGAAATGCAGAAGCTCATTGGAGCAGGAGCCGTGCAAGAGGTCACCAAAGAGGAACCACCTGAAGAGTGTTGGTACATTCCTCATCACCTAGTCGCTCACAACGGGAAGAATCGGCTCGTCTTCAACTGCTCTCACCAATACCTTGGACAAACTCTAAACCAGGACCTACTGCCTGGCCCCACCCTTGGAGCTTCTTTGGTGGGCGTCTTACTGAGGTTCCCGGAGCATCCCAAGAACAAGCCCCTCTACCACCCCACCCACAGCTGAGGATTATCAGCAATCAGAAACCAAAATCCTGCTGAGATCTCAGAAGCAGTCCTTTCCTGACGACTACAAGCTCCTTGCTGCAGGGAAACCAGTGTCACCTTCAAGTCGCCTTCTCACCTTGGCACCTGTCCTCGACAAGACCTCTGGCCTAATAAGAGTTGGTGGACGGCTCAGACGGTTGGGAGATGAAGATGTCCCCCTACATCCTGTTGTCCTTGATGCCGCCCATCCAGTGACACATCTGCTCATCCAGAAGTATGATAGTGATTTGCATCACCCAGGCCCCGAGCGAGTCTTTGCGGAGCTGCGGAGATCGTTCTGGATTATCAGAGGGCGCGAGGCAGCGTTGGAGAGGCCGGCCTTCCATCCCCAGGATGGCTGATCTTCCTGATGCTCGCCTCAGATTGCACAAACCCCCCTTCTACTCCACTGGTGTGGATTGTTTTGGGCCCATGATGGTAAAAGTAGGCAGACGTCAAGAGAAACGCTGGGGAATCATTTTTAAGTGTTTGACGACCAGAGCCGTACATTTGGATCTCCTTAAGAGCATGGATTCTGACGCTTATTTGATGGCATTGAGACGGTTTATCGCCAGAAGAGGGACTCCTGCTGAACTGTGGTCAGACCAAGGGACCAACTTCAAAGGAGCCGAACGAGAACTCAGGGAAGCTTTCAAGAACATGGTTCCAACGTTACAGCAGCGGCTTGCCCGTCAGAAGATCAAGTTCCATTTTAACCCTCCTGCTGCTCCCCATTTCGGTGGAGTATGGGAGCGGGAAGTCCGGTCAGTCAAATCAGCACTTTACACGTGTGTAGGAGCCCAACCACTTCCGGACGAGGTGCTACACACCGTGATCCTGGAGGTCGAGGCCATCCTCAACTCAAAACCATTAGGCTACGTATCAGCCGACATAGCCGACATCGATCCTGTGACACCGAACAGTTTGCTCATGGGACGGCCGGATGGTTCACTTCCTCAGGTGGTGTACCCAGAGACTGAGATCCTGAGCCGCAGGCGCTGGCGACATTCCCAAGTCCTGGCAGACCAATTCTGGTCCAGGTTTATCAGGGAATACCTACCTGGTCTTCAGACGAGACAGAAATGGCAGTCATCTCCTCCTGACCTACAAAATGAGGCAGTCATTATGCTGGTGGAGCCACAGCTACCACGGTCCCAGTGGCCAGTTGGGCGTGTGATCAAGGTCCATCACAGTGATGATGGTTGTGTCAGATCAGCTGATGTCAACATTAAAGGACACATCTTCACCCGGCCAGTCGCCCGGTTAGTGATGTTACCAGCTCTTCCACCTGGAGAGGAAGATCCTCCTCCGACTTCTAGACCCCCTAAGACTGACTGAGCCTTTATTTGATGCAAATGTGCCATGCACATTTGGGGGCGGCTGTATAAAAGGCTTTTATTTTGAAGGTGGAGCATAGCCTTTTTCCGGCTGCTACGGGTAGTGGTGACGGTACGGCGCGAAGACATCAGAGAGACGATAGCCTTCGGTCATGTTAACAGAACTTTTCGCTCCTATTTCCAGTTAGTTATGTACCTGAGATACTCGAGGATTACCTGTGTTTTTTGACGTGTGTTTTTGGAGGTGTGCTGTTTTAACACTACGGGTATAAAGTTAATGAACAAACGTGAGTATCGTTCATGTCACGTATTTAGTATCTTTTATTGCCTCGTTAACCTGTTAAACGTGTCGGCAGAAATGTGTGTATTTATCTGCCGTGTTTGTTATCCTCACCTTGCTACAGATCACAATGTAATTTCTACAGCCTAAAAGTTGATTATGCGTAGCAGTTACGTGTTGCTGATGTTGTTGGGTTTTTTCTGTCGTTAATTGCTCGTTGAGAGCCGACATGTGCGCAATCCGTGAGAGACCAGTTCTTTTTCCCTCTTCCCCCTTTATTGTGTCCTGACCGACACACCACCTTGGATGCTGTATCAACCTTAACAAATCAGCTGTAGTCCCCTACCTCCCTTACAACACACAAACACAAGCAAAATGAAAGACAATAACTACGTGCAGAACAAGTAATTTCAGAGCTACGTGTCTTTCCTCTGCATCTATAGTGGTTCTTACCCACAATGTCACAGATGAACCCTTACAGATAAACTCTCAAATCTCTCTCTCTCTCTCTCTCTCTCTCTCTCTCTCTCTCTTTCTCTCTGTAAAAATAAATAGCCGCGACCGTCGAAAAAAAAGATACCTAAAAATTATTCCATCTAACGAAACACTATTTAAAAAAAGATCCATCCATCCATCCATCCATCCATCCATCCATCCATCCATCCATCCATCCATCCATCCATCCATCCATCCATCCATCCATCCATCCATCCATCCATCCATCCATCCATCCATCCATCCATCCATCCATCCATCCTGTATTCAGGGTCGCGGGGGGGCTGGATTCACCTGGACAGGTCGCCAGTCTATCAACGAACCCACCCCCATCCTGCATGTCTTTGGACTGTGGAAGTCGCAGAACCCGGGGAGAACCCACACTAACATGGGGAAAACATGCAAACTCTACACCAGGAACCCGAATCGGGAATCGAACCTGTGACCTTCTCGCTGTGAGCCGACAGCACTTCCCGCTTCACCCATCCATCCATCCATCCATCCATTGACTACCTCTTATACTGTATTCAGGGTCGCGGGGGGGCTGGAGCCGATCCCAGCTGTCATTGGGCGAAGGCAGGGTACACCCTCGACAGGACACCAGTCTATCACAGGGCCAACATGTAGAGACAAACAACCATTCACTCTCACATTCACACCTACGGGCAATTTAGAGTCACCAATCAACCTATCCCCATCCTGCATGTCTTTGGACTGTGGGAGGAAGCCGAGAACCCGGAGAGAACCCACGCTTACACGGGGAGAACATGTAAACTCCACACCAGGAACCCGAATCGGGAATTGAACCTGTGACCTTCTCGCTGTGAGGCGACAGCGCTTCCCACTTCACCCGTGCAGCCTATTTAAAAAGGTGATATGTTTTAAAACAATGCTGCAGTTCACCAGCATGCTGCTTGGCTCATTTTCTGAAACCAGTGTTGCATTAAAGCAGGGGTATTCAATTTGTGTCACTGAGGTCCAGTAACTAAAATTTCATAAGTGAAGGTCCGAACCTCACAAGTCCAACCTATGTGTTAAAGCCTACCCTACATTTTCATATGGTTTCAACAATATTTATTGTCAATTTTCAACACTTGTATAGTAATCAACTAGCTATTTTACCACAAATAAAAGTAGTTCCAAGCAAATTAACTTAAGGCCTTTAAAAACAGAACACAACTCGTCTCTTTGTTTCCCCTCAAATAATGTCTCAGCAATGGCGTTCAAGCACTTCTTCACAATTGTCCCATCACTAAATGTTTTTTTATGTTGCCCAAAAATCCACGATACCTTTAGTGAACATTTGTTTGCACGTTGCTGGGCTGTAAATGAATGCGTGATGAATCGGGTAGATCTGTCATACTGGCCTTGCATTTCGGTTATTTTGCGTGCCCTCAGCTCGGACTTCAGTGAATAACTTTGCTCAAAATATCTGTGCTTTGTTTCGTAGTGGCGCTTCACATTGCCGCTTTTGATTAATGCCACATTTTCGGAGCATATGAGGCACACGGGTTTAGAACTGGATGCCGGAAGAATGAATATATATTTCTCCGTCCATTCATCTTGAAAACAATAGTTTTCCATATCAAACTTCCTTCTCTTCAGACTGATCTCATGAAGTGGCGTATGTATGACACGTTAACTCGTATGCCATTATGGCGTGTTATCACTACGCACAATCGCCTTTTCGCGTGTTTATCAACGGCGAACCCTAACCCTAACCCTAACCCTAAAGGGCGTTTACATACATGCAATGTGATAGGTCGTTTCGCTAGAGGGCACTGACAAACACGCGGATGTGATGGGTCGTTTCGCACATACACGCTGATAGCTCGAATTGCGTACAGATAACACGCCACAGGAAGTGGCGTGTATATTTACGAAAAGTCATGATGCCAGCCATGCTGCCATAGCTGTCTTTCTCTTTTCTCTTGCTCTCTCCGGTGCGCTGAGGGTAAACAAACGATTTGATTGGCTCAATTCAGTGAAGTCATTGTCGTATTAACTGGAGTAGCTGCGCCCACTGTAGCCGCGACCGTGGAAAAAAAAGATAATGCTCTATGAAAATGATCTATGTGACAACCCCAGTGGGTGTGGTTGTTTGTTGCATGTGGTGTTTCTCTCGCTGTCTCCAATCTCTTTCCACAGGCTTGATGAGTCTCCGGTGTGTGTTTCGGAGGGGGCGGGGCCACGCCGTTAAACACCACGTGGAGAACGCCAGCTCGCTCTCTCGGTCCATTCCCGGCCTGGCGTCCGGCCGTTCACCTGCTGTTCTGCTTATTCAGTCACTTATACAGCCAAGCACCTGCGCACACTGCTGATCTTCCGCTATTACAGATATAGAATAGCCTGACGTAGTTTTGGTATTGGTAGTTGGGGGTTTGTCAATAAATATAATTGCCGGCAACTTCCCTCTTTTGCTGTTTTTGTCAGAGATCTGAGCCAGTTCTGACATCTATTCCCGTGAATTCATCAGAGATTGGTCATGGGTCCGGACAGAACCATCAATCGGTCCGGACCCATTTGGGGATGCCTGCATTAAAGCATGGTGGAATTAGCAAGCTAATTAAGGAGCCAGTTGTCTGCTCGCTATCTAGCTTGCTTATTCCACCATGCTTTAATGCTCCACTTGTAACGGAAAATGAGCCAAACAAAGTGTTTCCTACAGTGAGTAATAGTAGTGAGAGTGTGGATGGAGAATTATGTTGTTAAATGATGTAGTAATTAATTCAATTTATATAGCGCTTTTCTGAACCCAAAGACGACTACGATAGTAGCCACAGCTGCAAAAAAAAAGAAAAAAAAGAAACAGGATCAGCCTGCTTTTATCAAATCAACTTAAATCACCAGTGCAGGTGTGACAAAACCTCTGGCCCCCCTTTGATGCTACACTGGTTACAGAGTCAACAAGCTAGCGAGCTAACTAACCAGATAGCCGTCTCCACTCTCCTCCCTGCAAGCTGCAGCAACACTTTATGCCCCCACTGAGGTGTGTTGTCCCCATAGCAGCAAGCAACAATTAATATTTTATTTTGTACTAGTCAAATAACCACTGAAACAGTTCAGGGCTCATGCATGAGGTTTATCCAGATTTTTAGAAGACAGGGGGAGAGAGTGACTCAACTCACCCCCTAATAGTTTTAATAGAATTTTGTCCTAAAGTGTCAAAGGAGGTAGATGGATCATAACTAACTGAACTTCTTCTACCCTCAGACCCAAACATATCAATGGGTTCAGGGAGGGAGAGGTAAAATAATGAGGAGGGTTGTTGTGATTGTGTGACACCTGAGGTTCAGGTTTAGACTTTCAAATGTAGATTCATTTGAAGTTCTACTGAAATCAAAGCTCCAGTGAAGCTTTGAAGGACCTTGGAGGCTCTGCAGAGGATGTATTGAGAATATATGAGCCACAGGCCATGTAGCAAACACCTCAGTATCAATCATTTATGCATGTTTCTCCACACTAACTTTTTCACTCCTTCAGTCAGGTGTGTTTGTGTATGTGGTGCTGGTTAGTTTATCTTCTGAGGACGGATCTCTGACATTCTGTGTCTCATAGTTGGATGTGAGCTTTTAAGGCTCAGCTCTTACACTTGAGCGTGGTTTAGAAAGTTAGAAAATAATGATTGCACCACAGATAGATAATAATAATAAAGTCAGCAAACTGACTCAGTTATTTAACAGCAATCTATCTTTTAAAAAATAAATATTTTATTCTTATTCATTTCAATCTAATTCTTTTCATAATAGAGTAACCCTGAGTGAAGTAAATTGAGGATGTGTTTTGTTGTTTAACTTAACTTTTAACTTGTTGGGGAGGAATTTTCTTGCCAAAGAGACACAGCCTTGCATCAACGAGCTATGGCATAAATAAGTGCAGGGAGACATTTGTGATGGTTGAACCTTTTCTCCACGTTGAAAACGTATAGGTCATTTGAAAACCCAACACCTCATATTTTATCTGTATGAATGCTTTTAAAATGTCCACTTTCACATATAAACAGTGTAAAAAATGCAGCCTGGGATATGCCAGTGATTAGCAATAACATTGATTTTGATGAATTGCATTGTGATGTCGCCACCTCATTCAAATGAGGAATTGGTGGCACTGACAACATTTTTTTTTTTAAAGAAAAAGGAATCTTTAAGAAACCGGACTGGAAACAGGATGCGTGCAAAAAAGGGGATTTATTTGCAAAAAGAAAAAAACAAGAAAACTTACTTAAACAAAGAGCACCAAATGAAACCCTGGATTTACCATCCAACTAAATTAAACGGAGGCCATTTAACTTCAAACACACCAACGGCAACCTCAGAGCAAGCTGCCAGCGTCCCCTCCACGACAAACCACATGCATCATCAAACACTGCACTGCTCCAAAATACAGCAGCCATGCCCCTAGTGGAGAATAGCATATATTGCTCGTTAAGAGGTTGTGGCTAAATTGGTCTAAATTAGGGACGTAGTTGAGTAGTCAACTATACAATTAAATGTTGGTACCAGGCACAAACCTCCAGTCCTGAAAAGTGAAGCCAAAGCTGAAGTGCCTTAAACTTGTATTGTCTCTATGGCCATCAGGGGAAGACTTCTTTGGTTGCAAAAAGAATTGCAATTGCATGGAAGTCTATGTATGAGAAACCTCCTGTCGCTCCTCCACCATCCAAATATGGTCACTTCTTTTCACTGGCTGCAAACATTCCAATATGATGGTGGCCAAAATCCAAGATGACAATGGCCAAAATGCAGAACTTGAAACTTCCAAACCATAGTGAAGTCATGATGACGACATCTATTTTTATATAGAGTTTATATGAGTTCATAACAACAGCCTTCTGGGTAACTGACATCATCTTTCTGTGTAAGGCAGGAGTACTGATCCAAATGCAACATGATCTTCATGCACTCCTTCACCATTCTCTTACATCTTTTACATCTATTTGCATCAGCCATATGCAAATACGCAGCCCTGTCTCCTAAAAATGACGTTCCCACACAATGAAACTACATTGTGAATTATGTTTAGATGGAAATGTATTTTCTCATGGATGATTTTGCTCTGAATGTATCACAAATTAGTATTGTGAAGTTGTGGCAGGGACGAGGTCTGGGTGTGAATGGATAAGAAAAGCAGGGTTTTGCTGTTAGAACCCAGGTGATTGAACTAAATCTAACCAAGTATATTCCCTGAACCTAACTGTATACTTTTATGGCATGTTTTGTTTAGTTCTGTTCATTAACCACGTTTCAAACAGTTTGAAACGGCAACCGTTTGGTCCCAAAAGAAATCTGTTTCCCTGGATATATAGTTGACAGTGTAGTTTAGTTTAATATCATTTGGCTATTGGAAGATGTGCTCAATTTGAGTGTTTTCTAACGTTTAGCCTTGAGTTGAGTTAGAGTTGTCTAGTCTACATTTAAGGGTCTTTTTAAAGAAAAACATTTACAACATTCACATAATGTGAAGATTTATTGAAATGATGTGTTAAAAAGATATGAATATATATATATATATATATATATACAAAGATGATTTCCACAGAAGGGATGGGACAAGAATAGGAATAAAAAACTCATTATGTTGATCATAGTGAATTGTTGTGAACATCATCAGGAGAGTGTTGAAAAAGCTGTCTAGCTCGCTGTTGTGGTAGAAAATAAATAAATATCATATAATTATCATGTAAGAGAGAACTGACTCACATGGGCTATTTTTAAAATACATTTTAAAATGCATTTATTTATGCAGGGGGATCTTGGAAAGTTCTTACTAAATGATTTCATATCGTGCCATGCCTGATACCGAGGCATTAAAGTGATGGTTCGGAGTGAAATGCACCCTAGGTCATTTCCACCATGACATCCAGCCAAATACCCCCTCGGAAGCATTTTTAGCGATGGTCAGCAATGGTTAAGATAGCCGCTATCAGCCGAATGGCTTAGTAATAGCGCTATAGTACATAGAGTATATTTCGTAAATTACCCCACTAATAATGCATGGAATGTTACCAAACTTCTGCAGTAGTACACATAGGGTCTGTACTCACAAAACGAGGCATTTGAAAGTTTGTACGTACACCAAATCAATCAAATCAATTTATTTGTAAAGCACATTTAAAAACAACCAAGGTTGACCAAAGTGCTGTACAGTTCAGTGAACAAAAATATATAAAAAATAAAAATAAAAAAAAATACACACACATTGAGACCACACTTAAGACCATCAGGGACATTTAAAGGCCTGGGCAAACAAAAAGGTTTTTAGATTTGCCTTAAAGGCAGCTGCAGAGGAGGAGCACCTAATTGGAGTGGGTAGGCTGTTCCATAGTCTTGGGGCTGCAACGGCAAAGGCACGATCGCCCTTTCCTCGTAGCCTAGACCGGGGAACGGTCAGGAGCTGTAGATTCGAGGATCTAAGAATCCTTGGGTTGGAAAGGGGGGAGAGTAGGTCACAAATGTATTGGGGGGCCAGGCCATGTAGTGCTTGAAAAACAAATAAAAGAACTTTAAACTCTGTCCTGTACTTGATGGGGAGCCAATGAAGGGATGCTAGTATGGGTGTTATGTGTTCTTGCCTCCTAGTTCCTGTTATCAATCTGGCAGCAGAATTCTGAACCAACTGTAAGCGGGATAGTGATGACTGGCTAATACCTAAATAAAGTGAGTTGCAATAGTCCAGCCTAGAGGTAATCAGGGCGTTGGTAACTGTATTAAGGTCAGAGAGGGAGAGAATTGATTTCAGTTTTGCAATGTTTCGTAGTTGGAAAAAACAACTTTTCACCACAGATTTTATTTGTTTGTCAAATTTTAAATCTTGATCGAAGATCACCCCAAGATTTCTGGCATGGGTATGAAGATTGGGCGCCAGGGGACCTAAGTGATTTATTATACCTATGGAGGAGTTTGGGGGGCCAAAGAAGACCACTTCTGTCTTCCCATCATTTAGTTGGAGATAGTTATTTGCCAACCATAGTTTGACGTCTTGGAGGCAGTCAAGAATGGACTCCAAGGTGGAGTTGTTGCTATGACCAGGTTCGAGCGGGAGATATAACTGTGTATCATCGGCGTAGCAATGATATGCGATATTGTGCTTTTGGAGAATGGAGCCTAAAGGGAGCAGGTATAGGGCGAATAGGATGGGGCCTAGAATGGAACCCTGGGGTACACCGCATGTGATTGGAGCAGATGAAAAGTAAAGATTACCGATGTTAACAGAGAAGGATCTGTTGGAAAGGTAGGAGGCAAACCACTGGAGAGCGCTGCCTTGGATACCGACCTGGTGCTCAAGCCGGTTCAGCAGGAGGGAGTGGTCAACAGTGTCGAAGGCAGAATTGAGATCTAAGAGTATTAATAAGGCGGGTTTACCAGAGTCGAGGGAGAGCAGTAGGTCGTTTGTGACTTTCAGCAGTGCTGACTCTGTACTATGCCGTGCCCTGAAACCTGACTGAAATTTGTCCATGATGTTGTTTTTATCTAAGAAGGACAGAAGCTGGGAGTAAACAATTTTTTCCATGACCTTGGATAGAAACGGGAGTTTTGAGATTGGTCGAAAATTATTTAGAACAGCAGGATCTAGGTTTGGTTTTTTGATAATTGGCTGAACAACTGCGTGTTTGAAACATGATGGAACAGAACCACCAGGAGTTTATTTAAATGAACACTTGCCTGATAGCTTCTATCCTCGGCTGCTATGCTACCGCAGTGTAGACGCCATTTCCGTGTTTACCCAGCCGATGCCGTGACGTGAGTTTCACGCAAGAGTATGAAAAAGTTTCGCTGAGTTTTTATAAATGCTTGTATTATCAGGTCAACACATTTTTTATAAATGCTTGTATTATCAGGTCAACAAGTGTTGACAAGTGTTGACCTGATAATACAAGCATTTATAAACATTTAGCGAAACACGGAAGTGTATACTCTATGTACTATAGCGCTAGTACTAAGCCATTCAGCTGATAACGGCTATCTTGACCAATGCTGACCATCGCTAAAAATGCTTCCGAGGGGGTGTTTGGCTGGATGTCATGGTGGAAATGACCAAGGGTGCATTTCACTCCGAACCATCACTTTAAATCCTCATAACTTGTAATTTTACTAAATCACATTACAAAGTAAAGGCGAGGAATAACAAGTAATACAATGCCCTGCTAAATATAGAGTTGGTGTGTACCACAAATTGATTGAACCATGTTATATGTCGGTGACGTACGTGTGGGTGTTTGTGTGCTTTGTTGCTATGGAAACAGTCTCATTGCTGTTTTTCAGTGCAGAAATCCGGCGGGATGCAACTGAAACTGGTGATGTCATTCCCCAACGATGGACAAGCCATGTTCAAACCCATGAAGTGAGTCACAACTTTGCTCACGTTAGGAGAATGTTTAAAATCCAGATTGAATCCTTTTCAGTTATCACTTGAAATACATCCAATACATCTGGTTACAATGGAAACTTCTGCAGCTCATGTGTGCTTAAACGCAAGTGAGAAACATTTTTTACTTGATGTAATTGTGCAGTTAAGGAATGTGTGTGCTCTAGTTTGCCTTTGCCTTTTGGGCAGGAGAGAGGTGAAGAAACCAATTACAACTTCTATTACTTCTCAGACTTTGAGAGACACAATGCAGAAATCATAGCTTTCCACCTGGACAGATAAAGTACAGCACAATGAGCCTGGTCTCCTTCGAATGACCTTCCCACAAAACTAAACCACATTGTGAATGGAGTTTTGAGGGACACGTTCACTTGTTGAGGATTTAGAAATTAGACCCGCCAACGGACGCAATATACACATGATCTGTTTATCTGTATTGGAACCTAATTTTGTAGGAGACCATATTGCACGAACAAAGGTCTTCTGTGTGAAAGTCCTGTGTTTGTTTGACCTGTGCATCGCCACACCTCCCACCCGCCCTTGGCGGACTTTCTTTCGTTATATTCGTTATTACAGCACGTAACTCGTTCCGTCATTTGCTCTGACTGAATGTACAAATGTTGATGTAGAAGCACACAATGCCATGTGATCATTGGGTTAATGTAAAATGACTGGTTAGATTATGGTTTGTGTGAAAACAGAAAATTTATGTAAAAATGTATTTTAACATGACCCTGCAATCGACATTGCAGAAGTAATATGACCCCCCACACTGTGAATTCACTGTGGATTAAGTTTGAGGAAACCGTTTTTTCACCAGGAGACGGATGTTCGTGTCCCGTTACAAGCAAGTCGTTTTCTTGTGTTTTTGTCTTGTTTCAATGTCATTGTTATTTGAGGCAAAACCAAGATGCTTTCACTGAACCTAACCAAGACCCGTGTTTTTTGTTTTGTTTTGTTTTGTTTAAAAAAAAAAAAAAACAGAACAAAAAGTTGGAAAAAAATATGTTTAGAAAATGTATTGGCAAAAGGTGGTGCAAACCTTTTTTACCTTCGCTGCTCACACAATCCTTCATCATTCATTTGCACTTTGAATGTATGATTAGGGTTCTTCTTCTTCTTCTTTTTCTTCTTATTGCTACCAGCGATACCACCTTTGTCACCCCCCCCCCCCCCTCCCCCTCTCTCTCCCTCTCTCTCCCTCTCTCCCTCCCTCTCTCTAGCTGCACATACGGCTCCCCCTAGTGGGTAATATGTGTTTCTACGGCCAGTGCTGTTACTGTTCAACAGAGCATGCTGTGTGTGGCTGACCCAGAGTCCCTGGCGACCCGCAGGTCCTGGAGATCCCACCATTTCATACAACCCAATATGTTTCCATCACACACACACACACACACACACACACACACACACACACACACACACACACACACACACACACACACACAGTATATTGTATGATACTGTTTATTATGCTAACCATGAAGTTGGAATAATTTGCAAATGCCTTGTCTTTTATAGCAGCAAACAAATGTTATGCATAAATGTGTAATTGTGAAACATCATGTTATCATTGCATCTGGTCAAAAGTGACTACTTATGCATATAAATAGGAATAAACAGAGGATTGTGTCTGAAAACAAAAATATTCCAGCTTTATGGGCAACAGTGTATATACAGTATTTAAACATTAACCTCACATTCATCCTACCAACCTTCCTCATCTCTTTACCTCTCAAGAATTATTTTATGCATCTTCATAAATTGACTTATATTTGGACATTGCTGTAGTTATATACTCTATATACAGTTATACATTCAGCCCATTCCACACATTCACCCCACAAATTGAAATGCACATACTTTTCAACGTTGTACTACACACATCGATATAAGAATTGTGTTTCAGTTTCATTCAACCTTTGACTTTTTATTGCACCTTGAGCTGCAGCTCTTGTCTGAAAAGTGATCTATGAATGTATCATCATCATCATCATCATCATCATCATCATCATCATCATCACCATCATCACAATTATTATTATTATTAGGATATATATATATATATATATATATATATATATATATATATATATATATATATCCTCTGCTGCTCTGTATGTGAGCAAAATGTATGTGTGTTGCAGTGATTTGCTGTTTGTTTGTGTTGTCTGTAGTCTTGATGAGTCCATCGGATAAGACACGAACGTGTAAGATTTAAGGTTACTTCCACATGTGACCTTCAGCGGCTCCGCAGCACGAATGACTGCACGTTACCGTGGAAACGAGCTGTCGCCGTGGTTGCACAAGGACAACTTGCTTAGCCAGGTAAGAAAAAGTTCGTTTTGTTCCTTCATGTAAGCAGCTTCTCGGTTTAAAGTACTTACATGCTTTAGAACAGACTTTCAGCTATCTGGTTCCCTTAGTTATTGAACTGCAGCTGTGTTAAGAACACTTGTACGTTTTCTACTTACCGAGTGAACGGTGGCTCTTATCACATAGTTTATGTCACTAGCTAGTTAACGTTACTAGCTAACGTTACTAGTGCTAAGTTAGTAAACGTTATTATGCTCTATTGGAATCGATAAAAAGTGATTTAAATCATCTTAAACATCATGTCAAGTGTAATGTGATTCATATGAAAAAGCATATCACTTATATTAGTGCTTAATGATTGTTGGTAAGTTTTTTATGTAACTTAAGCTAACGCTGACACAGGATACAAGATGTTTTGATGAGGACATAATGAAATATAGGTGGAATACAGAGTTGATAGCTATTGCTGATTTAATAATAAGATAAATTGCATATGTTATGATATATAATGTTTGTAAATTTACACAGCAAATACGTTTCAATAGACTGTTTTGATGCCTATTAATTCTCTGTCAGCAACTATATGCATCCAAGATTCTGCTCATACCTTTGTAAAATGATGTTTGTACTTAGAGTAAGAACACGATGGAGACCTTGTTAATTGCATTGCTATCTCTATTTAAAAAAGCATCTTGTGTTTGGTATGTGGTTAGTTAAGAATGCAGGATAGTAACAGCATAATACGGAGGTTATTCATGCCACAAGTTTAACTTTTTTTTTTCTTACAGAAATTACAGAGTAAAGACTTAATGCAGATTGGCAAAGTTTGTGGTACCTAAACCTGCTGATGATTTTCATAGAGAGATCAGCAACATGTTCACTCACACTTCAGAGAAAAGATCCCAAGCTGGAGCTTCTCAGTCCTGTAGTAAAGACATGACCAGGCCTGGATCCAAGGCAAAGAAAAAGACCCTCTATCCTGAGCTGATTTTACCACCTCTATGCCCGGAGCCATCTTCTCACTCAGCTGCCAGTCCTCTGTTCAGTCGGACCCCCAAACTCAGAAACGTCCCCTCTGACAGACCTTTTTCAGTGGTGGAGCTCGCTCGTCTGGCAGCCCAATTAGGACCTGGGAGAGCTGTAGGTGACACTAAATGGAAAAAAGGTCCTCGACTAATGGCCTCCGCTTTAGGGGCCGACATCCCTGTCACAGCTGCTGATGAGCCGACAGCACAGAGGTAGAAAGAACAGGCATTTGAGTTATGCACTGGTGCTTTAATGTTTGTTATCACAGGAAACATGAGCATGATGAAATATGTGTCCTGAACACACTGCTGGATGTTAACGGTTTTATTCCAGTTTATAATGAGAGCTGGCATATTAAACCCAAGCTATTAACTCCTGAATGAATTGCTGTGTTGTTTACATTTGGTTTTCATTGTTTCAGTCGTACAGAGAAAGATGGATCAATAAAAGTCACAACATGTAAGGAGAAAAAGATGAGGACTCTGAAAAAAGGAAAAGTGACAAAACTAAATAAAGTTCCTCTCACCGGCACAGAGGTGTTTCATATGTTTGCCCAGAGAGACCTGGGAGAATTTGAGTTTCATTACCTGAAAGAGGTGGATGGAGACTCTTACAGGTACACTGTAATAATGTAACCTACCTGTCTTTAATCCCAGAATTAATGTCCTCGATTTAACTCTAATTGTCCTCATTGTTTTTAGACCCTATGATCTACGAGTAGTCCATTCCCGTGAAGCTGGTCCTGAGCACTACGTCTTCTCCCCTAAAGATGTACTACACGTGACAGACAGGGGTTATGGAGGACTCGTCAGTCTGGCAGAGTGGTACAGAGAGTCTGTGTCATGGAAAGCGTTGCAAGAAATCCCCTTTTTCAGGGACTTTAGATTGCGGAAAGCTTTCACCAGGTTAGTACATATAAGTTGTTCGGGGCTGCGATTATTTTGATTGGCGATGAATCTGTTGATTATTTTTTGTTTAATTGTTTGGTCTGTTATTCTCAGAAAATGGTGAAAAAAATAATGTCAAATTTCTTGTTTTGTCCACAACTCAGAGATATTCAGTTTACTGTCATAGAGGAGTAAATTAACCAGAAAATAATCACATTTAAGAAGCTGGTATATGGAAAACGCATACATGCGGCACATTCCCTTTGTCTTGACAGTGTCAGACAAACTCTATGGCTGTTTACACTTTTTGAATTAAAAAAGTACTCAACCCGATTACTTGATTATCAAAATAATTATTTGCAAAGCAGGTTTATTTATACAGCAAAAAAGTCAAAGTGCAAATAAAACACATCATTAAAGCACAATTAAATACTATTCAAAACACTAATTTAACTTATATACTATAAATACTATAGTGCAGTGTGTGCAGACATTATTTAATAAAAGGCAGCAGCACACAGAAATGCCTATGCATTTCAGCCTAACAGCTGAACTCTGACCTGAACCAGATCACCTGGTCTGGATGGCTCATAGTGTAGCTGAAGATAAGGGTTACTTTGGCCGGAAACCTCTAAAACTGTTCTTACTATATTCTCTCTTATTGGTGTTTTTTTCTTTTGTTCTAGGTGGCAAAGAAATGTACACAAGATCCTCTTTCAGCGCAAGTGTAAGGATCTCCAAGATATGCTGGTTATAGCTGTACCTCAGTTCAGAAATGCTCTTTTTCAGTTCACCAGGTGAGACTCATCACCATGCAAATCATACAATATTTGTTTTTTTATTTTGGAACTGTGAGATTTGAAAGATGTTTAAACTTCAACATTAGTTCTTCAGCTTAATGATACTTCCTCTTTTACAGGGTTATTGAAGAAGTGAGAGGAACACAGCTGCTGCCCCAGAATGAGTCTAAAACCTACACATTGCTGGAATTCAAGAATGTGCTGAAAACCATGAATCAAGAGTGTCTGCAGATATTGGAGAAGTTGTCACGGTGTCGGGCTGTCATCCTATATGCGGTACCACTTTTATTTGAGACATAAAGTGAAACAAACTAGAGCATTAGACATTAGCGGGGTCTTAATTCAGCGGCCATCTTTCGGAGGACGTGGTCTGAAGGCTGAGATGGCCCAACTTATCTTGGGATAACCGGGGCTTGATGCAGTTGGATGAATCAGGAAAAAAAGACAATGTTTCATTGCTGCATTTGAAAAAGTCTTTGAAATGGGACAGCTCATGGTCAGCGCTGTGACCTCTGAAGGATGCAGCCGCCGGATTGGCACACAGCTATTGTCAATCTGAGAAAGAAGCATGTTGATTTCTGGAACAAATAGGCTTCTCGTCAGTTTTGTAGGAAGCATCATTTATTCAAGTGTATTCAATATTATCACAGTAATATTTTTGTATTGCTGTGATGTTCTTTTATCACCAGGTGAAAGAGGACAGCTACAAGGCTCACCAGGAGCTGCAGCTGCACATGGAATATGCCAAGAAGCCAAATAAATGCTATGAACCCATTCACCTCCACCTGGCTCGCCAGAAGCAGCTGAAGAGAGACTTGGCCCGGTCTGAAAGCATCCTGCAGAAATTGGGCAACTTTGGTGCTCTCATCAACCAAATGACTGTGCAGAGTCTCGTCCCAATCGTCCGACAGGACATTGTTTCTTTTCTCGACAATGTTGTGAAGGTGAAAAGAGAGCTTCTATTAATTCCATCTAGAAAAACAAATGCTGATTCATAATAACATAATAACCTTGTTGCTTGAGTTGTTAATGCACAAAAAAGACATTGAGTTGAATTAACATTGATTTGAATAGATGCTATTGGTGTATTTGTGCTTGTTAGAAGAAGAAATCGGAGCAGTGCTGTCTCTTCCACACTGAGCTGTGCTTCGGTGCTGATAGTCAGCTGAAGGTGGACCCACCAGTACATCTGTTCCAAGAAGCTGTGAGTGAAGCACTCCTAGCTGTTGGTGACTCTATAATTCAGGTATTTTACACATTTACACAGTTGCAAATACACATATAGTCTATTTTGTAGTTGTGGGCACTGAATATGATGGTGCCTGATCAATAAGAGCCTTGTAAGTGAGGAGAAGGATTTTGAATTATATTCTGGATTTTACTGGGAGCCAGTGCAGAGAAGCTAATACAGGAGAAGGCAAGCGCACTATTTCATAGCTGTAGAGGCCAGTGCTCGGGGACCGTAAAAAGCAAGAGGCCGTGTCCAGGACGTCCACCACGGGCGGATGACAAAGCTCCGTAAAAGTCGCTGTCCAGGACCTCCGGGTACAGAGCGGGTCGTCCGTCAAACGAGAAATTTTGTTCCGCACAGAAACCTCGCACACTGAGTCCGTATTTAAATACATATTCGTTGCGAGAATTCACACCAGAAAATAAATTGAGTCATCCAGCAGGGAGGGAGATTCTGTGACCATCTCACTTCTTCAAATAGATCAAAAAAGCCACGCAACAGTTGGACCGTGGAGATTGTTGGTCTTCTTTCTGATGTGCGGTCCCAGTAGTACTGGACCACTGACCTCCTGAAGTCCACCTGGACCTGACCGGGATTGTTGAAAATAAAGGATTCATCCAGCAGTTAGCAGGATAGTTGTTCAGCTCTCTTCTTTTTCTTTGAATAATGAGACGATCACTGCATCGTCCTCACTGCTGGATGTTTGTTTTCAACAATCCCAATTGGGTCCAGGTGGACTTCAGGACCAGTTTGCAGCACTACTATGAACAGTGGCTGCAGTACGTCCGCTCATTTCGGTTCACCGGTTGACACTTGAGGCTTGAAAATGGTCAGGTCAAATCATCAACAAGCATGAAAATGCAGATAAATGTAAAGCAAACAACAATAAGAACAGATGGCAACACATGCCGCACAACAGCTGATGAAGTCAGGCTCAAATCAAGCCAAATGCTAATAAGGTGATAATATGGACGGCACTCATCTAATACTTATCTTGAAATATTTACCCTCTCTTGACATATTTAAAAATGTTGTAAATCTTTCTTTCTGGTTCAATAAAGGATAAATAAATGACATCTGTTTTGTGTGTTTGAAAAGAATTGTGATGTTTCTTCTTTGGTAGATGTGTGACAGTTGTGGATTCTTCCTGAAGATCAGCAACAGTGGCTTCACCTGTGATGTTGCTCAGGATTTAACCTCTGACTTCACTTGTTTGGAACATGCTACTCTCACAGGTATTTCCGTTTGCGTCAAAGTTGTTACTGGTCTTCACTAGATTTGAGCATCTGTTGACCCAAACAGGCAGTATTCATGTGAAAATGTGCCTGAGCCCTGCCCAACGTTTCCTGTTGCTGTATGATGCATTTGTTTTTATTAATAGTTGGAAGGCAGATTATTTTGAGTGTGCATGTTCTAATTCTCAGGGGAGAATAAGAACAATGATGGAATGGCTGGTCACCAAAGGTTTGGCTGCTGGCGAGTGCTCAGAGACGAGTCAGTACCCTTGCTGTGGGTGCAGGGAAACTGGCTGCGTGGCTGCTACTATCCCCTCTCTAAGAAACAGCTGGAGTGGCAGATCAGCACCAATGATGTAACAAAGCGAGTCGAGAAAGAGCAGGCCAAGATCATGCAGGCAAGACTTTCAAATCACAATTTTGAATACTAGCAAATCAAGAATGTGCACACCTGCCTCTGTGTTTCTATTCATTCTCACTGTTCTCTTGACAGGAAGCTGAAGAAGAAATCCAGCAGCTGTGTGAGAGCTACTCGTGGCTGGTGGACATCCATTTGTTCATCAGCCAATGGAGTGCAACCTCTTTGGAGTCCATGAAGGGTCAGCCTGCTTTACTGTATGAGGAGCACATAAAGAAGGTGCGACTCTGGACCAAAAGAATGGACACGGTTCCCTCATCAGTCTCTACCTCCAACCAACTGTTTAGTATCCAGTGCAGCCACGTCAGGCAAAGTCTTGGTATGTCTTCTCTTAACTCATTCAATCTCCTCTCAAAGACTCCCAAAAATAGATTCCTCTTACAATGAAACAATATTTCATAAATGAAATGATGTGGTGGAGTATAGTCAGTAAATGGGATGAGAAATGATTTATGCTGAATGCTCTTTGTTTCTCAAGGGCAACAACTGACGTCCATTGAGGAGGAAGTGCTGCAGCAGTTAACTGAACAGATAAAGCTGCGTTCTGAACGCCTCATATCAGACATGGAGAGGCCTGCTGCTGAACTCCAGACAGAACCCACAGACTTACACAGCTTCTCAAAATACGCTGTTACGGTAAAGAAACTCTTCACTAAAACCTGTTACCGGGCTGCTAGATGGTAGATTCAGATCTTTGGGTCATTCACTTTAATTGAATTATTCGTCCCAAGGGCTGTGTCTAGAAAGAGAGTTCTGAATTTAGATTCCATTATCCAAGAATGAAAGGGTGATGCAAGTTGCATTAAGGTCCTCAGTGCTGCTATTTGAAGGAAGGCTGGTGCATACTTGTGTAACTGGCATGATTAAGTACTCCAGTGAACTTTTGTGATGATGAGTTTCATAATTCATTTTCAAGTCAGGGTGAGGGTTTATGGTTTGTTTTTATTTCACCTAAACCTAACCATCTCCTGTGGGTGCTAGCATGTCCCTTAAAGCCCTTAAATATTTGTGAAAGCTTGCACTGAATGGATACAGGTTTGAAAAATGTTTTGATTATTTTGCAAATTAATCACAATTATAAATGTGCACCTTCTGTGCAACTGTGATCAAGGTCGCCCAAACCCCCAGGACAATGATCCATCACTAAGGTCAGCTAAATGTTACATACACTCAAATTTGATAAATACCAACCTGTCCACGAGTGGAAACGTGACAGCTGTGTCGGTGCTTCGTACCTTCTCTTGCTTCACTGCTCTCCCTGTTCGTCTTCACGGTCGATGGCTTACTTTTTGGACTTCAATCCTGCCTCCAAATGCTCCAGAAACTTTTTTGGGGAAATTTCTCTGGATTATCCATCAAAGTTCTGCCATACTCCTAGTTGCTACGCTGTCACTGTGGCCTCGCCCCACTTCCTGCCCCTGGTAACTCTGGCTGGTTCCCATCAAATGCATCACTTGTGGCAGGACAGGAAATTGGCCATCAGAAGACATGGCACTGTGAAAAAGAGAGTGCTGGATCAGCATTGTGTGAGGGCTTGAATGTAAAAGGCATGCACTCCAGCTGTAATACTCATTAACATAATGAGGTTTTACCCAGTGGACAGACCAAACCTACTAGATATCACTGTTTGGCAAACATCCTCTTTTTTGTTGTTGCAAAAAGCAACATTCATAGCTTTTTCACTATCAAATTCAAGTTAAAACTACAAAAATGTAAATTATGTAATTTGGGGCCTTCCCAGACTTGCCAAGAGACACATGTTGCTCTACATCACTGATTTAACATTTTGGTTGCTATGATTAAAAACATTTTTATATCGATTAAACTGCTAAATCTGTCTATAATTTCAGGTGAGGGAGTCTGTGAAACTGTTGCCAGACATGCAGAAACGTTTGGAGTACATTCACTCCCTCCAGGACACTGGTTGCATGAACATGACTGAACAGGAGGAGACTTTGAAAGAAAAGGTCTGCAGGCGAATGATGCCACTAATAACCACATTGTACACATCTGAATAATAGCTTTTTCACTCTGCAGCATGTGTGCTTCTGTCTGTGTTCTATATTTAGATGCAGACCACGTGGGATTGCTTTAAACTCCTCTTGGACCAAGCAAGAAGTGTTGTGGACCATCATCGTCCTTTACAGGCTGAAGTGTTGTACAAATTGTTCTCATTTGTGGCCTGTGACCTTAAAAATGTGATCTGTAAAGCCACATCTGGACCCTTCCTAGACCCAATGCAGAATGCTAAAGAGATAGTCCCTGAGCTGAAGTACATGTGCTTACATGTGCACAGTCTCTTTGCATCACTGGAACAACTTAGCAGGGATAGTCAAAACCTACACGGTGAGATTTGATAAAGGATGATAAACAGTAAATGGTTTCAGGCTTGAAAAAGTTGAACTAGTATTCTGAAGTTCTCTTTTGGTTTTGACCACTTGTAGATGTATGTTAAAAAAATGACCTTGGAGGATGTGTTGTTATAGCAACCATGAAATACAGTTATGACTGTCATGTATTTACAAAAATGCTTTTCTTATGACACCTTTATGTTTTATTGCCACCCATTAGAACATCCATTGGATTTGACCATGTTGACGACAGATGTTCAGAAGGTCGACGCCCGTAAACAGCTGTGGGAGCTGATAGCTGTGTACACAACATGGATGGAAGAATGGAAACAGCTTGATTTCAGTGAGGTAACATGTCAAATGAACATATCTCTTGTCGACGAGATTGTAAAATGTGCTCTATAAAGAGGTTTTTATTGGTATGTTTCATTGACAAATATATAAATTATTTGTTTAAAATTGAATTATTCTTTTATTGATTGCCTTTATATCTTCTTTGGTGTATTAAAGCACAGTCTGTCTCATAAAGCATACATGCAGAGATGCTAAGCACTGCCTATAAACCATTCTGAGAGTATTTTGTCTTGTGATGATAACAACTACAATAAACTGTTACCATTCTCCATGTGAGTTAAACCAACTAATCTTCTGAATTATTTTCCTGTCAGGATGTGGTGTCACAAGCTCAGAGGAAAATTGCCACGTGGAAGGAGCAGGTTTTTTCTCTAACAAGCATCATACCTGCTCATGATGCAGTGCTGCAGAAGACTTTAGGAATCCTGGAAAGCTTAAGTCGTCAGGCGGAAGTCATGGCCAAGCTGCAGAGCCCCACAGTCAAACATAGACACCTAAAAGCCATTTTCGAAGGTCAGACACTTTATTATTGTAACCCGGCTGTTCTCACTCACTGTTTGTCCTTATATCTGCGAAAAGTAGAAACAACACAAAACGGTAATTTGTATACAACCCACATAATCCTGAGCCAGGACGTGCAGGACTGCCACTCAGGTGATGTTGTAAAAAGAGAGTGAAAATCCATGCAGGCAGTCAAGGTGGATGGATGGGTACTTTTGCAACGTAATGCCTGTGTCCACGTGGATTTAAAAAAATGTTTTATGACAACAATATCTTGACTCTGTCCACTATTCTATAATCTATTTGGGCTGCTATCTACCTTTTTAATATTGTTTTTCCACCATGAGCACCATCCAGAGGATGATTGCTTAATACTTTCTATAATGAACAAACTCACAGCTGTAACGTTAGAGCAGAAAGGACGATCCTTTCACGGGGATGAAAGCACAAAACTCATCAGCAACATTGAGTGTCCACCGCTGATCTGTTCCCCCTGGTGTGCTTTTCTTTGTTTTGATGGGTTTTGTCTTACATATACAGCTCAGACAGACAGACATGGACAAAGCAAGCTGCTCCTCCTTTTTCTCACCAGTGCTTTTTTTTAAGTGCTCAAGTAATTGAAGTGCTCAGAGTGGCCACACAAAAAAGAGGGCTCAGAAAAATGACATATGCTCTCGAGTCATTGGGAACAATTGAAAACAGACACTATGTGGACATAGGCCCTTAACTAATGGCACCTACAGACGTTATGTAGCAAACATAATTATTTTAACCCAAACTACAATTAACTTAACCTAACCAAGTAGTTTTGTTGCGTACACTTCAAGACCCTAAATTTGATCTTTAGAGCATAAATACGGTATATCATCATTCAACTATAGTCTATGTAAAGATATAGTGTAGTAATATCTACCTGAGCAGAGAATTAAGTAATGCTTCCTCTGTGTGTGTTGTTATCAGAGCTTCTCCTAGCTTTGCTACATGTCAGTGCATGTCAGTCCATCTTAGTTCATGTCAGTGCATATTAGTGCATATCAGTCCATGTCACTGCATGTCAGTGCATGTCAGTGCATGTTAGTGCATGTGTTTTATATTGATCCCATCCCTAGTTACAGCTCCCCTCCAGGTAAACACTGTTAGCTCTGTCAGCACTTTTGCCATAGTTTGCACAAAGCCACCGACTCAGCTGTTGCCTTATTGAGAGCCAATGACGGGCAATAGGGATGCTCCTAATCTTATATATAGCACCTTTAACCAAATAGTTCAAACATGCATATTTGAACCCAAACTACAATATTTTCTTCAACCTAACCAAGTAGTTTTGCTGCCTAAACAGGTTCTGCACTGCAGACGCCTTGAGTTGTTGGATTTTTGTTGGAAAAATGAGAAATACATTTCCGTAAGTTGTCACATGAGCTGTACGAGGACTGTAACACATGCATGCAACTAAAGCAAATCTAAACTGATCAAAATACATTCCATCTGACAGGTATGGGCCTACTGTATGTCCCAGAGAAGAAGGTGACGGTTGCTGATGTGGTGTCTCAACAACTTGAAGTTAACCAGAAACAAATTACCAAGGTGAGAACTGGTTAGATTGGCTTGTTATGGCAGTGCCACTAAAATCAGGAAAACAAGCTCAATCAACAACAAATTATCTTCATATGCCATAAATGCTTTTTACTTAATGTACATTTCACTGTCAGATATGCTTGGGTGCACAAGTAGAGTGCAACATAGAGCAGACCTTCCAAAAGCTTCGACAGGGATGGAAAACCAGACTCTTCCAGCTGGATAAATTCACTCTACCTGTTTGGCATCTTCATGAGAAGCCCATGGAGGGCAGCGTTTCAAATCTCCAAACTGCAAGTTACCACTCCTCAACATTCACTATCATTGGTGAGACTGAAAAACAAGCTAGCAAATGAATAATACAGGTTACTACGTTGGCTCTGGAGCTAATGTGTAAAAACAATATTCTGCAAACAAGTTGCTGGGATTTGCTTTGTGTTTTCTCACTCAGGTCTGGAAGTACACTCTGCTGAAGTAGAGAATGATTTGATGGCTCTATCCACCATGATGAAGTCCCCACACAGTGTTCATTTCAGACTGCAGGTGGAAGATTGCATGCAGACATTACAAGATCTCGGTAAGGTGGATATTCAGGAAGAAAACAAAAACGATTTTGAAAATCTGTCACCAAGTGTAGAAACTGTATGAAAATTGTAATTGCTTTTGCTCTGTCTTTCACTAAAAACAGGAAAGTTACTTTCTTTATTTGAAAGATACCAGCAACTATGGGCGTACCTGACCAAGATTTTCCATGAAAGTCACTTTAGTGTTCAGAGAGTAGATCTGGTACGTCGCTATGAAACTGGTACATTTCTGACCTTCGCATTAAGTTTACATGTCACGTTAATTCTCTTCTGCTATTTTTTTCTGTAGCTGGAGCAATTCCAACCAGTTGATGATACATTTAAGGAAATGATGCACTCTATCTCAAGTGATCCTCATGTGCTGAACTTTGTTCACTCCAAGAAGACAAATAACAGATTTCAGGGGAATAGCCTTTGCCAGATTCTCATTGATGGTCTGTCTTTGATGGAGGTCATTTCCAACCAGATGGTGAATCTCCTGGAGACCCTCTGTGAACAGTTTCCAAGACTCTGGTTCTTGAGTGATAGGGAAGTCATCCAACTGCTCTCCTTTCATCCAACGCCTTTCACATTGCAACACTTTGTGTGCAAATGCTTTAAAGGGATACGCCGGCTCCAAGTGGATTGTGAAATACCGACTAATACAAGAGGGGTAAAGAGCTGTGTGTCGACATCTCACAGCCACAGGCAGATGAAGGTGCTGGGTTTTTTTGGTAGTCTCCAGGAGCACGTTACCTTTCCAACTCCTTTGGAACCAAATCGCAATGCTTTGATTTGGCTTTGTGCCTTTGAAAAACACTTGAAGTTGACCATGAAACAGCACATTAAACAATGTGCTGTTGTGCGAAATCAGCTTGAACCATCTAGTCAAGATCTGGCATATCATAAGGACAGTGGAGACACCCTGCTCCACATTGCTGAAAGGAGGAAAATGTCTCTACCTGGGCTGGATCTGCTGTCTGAATATCCTCTTCAGTGTCTGCTTGTTGCTGAGGAGGTAGTTTGGTGCAAAGCTGTCCTACAAGCTTTCCAACAATTGAGCCCAGTGAAGCTGAGCAACTTAAAGGTGTACAACTCTGCAAAACGGAATCACCTTAGTTGTGTCATAAGGGATGGAGTCTCAGGGGCTAAAAGTGAATCTCTGGTTTCTAAGTACACAATGACGTGTCTGCATGCTTTAGTGCAAGTTACAATGAAGCATGCACAGCAGCTGTCTCTGCTCATGGAGGTACAGTGTGTGCTGGAGTCGTCGTTTGAGTGGCTGAGTTTGATGAAGTATCATATAAACTCAGAAGATTGGAGTCTGAAAGCCGATGATGATCCATCATGTTACATGGATGTTTTTGGACATCGACTCCAATATGATTATGAATATTTTGGTCCAGAAGATTGGGCGATGGTGCATACTCCATCCACAGATCGAGCAATGCTGGGGCTTCTCCTGGCTCTGACAAGCTACAGATGTGGGTTTGTGAGTGGACCCTCCATGTCTGGAAAGAAAACAACCGTGGTCCAGTTAGGAAAAGCACTTGGGCGACAAGTCGTCACAATGCAATGCTGTCCAAGCATGAGAGCTGGTGTTGTTCTGAAGTTGCTGTTGGGGGCCCTCCAGACTGGAGCATGGCTTCTTCTGGCCTCTGTGGACTTACTAAAACAAGGGGTCTTGTCATTTCTTGGGCAGCATGTAGTAGACATTCACCAATCCTTCTCAGAGTTCACAAAAAGTACGAATCAAAGAGTGATTGAGGAGCCAAAGGACATGAGTGCTGTTGGGATCACAGGTTGCAAAGTTGATTCAGGATGTTACGTGGTACTTGCAGGGAAAAGGGTTTCCGCCAGCCTGAGTTATGGGTGTGTTCTCATCTCATCAAAGGGCCATACGTCTGTGCTTCCAGAGAGTCTGCGATGTGCTACCAGACCCATTGCGTTAACCAATCCAGATTACAGGATCATTGCAGAAGTAATGCTGACTTGCGTTGGTTTCACAGAGGCCATGTCTTTAAGTCAACGTCTGGTGGCCCTCCTGAGTCTGGCCAAGGAAACCCTCTGTCTTCCGGATTCCATCTCTGACAACCAGAGCTACTACCTTGTTGTCTTGAAAAAGATCATCTCTGCCTCTGAAATACACTTGCAACAAACTGTAAGGCAACAGGAAACTTCAGATAAGGCAAAGTTAGTGGATGCAGAACAAACAGATCTCGCACATAATGTGACTGCCAGAGAAAAACAAACTGAAAATGCTTCCAGGTCTCACAGTTCTCATTCATCAATTATGCGGGGGATAATGGAGGAGACGGCCATTGTCAAAGCGATTCTTTCTGTCCTCTCACCTGTTCTTTATGAGCACAAGAAAGCCTCACAGTTCTACATCTTATTCACGGACACATTCCCTAGTGCATGCCAGTTTCCTCTTTTCCAACAATACATGGAGGAAGAAGAAAAGATGCTACTTAACGATGCAGTTACAGAAGAATTACGAAGGAATTTGTTTCACTGTGACGGCAATCTAATAAACAGTGCTGTTTCACTCTACCAGACCTTGAAATTCTCTCAGGCTGTTATGCTCATAGGCCCCTCAGGGAGTGGGAAGACAACCTGTCACCATGCTCTAGCTGGAGCCCTCAATCATCTGGCAGTGGAAGATATGTTTGAAAACGACACTGTCACCCCACAGATCTCTGCTGCCACCGTGAGCTCTGTCGACACTTTGGTCTTATTTCCTAACGCCATGTCCCATGAAGAGGTGTTTGGCTGCTTCTGTGAAAAGAGAGGATGGCAAGACGGAGCTGTTGCTAAGGTGCTGAGAAATTCAGGACGAGATGAAGCAATAATCTGCAACAATAAGAAGAAAAGTGATCAGACACCAGTGCGATGGCTGGTGATGGATGGGAACCCTGCGGGGCATCCCGGCTGGTTAGATCACTTAACTACAATTTGCCGTCCTGAGGAGTCATTTCTGTGCCTGTCATCAGGTGAAACTCTGCCATCCCAATCAAATCTGAAGCTACTTATGGAAGTCACTGACCTACGCGATGCAAGTCCCTCTGCAGTGACCCATTGCAGCCTTGTTTATTTCACAGGTACTGATCTGTGGAAGGCTGTGTGGAAGACTCAAATAGATGCTCTCTCTTTTGAACACAAAGTGGATCAAGTAACCTTGAAAATGTGGAATTGCCTGGCTGAAGATCTTTTCTCCAGTACTCTTAGTGCGGTCAGACAAAATGCTTTAACATCAGCAATCCATAATGAAGGTGAATCTCTTAATGTCATGTACGGACTGCAAGAAATCATGTCATTTTTTCGGATCCTTCGTGCCCTCCTGCAGCATTGTGGGAAGGATATGAAAAAAGCTGCTTCAATACCACAAACAGACAAAAAAGGTATAACCAGGATGATTGAACTTATAACCTTGTAAACATACAGAACATTTGAGGTAATGATTTCACTTTTATTTTTGACTGCATCACTTATTCTCCCACCAGACATACCACTGCACAGAATGGGAACGGCAGGCAAAGATCCCCACACTAAACTAGACTGGCTGCCCAGGAATCTTTTTCTGGTGGCTTATATCTGGGGATTTAGTGGACCTCTCCATCCTCGGTGAGATAATCTTTATGGAACTTGTTTTCTAGTCATATTTATTTACAGAAATATTTGATTGCTTCTCTTCATGTGTTTTATGTTTTTATGGTTCTTCAGCCACCGGCCACAATTTGACTCACTAGCCCGTCAAGTCCTGTTTAATTCCCGGTATAAAATCGTGGTTCCTGATGAAGAGAGTGTGTTTGAACACTTTTTTGACATCAACAGCAAGATATTCTCCAAGAACACACTGCTGACAAATTCCATCTCTCCCAAGGTTTGTCCTGGAAGTAAATACACGTAGCCATGACTGCATTTCAAATAGTTAACTTAACAAGATTATTAAATCTGTTTATGCAGTATGGGAAATATGGCTATCTCTTGGACCTCATGTTGGAGGCAAACCAGCCTGTGTTGCTTGTAGGAGAGCCCGCTTCTGGAAAAACCACTGTGTGCAAAACTCTGCTGAGTTTTGACAAGTCACATATTAGTCTACCAACCAGTCCACTGCTGACCTCCAGAGACCTGCGTACTATACTGGACAGCATCAGCTGCAGGAAGAACTGCAAGAATACAAAACTGCCCGGACTGCTTCTTTTTTTGGATGATTTGCAAGAAGCCCCCTGTGGTGAGTAAGATAATTTACCTTATGCCTGGTTCAGATACAATATCAACCGATTCTAGCCAGACGGCATGTTGGCTCAGATCACAACCATAATGAATGGCGAGGGCAACGATCTATAGTTTTATACCATGTGGTGTTTCACAGTACACAACAATCTGGGACGCCTCACCGTGTCTCGATGGAAGGTCCATCGTGTTAGATTTTCTTTTGTTCCATCACAGCGTCATTTTTGACCAATAGGAGTACAGAGCAATCTGTAAACAATGGCAAACTGTTAAACTGAAGTCAGGTTAATCTGTGGACACAGATCCAACATTTAATTTGGCGAAAACGATTCGCACCGAGACAAAGTAATAACTAATGCTAGCGCGTTTATTGATATGTATATGTGACCACAGTCAATTGTGATTGGTAGAAGTGCTTGAGCCTCTACAATGTGTGTTCACGTGAGCGTTTTAGTCAGTCAAAGAGTGGTATGATGTAGGATTACAGAATCGCTCTTAAGAATGAGTCTTAACTGTTAAAGTATGAATTATGGCTAATGAGCAACTGTTGAATGTTTATCATTTTCAAAATAAATTAACAAAAAACATTCTTCCTTATTTTCCCCATTGTACTGAAAATGTACAGAAACGTGTCCCAAAATCCGAGGTACGTACCGAGCCGTGGATTTGTGTAAAATGACCTGCAGTCTGTCTGTCTGACGACCAAGTCACGACTTTATGACCATAATCACAGGATCTGACACAGTGACATCGTGCCAACACTGATATCCTGTAGTCTGAACCAGGCATTAGGAGAACTTGCATGTGAAGCTTGATGAGGTTAATATTTCTATCTTTCCTGTTGATAGATGTCTTCGGGAAGACGTCAGCAGCTCTAGAGACGCTACGACAGAGTATTTCAATGGGACACATTCTAACATTTGACTCCTACAACTTCAAGTTATTGCCTGCTCAGACCATCAGCTACATGGCCACCTGTTGTGTCTTTGGATCGGGCAGTTACCACAGTAACACCGTGTCCTCCAGACTCTCTCGCCTGTTCTCCATCTTTGTGCTGCCCAGCCTTTCTATGGACGTCATATTGTCTATCCACTCTCCTCGGATAAAGATGTGGCTTAAAGAAATGCCACTGATGCAGAGTAGTGAGGACATGGCATGTTGCATCATCACTGCAACTACCAATCTTTATCACGCAATATGTGACCAATTCCAGCCTACTGTGCAGAGGCACCATTTCATATTTTCCCATCATGACCTTCAGAAGGTGTTTAGTGGGATGTGTCTGTGGCAGCCTGGTGTACCGGGGACAGGGACAGAGCAGAAGCAGGAGTGTTCACTGCCATCAGTCCTGAACATAGCACGTCTCTGGATGCATGAGTGCATGCGTACATTCAGTGACAGGTTATGCTCAGAGGATGAAAGCAAAACTCTTGTGTCACTCATAGCCAAGACGGCAGAAACACATTATGGAAGTAGATTGGTTGATGAAACCCAGCCCACACTACCGGAGGACACAGCAGACACCTGGAAGCCAAAAGATCAGAGTCTAGATACACTTAATCTGCCTCAAGAGCCAAAACCAGCTAGCCAGTCAGACCTTAAGAAAGGACAGACATGGACTGAATCAGTCCTCCTGTCTGGAAACACTGGCTCAAACGAGGCAAGCCTAAAAACGAATCTCCAGATTCTTCAGCATAAGGAGGACATGATGACGAAGCTTATATTTGGCCCTGAGCTCTCTGATCCTCCAATGGATCAGCATCACAGTTTTAAATGTAGCTCTTCATATCAATACCAAGACCTTGATGGAGTAGTGCAGGAGCTGTGTGCCCTCATGGACAGAAAACAGGAGGACAAAAAGGTTGATAGTAATGACTCCAACATGACAACCAGATTCATTGTCCACAGACAGAGTGCAAGTCGGCTATTACGTATCCTGAGGGTGTTGCTGATACCTGGAGGTCACGGTGTGCTGATTGGCTCAGACAGAGGCACAGGCCGTAAAACCACTGTGCGTTTAGCTGCCTGTGTAACGGGCCACCAGTTGATGGAGGTGCATCCTGCTAATGAGAATAAATTGCATGAAATCCTAAAAGAAGCTGGGAATCAAACTAAAGTGGGCGGAGTTAATGTCATCATACTGGTCCATGAGGGAATTAGCCAATCGGTCAGAGAAGAACTGTTGGTGGCGATGGCTCACCGGACCTACCCGGGGCTCTACACAGATGAGGAGCTGAGAAATCTGGTTTCCAGAGTGACTGCTGGGAAAAAATCCAGAAGATACGTTTTGGGCAGTTGGATGTTTGACAAGTAAGAGGATAAGAGGACCTAATTCATCTATTCTGCTGTGTTCACACCAATTGAGAAGCAAATATTTTGTGCAGCACGATCCTAAGTCAATGCAAAGACATGAATAGACATAAATGCTATTAATAAAAAACATAACATTGTGCCACTAAAGCCTATCAGCAATGAGGTTGTCTCCTGTCCTCACTGACATCCTGACATTTCTGAATCCCAAATGGAGGAAACAAATATTGTATCTGTCTGAGGTCCCCCAGAGGTCTACGAAAGTAGCTCACATTAGTCCAGAGACCAGACCAGACTATGTTTATAATATATGTGTATAAACCAGAGACTGTCTATGGTTCCCCAGAGGTCTAAGATAGTAGCTCATATTAGTCAGGAGACCAAGGGACTGTTGCACAAAACCTAGATAAGGGATTCAAATTGATTGAAGTTATGTAAAAAAGGCTCCCTCCTCTTTGCCAGATTACACAACCAACAAAGAGAGTTTTATTCTCTCTCCTGGGAGTTGAAAAAAGTTTCGGTTTTCTGTTTTATTCTGTTTTAACCTTGTTTTTCCACAGATTATCAGTCTCATGTACTTCTGTCAGGAGGATAAAGTGACAGTTTGAGCAAACATGACAAAAGATTATATTTAAGGCAACTTTAACTGCATCACAATGTGTAATTAAGGATTAGGAATATATTTATTGACATCCAAATGTGCATGTAATTCTAATGTAATTGTGATGTAGGTATCCACTACTACACTCAACTATACTGTAGTTGTACTGATGATAGTGTTGTAATGTCTAATAATAATAATTGGTTTATAGGATAATTGTCTCATAACTTACAGTAAACATTTGAAAATGTTAATAAATGTTAATCACAATAATTCTGTTTATTTTCCTCAAAGACACTTGGCCCAAATCCACAGAAATGTGCACGTGTTCCTGTTACTTCCTTTGACCACGACAGACAACAGTGAGATGTCAGCCAACGATGAACCCCGTGGATGGAATGTAAATAAGTATTTTCATTCAATTACTGCATTTGCTGGTGAACAGTACCCGTATTCCATAACAAAACACAAATTGTGCCTGAAGTGCCTTAAACTTGCATTTTCTCTGTTGGCCACCAGGGGGCGACTCCTCTCTGATTGTATAGAAGTCTATGAGAAAATGGTCCTACTTCTCTCTTGATTAATCATCTCAGTAAACATTGTAAACATGAGTTTATGGTCTCAATCTCTAGTTTCAAGTCTTCTTCAATCCAGCATTTTGTTCATTTTGTCAGTACATTTAAAGTCAAAAAGAACCGAAAGCAGGGGATGCTTCAAATACTATTTAAATTACATATAACATATGCTCTTCATTCTCGCTCTGCATCGGCCAATAGGCTTGCTGCTCCCTCACTGCGAGTGATAACTAGTCACTCAACTAATATAAATCACGACTGTTTGCTGTCCAGACCCCTCATTTATCAACAGTGCGTAGAAAAGGTTCTAAATGATGTTATATAAATCGAATTCAGAATGTGCATTGAAAGTACTAAGTACTAAGAAATCTGTATTTATTAAATATGCGCAAGCCGGTCGTACACACACCAGCGTTGATAAATGCCACATGTTCCAAACCATCATTCTGGTGCATATTTGGGGTCATTTGCATTCGGAAACTCCCCCAATTAACCAGATAACAAAACATACGGTTAAGAACCACGTGAAAAATCCTTTATCCACTCACCAGGACTAAAAACCTTTCTTTTTTAAAAAATAATTTTAAATCAAATCAAACTTTATTTATAGAGCACTTTTCATACACCGGGTGTGCAGCAAGAAGTTAACTCATGCTCTTTTTGTGCTGTTCTTAAACCTGCTTTTATTTAGTTTTACTCTGTAGCACTTTGAGCTTGTTCTTAACAATGAAAAGTGCATTACAAAAATGTATTATTATAAATATTACATAGATTTTGACAACAATTAGAATACATGTCCATTCCTAACTACACAAAATTATGAAGTAAGTAATTATTAATCAAAGATACGGAATATATGTGGATGTTGTGATTGTTTAATGCATGCTGTGACACTCGCAATGCTTTCTATTTGCCCTTCTTCCCTTTTTCTACCACTAGATGCTCTGCGTAAGCATGGTCACAGCTGTGCCTATATTTATACACATTTACAAGTACAAGTACAAGTTGATAAATTCCACACTTTGAGTAGGAATGATCGTACGCATAAATGAGGGTCCTGACCCCCAAATGGTGGAACGAGCTCCACATCGACATCCGGACAGAAGAACGTCGACACATCTCCAGCCGCATGCTAAAAACACATGTCTTCAGACTGCACCTTGGTTAAGAAGATGGTTTATGTGTTTCAAAAAATTAAAATCCTTACATCCTGCACATACAGTATATGTAGCCCTCTGTAGTCTGGCTTACTTGAAGCTAATGTACTTTGTACCCTCATGGGTCAATGCACTTATTGGAAGTAGCTTTGGATAAAAGCTTCAGCTAAATAAAATGTAATCTGGTCATGTGCTCTCCTCCCTCTCCTCTTGGGGCGATCCACTGCACTTAATCCCACTCATCCTATTCTGATGTCTTTTTTTCATAAGTACAGGTTTTTAAATGTATAATTCAATCATGAGTAGTGGACCTAAATGTTTATCGTTTGTGATCAAGCCACAACTGACCAAGGCCCTGAGCTCCAGTTGCTGTGTGGAGGTGTACCAGCCTTGGTCCAGGCAGACTTTATTGGAAGTTGCTGCTCAGTGCCTCAAGACCAGTTCCCACATACGTGAGTCACACCACCAAAGTTAGCCTGTACTCACTTCTCTTTTACCATTGTTTACTGGTTGTGTTGTATACTAAGATATCTCCTTGTTCTTATTCTTTAGAGCAGAGAGAAGGCTCAGAGGCCAGCCTGTATGTGGCTATGGCAGGAATCCATCAATCTGCACGTCAGTATGCTTCTGTCCTTCTAAGAGCTCAGCCTTTCAGCGCTCAGACTTATCTGGAGTTCATTGCACACTTTGGTTCCCTCTGTGACCGTCTGCACAAACAACAGCAGAGCCAAGCCAACAGGTAGTTGTTCTTAAACTGGTGGTGGGATAAGTCTCTGTGTGTCTCCAGCAGGCATCAATATCAGGTTATGAAAAGTCAAGCCAAGTGCCTTAAACTTGCATTCTGTCTGCTGGCCACCAGGGGGCGACTCCTCTCTGATTGTATAGAAGTTTATGAGAAAATGAGCCTAATTCTATCTTGATTTATTATCTCAGTTAACATTGTAAACATGAGTTTATGGTCTCAATCTCTAGTTTCAAGTCTTCTTCAATCCAGCATTTTGTTCATTTAGTCAATTATGGTCCATTCAGAGTCAAACAGACCAGAAAGCAGGGGAGGATTCAGGGGCGGCAATACTTTAAGACAAGAATACAATACACACAAGATACAAGAGGACAACACGGACAATGCACTCCATATACAGTATATACCGAACAGTCAATACAATTGTTAAGTTATACAATTGTGTGTGTGTGTGTGTGTGGGAGTGCCTGATTGATGTACATGATTACAAAAACTACCCTTGCCACCACCAAGAATCCTACCAAAATGTGACTACAAACTAACAGTGTGGCATAGACCGTTGCCAACCGGGGTTCTTGCAGTGACACAGGTTGACCGTTCTCTTTTTTTTTGCTTTTATAAACACATTATTCACGTAACCAATTGACACGTCTTGGATATCCATGCGTACCCGGCTATGGCGCCTGAACCAAAGCCACAGTACTCCGTCAGCCTCTTCCAGCATGTCCCTCTCGGCCGCCTACTGTGAAGTATAACACAGCCCGTTAATCAACCCAGACCCCTACTCAGCGGCGTTGCTCCGCTAGCTGAGGCTGCTCCTGTGAGCCGTCCCCACACCTTCCTCCCCTGGGCTCTGCCAGGAAGCTCCAGAATGCCTCAGCAATGTAAATCTGGCAGGGCCACCCCGCTCCTTGTGTCAGATCCACCCGTCGCTCCGCCACAGTCCACATATTGTCATTTCCGTTCACTAGTTGCAAAAATTCCAAGATTGCGACAGACAAAATGACGAACTCGAGGCTTCAAAACCATAGTCCACAAACCAACGGGTCATGATGACTACGTTGACTTCTTATATACAGTCTATGGTCTCCAGTTTTTAATGTGTTGCTCATTATACTACCGTGAGCTACAGTGTCTGATAAAGTGGAATCAATGGATGGAATGGAAACAAAGAAATCATTCAATCCAATACAGCTGCAGCACAAACTATAACTGACAACAAAACTGTTACAACAAAACTAATAATGTGTTGCAGCACTGTTTAAGTGGATTGCAGTAGAATGTACAGGTCTATATATTTATATTTACTTGACACCCTATTGTGTCGGTGTGCAATAACTATTGTATTTTTTCAGAGTTGCCACGGTTCTGTCTCATTTGGATGTTATGAAGAACACAGCCATGCAGTACAAACAGCGTGAGAAGGAGCACCTTAGAGCCGCAGACCATCTGAGCAGCCTGCTCGAGGAAGTCCGGCACAAATGTGTTGAGGAGGAGAACAGGGTGCATCACTTTGAGGACCAGATAAATCATGTTCAGAAACAGGTAAATATGTTCCCTGTTTTATTAATATCAGCATATAAAATTAAAATATTATTACAATTGGTTGTAAATGCAGGAGGCGTTCATATGTTCTTCTGCACACGGAATTCTTTATTTTTCTAGTTTTATCTTCCAGGTCAGAAAGTTTGGCCCTTAACTCCTTCAACATTTTTATTCACTACATTCAAACACAGAATGTTCATCTCTATTGGGAATCGACTGCCTCTATTTTCTAATTGATATCATTCATAATTTCAGAGATATTTGATGTTTTACGGATGTTTTCCCATTCAAGCAGATTACGGCATCTTCAAAAAGTCCTCAATATTCACACTTTTTCAAGCATTTTTAAAGCTCATCTAGTCATTCACACTTCCAAATAGAAACTCCATTCAAACTGTGACACGTTCACAAAGATTAGGACTTTCTCACGTGAATTCAACTTTGTCACAGCATTTATACTTTTTGCACAGTCATAGTTCAATTATTTGTCACATAGCTTTTCAACAAACCCTACATTATTTACATCATTTAGCCAGTTTTTATATATTCCAGACATTATATAAAAAATGTTTTGTATCATATTTTTCCAGATGGGACCTGTGTTCGTGTCAGGCCTTGAGATTCTTAATTGCCTGAATCCATCTGACATTGAGGAGGTTCGCCACTACAGGGATCCACCTGATAGAGTGGTGAAAATCCTGGACGCCATTTGTTTGTTGTTTAATCGTCCACCAGGCTGGGAGAGTGCTAAGCAGCTTCTTGGACAATCCAACTTTTTCCAGGTGTGTGGAACAATATTTCTATTAGATTTATGTCATAAATATGGTTATAAGTCCACTCAGACTCTTTTTCTGGCAGACAGGTGACCACTTGCTCAGTGGACAGAGGCCCAAATGGAGCAGTTGTTCTGCATGCAGTGGCACACAAGGGTGTTTTGGGATTGCTTTCTTGCTAATATATGTATATCTTTCAGGAGTTGGAATTTTTTGACCGTTCCAATGTGACAGACGAACAGCTGCAGCAGCTCGGCCAGATAGTCCACAGTCCCCAGTTTGTGCCAGAGTCTGTGCTAGAGGTCAGCAAAGCCTGCGAGTCCCTGTGTCGATGGGTCCAGGCCGTGTACGAGTGCTGCTCTATGCGACACCTACGGTTGCTCAAAACTCAGCTGGAGGAGGCGGCCGACGAGACACGAGGTCAACTGCACCTGGTCAAGCTTCAGCTACAGCTGGTAGGAACAGAACTGGAGAAGGAAGTGGTGGCGCTGCACACAGCTGAGAGCTCCCGAAGAGAAGCTGCTGCAGCTGTAGGGCAGCTGGAGACACGTGTCACAAACTGGAGAGCAGCTGCTCAGGTACACGCACTTAAACATGCCACTTCAAGTTACTTTCATAACTCTTCATTAGTTATGAAACAGTCTCAATATGATCCCAATGCCTCTATATGACCTACATAAGTAGACAACATCGTTAGCGAGTAGGGCTGGATATCGTTTGATTCACATAACAATACCTTGACTTCAATACCAATACCACCATTTGAATGAAAACCTCCTGTTTATTATGTAAACATTCAGTTTTCTTGAAATGACAGTTGATAATCTTCACAGTCTGTCATTGTGAACAACGAGGTATTAGTTCATTTCACGGTTTCTTTAAATATTTATCAGTTGACTTTCCAAACATTTTTGATTCGTCCCTTTTTTCAATGCACAGGAACCTTTACACTTTTGCAAATATTAGATCCATCACACAGCACATACTTGAAAAGAAAAGAAGTCACTTTTAAAGCCGGTTGATCTGCTTCTAAGGTATAAACTACCGTACAGCACCAACAATTGGCACCATTTTCTGCAATTTTTTGTATACTGGAGAGGCCGACATAATTGATAAATGATGACACCCGTTGTATGATATCAGTGATTCTAAATAGTTATTCTTAATTTCACCGGTTTGGATTCCACAGAGAATCAGATGAAATCATGCAGGTTTACCAGAAATTCCTTCAGCTCAGACTCCAGCAGAGCCTTAGGAAACCACCAGTCCACCGTAGCCAGACCCAGACCTGGATTTGTGAAAGTAGAGAGCTCCTCCTCAGACCACGAGCAGAGCTTTCCTTTTCTTCGTTGTTCTTTGGACGAACGCCCACTCCATTCAAGGAAGATGGGGGGCCATTAGACTGTCCTTCTTGAGACAGTCTAATGGCTTTGTTTTGCGAGGTCTCATCTGGAGAGACAGGAGAAGGCCCCCCTCTTCACGACACAACTCTTGTTCCTGAGTTGTTTGTGTTTCATCCTCCGTGCATTAAACAAATTCATTCCTGAGAGTCGAGGAATCAAGGAGCTGTTGTTCCTACAACTGCATAGACTGTTTATGCCAGGGGGCTGTACAATGAGACCCAGACCATACCGTTGAGAGAGGATTTCTGAAGGGACTCTGGAGCTTTTGTTCACAGGGACCAAAATCAATACCTAATTAAGGTTCCTTGTAGTAGCTTTAATTTTGTCCTTGGGTTTTATTTTTTAACATTTGTATTTTTTATTTAAATGATTATGACTTCTCTCTTTTCCCTCAGGAGGCAGAGTTAAATTATCAAAACTTGCTAGGAGATGCCCTCATCCTGGCTGCAATCATCTCTTATTTAGGCCCCTTTGGGCCTGATATACGAACAGAACTGCTGAGCAAATGGAGGGAGCTATGTCAGACAGGAAGCATCAACATAAACCCTAAATGCCCTATAACCTCCCTGTTTACACACGCTGACGCTGCAACTTCTCAGCACCCTCTCAGTTTTCCTATTCATGTGTCTGAGAGGGTGCAGCTGCCTCTGAGCCAGGCATTTGGTTTGTCTCATGATGCTCCTTCTGCCCGAACGGTTGTGAAGCTGCTGCTGTGGGGCTGCAGCAGCGCCTGGGTTCGGTGCTGGCCCCTACTCGCAGACTCCCAGCAGCCTCTACATTTAAGCTGCCTCCACACAGGTAGGCCTTTATGCTGTGTTCACACCAAAACCCAAGCACATTTTGTCGCGATATTGCATGCAAGTCCTTGTTAATAAACTCAAATTTGCACAGGGTAATGCAAATGAGGCAAATACATGAAATTTCAGGAATCAGCAATGGAAGAAACATGTATTTTATCTGTCTTTGGTCTCCCAGAGGTCAAGATAGTAGCTCACATTAGTCCAGAGACCAGACCAGACTATGTGGAGAAAACTGTCTGTGGTCCAAACAACAAGGTCTCTGTCTTATTTATGTCTAGATGACCTTATTTGGAGTGTTGATGGAGCAGCTACGATGTTAGCGTAGCATAGCACTCATCAACCAGACTCCATTCAGAAAACAAGCATTTTAAAAGTAGTCAGCTTGTGGTCTTGCAGACAAACCTAACAAAGCATGACATCACACTTTTTACTGATCACCATCATTATGGAGTTATTTCAGCATCCTTTTCATCTGGTTATTAATATTAAATCACAGATAAATACTTTATTCTGGGTTCCTCCAGCTGTGGTAAACCAGCCCACGTGCATCTTGCTAGATCCAGTGAATCACAGCTTGGTGAAATCCACGAGCACCTCTGGATGATGTCATGAACCCAGACAGGACGGGGTTTGGTTCCCTGGTGGATCTGGGACTTCAACATGTACAAAGCAGCAATAGTGGAGATTTCAGGTGTGATGGAGGAAACCTGGTTGGGGTCTAGGGCCCCCCTCCTCTCTAGAGTGTCTCCTGCGAGTGACGTGAATAAACACAAATTATTCTGTGGTCAAACTAGTGTGAGTAACGCAGGGCAAACATTTGCTTCATGTTTGGTGTGAACACACCTTTTGATTCCCAAAGCAACTTACCTTACCTTGGCTTGTTTGAATCACTTCATCTTTCATTCTATAACATATCAGAAATAACGGATGGATGCTGAAAAGCTGACGCTATGAATTGCTGTTTTTTTTTAATGTCCAAAAGTTTAAATGACAATTACATGTGGAATACAATGCTGCATAGGAAAGAAAGTTTAAACGGAGTTTGCAAATGTGTGAAGTGATGTGGAAGTAGATAGCAGTTGAAATATACATGAAATTGCATGAATGTGTCAAGTCAACTTTGAACATTTGTCCAATCATTTTAATGGGGAAGATTTCACGGAAAACTTGGAATATTTCTGATTGTGTTATAGGTATGAACGAGAGAAGTAATAGCAAACCTGTTCTAATTGAGCTGACCATTTTCATGTTGGAATGAAATGAAACATTTGGAAGAATAATCCTAATCTTATAAATTGAATGTGAAAAACAGCATTCACACCAATCATCTTACAATTTAAAACCAGTTCAATATGTGTGCACTCTGCAGGAGAGAATGCCAAGCTTGAGAAGGAGACAGAATGTGGGCTGGTGGTTTGTGCTGATGATCCAGAACTGCTGGACAAGCTGGACCAGGCTGCAGAGGAAGGTAGAAAAACAATAGAAGAATAGTTCCTTTGAGCAATCTCTAACAGTTACAGTGTCCCTTTCAGCCAGAACTCCTTCTGATGTTTTGTTTTGCAGGTTTGAAAGTCCTGGTAACTCACCTGGAACGTGCGACTCCCAGTCCACAGTTTCTGGCTAGACTGGTCCGCTCTGCTGGATGTTGCCTTCCAGGGTTCAAACAACAGCTTCAGCCAACCCACCCTGATTTCTGCCTCTTCCTCAGCACCCATCTGCCTGCCCAACTGCTTCACACTGGTGAGAAGATTTGTCAATAGAGCTGTCTCTGTTAACGTTGCTCACTAGGTGTGTTATGTTGCAGAAGTGCAGGCCTTTCAAATTAATTCTTTATCCCAGTACAATAAGGAGTGTATTTGTTCCCGAGTATTACGAGATGGCTCCCTACTGCCCTGGCTCTTGACAAAGCTTTCACGGCTGTCTTCATGGAATACGCTATTGTCTAACAAGCGTTGCATTCAGTAGATTTTTGTCGTTTGGGAATGGGAGAAACTCCCAAAAAAGATTAAATATTGACACCATGAAGACACGCCGCTACACTGCACATGATCATGATGGTAGCACCTCAGTCTCATTTTGAGACAGGAAAAACCCTATTGGTGATACAGAGATATACTAATAATGTTTAAGATAATGAGATACAGTATTAGGACAGTTTGTAATACTCTCCACATAAGGAGTTAGAGGGGAATTAAATGGATGCTCTTGTAAATCATCTGAAAGCAATGCTTCACTTCCTGCTTTTGCTCTGTAGACATCCATCCGTCCATCTTGGCTCAGGTCTGCGTGGTCGACCTCTCTCTGAGCTCAGACGAGATCCAGGAGCTGATGCTGACACAGCTGCTGCAGTCTGAGCGTAAAACGCTGCTGAGTCGACACTTGCAGTTCCAGAATGATAAGCAGTTGCTGCAGGAGAGACTGATGGCAGAAGAGGTGACGAGCCCACTGCTTACACTGCTTCTGTTTGTTCTCCAGTCTCATAGGATGCACTGAATGAAATGTCTTGTTGATCAAACAAAACTGCATGGTTCAAAGAGTGTTTGAGACTCACTTCTCTTGCTTTGCTGAGTGTGGTATAGCCATGGCTAGTCAGCATTTGTTTATGGAATTTATAACATGTCCATAGAGCAGTGCAGTGACACATCTCGCTGCCTTTGGCAGCTTGCATTGACTTCTTCTTCTGAAGAGTTGTACTTCATGCTCAGCTCCACTCCACTAGCTTTGTTTGAGGGCGTGCCAGTCTAGCTGCTTTGAAGCAGTTACGTGAGTAACACCTAATGGGCATGAACTTTAGGCTTTGACCTAGACCTTTTACCTAAACAGGAACGAAGCAGAAATAATAAGTAATAGTATTGTGATCATATCATGAAGCGTCTGGTCATGTCCAACCCTAGTGGAGAACATGTGGACTCTAACATGATGAGGATACTGTACACTATCTTTGAACCGACCTTTTGTGAAAATATTTTCTACCTTTAAGTTAAGTCCTTTTAGCTGACCATTTGTCTGCTGCTGTTGGAGCTGCTTTACATCCGTGAACTGTACTCTATCTTGTCTCAGGATGCTCTGATGGACTACATCCTGCAGTCTAACACCTCACTGCTGCAGGACCCGGCTTTTCTCCCCCGTGTGGCCGTTTGTGAAGATGCAGTGAAGAGGCTGCAGGCTGAGATCCTGCAGCTGAGTGAGGAGCTGGAGCACCACAAGTCCCTGCTGGCACCATTCCGCCCATTGGTGAGGCTGGCTGAAGCTTTCTACCAAGCTCTGCAGGAGGTGTCCCGCCTCTCCTCCACCTACTACTTCTCCCTACGCTGCTTCATCACAGTTATACAAGAGGCCTTCATTGTGAAGGACAGACCATTAGTGTCAGGCACCAATTGGAAAGTGCCAGGGGGTGTAATAGCAGAGGTCATCAACCGGATGGTCGCTCAACTGCTGGTTCAGTACAGGCCCTGTCTCTTGAAGAGCCATGTCCCTGTTCTGGAGCTGCTGCTGTCTGTGGCTCTGCTCCAACACAACCAGCTCTGCTCCGAGGCTGAGAGGGTGGCGTTCCTCAGGGGCCTTCAACACATACAACATCCTGTCTCTAACCCTGCCGTCTTACAGTCCACTAGCGCTCTGCCCAGCTGGATACCCCTGCATATCCTCCCAGAGCTCCTCTGCTTGGAAGAGATCCCAGTCTTCAGAGGGCTGATTGCATCTCTCTCCACTTGCCCTGTTCAGTGGCAGGAATACCTGCACCTCCCTTCCTCCACTGTAGTGGGCGCTGTTCCCTGTCACTCTCACCGCCATCTGTCCCTGTTTCAGCGAGCGCTCCTCTGGAAGACGTTGCTCCCGAGCTGCCTGGAGGGACTGGCTAAGGCTTTGGCCGCCTACCACCTCTGTCTGCCTGGACAGGCAGCAGGGACCCTGGCCCCTCACACTGGGAACCCAGAGGCCCTCTCACGCTGTCTGATCAAACATGATGGGCCCATCATCCTGACATTGGACACTCAAAGAGGAGAAACGTGGAAAAGCATTCAGCCTCTTGGTTTAATAAACAGCTTGGCCCACCGTGCAGCAGGAACAAATCAGGTAACTCACATCTGGGTTCTAGTTCAAAGCTGTACTCACTGAATATCTTTGCAACGCTTTATACACCACCAAGTCATTCTACTGTTAAATAATGAAATGATCATTCATCTTTACTGATTATTATTAATGCTGTCATTTCTGATATTCTATCAGTAGTTTGTGAACTCTATATGGTATTATAGGTGATCTTCTTCTTCTCTGTTAGAGCAACAAACCCTTGACTGCTGCAACTTTCATGATATTCAATTCAAGATGCTGCCTAAATGTGCTCTTGTGCTGGTGGTTATGTAGTGTTTTGTAATCGAAAAAGTTGCAAATTGATTAATTCCATCTAGATAATATTTATAGACCGTTTACAAACCAGTTATTTACCATCAACAAAGTATAACAAATATCTCATACATTTAAATATATTAATGTATTGTGTAATGTATTAACATGTATTAACATTACATACATAGATTGGCCACACACTACAGGAAGTGATTAATGTGTGCAACCAATTGTTAAGCATCAGCATCAACTATAGAATCTCTAAGAATTTGTATATATATATATATATATATATATACAGTATATAACCCCCCCCCCCCCCCCCCCCCATGACCCTGAATACAGGATAAGCGGTAGACAATGGATGGATGAAGTTTAGTGAACTGCTGTATTAGTTTGCTCTTTATGAATGATGGTTATTATCAAGTGTAATTGATTGTTTTAGGTTGAGGTGAAGGTGGTTTCTTGCGGTGCACCATGTGACACTGATGTCATCCTCTCAATGCTGGACCAAGCTGTTAACGACGGCCACTGGTTGGTTTTTAACAACTGTCACCTCTTGGAACGCTGGAATGATAAAGTTGTGGCTCACCTCAGTCAGCTGATCTCTGCTTCCAGAGGTAGGTGGTCAATCAGACCATTAACACATGAATAGAAAGCCACTTTTCCTATTCATGTCTCTGTCTGCTTACCTGTCCCACAGAGGAGCAACGCTTCAGGTTGTGGTTTATAACTCAAGAATCTGCATCACGCTCCATACCAGGTACATGACATGTTTCCATCCCAAAGATGAAGCAGTCTTTCTTATTCACTACTGCCACCAGCAGGTGCCAAGCTGCTACTATTGTTCAACTTTCCACAAACAGAATAACATATCCGTTTTATCAGTTGAAGCAATCTCACAATCTTCAACATGATTGTTCCTAATTCTCATTTATTGATCTGGGTAAAGCAATCATCTTGTTTGTCATATGATTTAATGCTAATTATTATGTTATATTATTGAACAGATGTGGTGCGAGCGTGTGCCCTGCCTCTGGTCTGTGACTCTCCCTGGGATCTGAAGGAGGAGCTAAGCTCTTCCTTGCAACAGCTGGGATCCGTCATGCGCTGTCAATCACTGTCTGCTGTCACAGCAGACGACATGGAGCTCCTCCACTGCTGCGCCGTCTTCCACTCGGTGTTACTGCAGAGACAGACTTTTAAACACTTAGGCCAAGGGAGGATCTACGGCTGGTAAGGAAATGCACCCATGTGCTTTATTCTGATGTTAATGTGGGCAGAGAGATCATATATATTACACTATAGGTTATGATCATATATATTACACTATAGGTGATGATCATTTATATTACACTATAGGTTATGATCATATATATTACACTATAGGTTATGATCATTTATATTACACTATAGGTGATGATCATATATATTACACTATAGGTGATGGTCATATATATTACACTATAGGTTATGATCATATATATTACACTATAGGTGATGGTCATATATATTACACTATAGGTTATGATCATTTATATTACACTATAGGTGATGGTCATATATATTACACTATAGGTTATGATCATTTATATTACACTATAGGTGATGGTCATATATATTACACTATAGGTGATGGTCATATATATTACACTATAGGTTATGATCATTTATATTACACTATAGGTGATGGTCATATATATTACACTATAGGTTATGATCATATATATTACACTATAGGTGATGGTCATATATATTACACTATAGGTTATGATCATTTATATTACACTATAGGTGTAATATCAGGTGTAACATCACCACCTACCAGAAAAACTCAAATGAGATTTCAATAAATATTTATTACAAAAATAGCATATATAGAATTCTATTCATAGTCCCCTATGTAGTCCTCCTCATAGTTCTCTATATAGTCATCTTCATAGTTCTCTATATAGTTCTCTGCATAGTTCTCTATATAGTCCTCTTCATAGTTCTCTATATGGTCCTCTTCATAGTTCTCTATATAGTCATCTTCATAGTTCTCTATATAGACATCTTCATAGTTCTCTATGTAGACATCTTCATAGTTCTCTATATAGACATCTTCATAGTTCTCTATGTAGACATCTTCATAGTTCTCTATATAGACATCTTCATAGTTCTCTATACAGACATCTTCATAGTTCTCTATACAGACATCTTCATAGTTCTCTATGTAGACATCTTCATAGTTCTCTATATAGACATCTTCATAGTTCTCTATATGGTCCTCTTCATAGTTCTCTATATAGTCATCTTCATAGATCTCTATATAGTCCTCCTCATAGTTCTCTATATGGTCCTCTTCATAGTTCTCTATATAGTCATCTTCATAGTTCTCTATATAGTCCTCTTCATAGTTCTCTATATGGTCCTCTTCATAGTTCTCTATATAGTCATCTTCATAGTTCTCTATATAGACATCTTCATAGTTCTCTATGTAGACATCTTCATAGTTCTCTATGTAGTCCTCCTTATAGTTCTCTATATAGACATCTTCATAGTTCTCTATATAGACATCTTCATAGTTATCTATGTAGACATCTTCATAGTTCTCTATATAGACATCTTCATAGTTCTCTATATAGACATCTTCATAGTTCTCTATGTAGTCATCTTCATAGTTCTCTATATAGACATCTTCATAGTTCTCTATGTAGACATCTTCATAGTTCTCTATATAGACATCTTCATAGTTCTCTATGTAGACATCTTCATAGTTCTCTATATAGACATCTTCATAGTTCTCTATATAGACATCTTCATAGTTCTCTATATAGACATCTTCATAGTTCTCTATGTAGACATCTTCATAGTTCTCTATATAGACATCTTCATAGTTCTCTATGTAGACATCTTCATAGTTCTCTATATAGACATCTTCATAGTTCTCTATATAGACATCTTCATAGTTCTCTATGTAGTCATCTTCATAGTTCTCTATGTAGTCCTCCTTATAGTTCTCTATATAGACATCTTCATAGTTCTCTATATAGTCATCTTCATAGTTCTCTATATAGTCATCTTCATAGTTCTCTATATAGTCATCTTCATAGTTCTCTATATAGTCCTCTTCATAGTTCTCTATATAGACATCTTCATAGTTCTCTATATAGTCATCTTCATAGTTCTCTATATAGTCATCTTCATAGTTCTCTATATAGTCATCTTCATAGTTCTCTATATAGACATCTTCATAGTTCTCTATATAGTCCTCTTCATAGTTCTCTATGTAGTCCTCTTCATAGTTCTCTATATAGTCCTCTTCATAATTCTCTATGTAGTCCTCCTTATAGTTCTCCATGGAGTTCTCCATACACAACTCCCTGTATAGCGAGAAGGGAGCTGTGAATGAGTGAGTGATTCAAGACACAGCCCAGTTCTCAGTATATTCAAACCTTGCTACACTGGAGACTGGATGTGTCAGGATGGAGGGGTTCATGCTGGTGCATTGTTGGTTGTTTCTGTTTCAAAGGAGTGAGGAAGACCTCCTGGCTTTGGTGGATGCCCACTTTTCCGCCGCTAGTCTCTGCCAGGACAAGGCCCAGGCTTTACAGTATATAGCAGGTGAGGTACCATTAGCATATCCAACCATCCCTTTACTTCACTGACTAAATTATTTAACCGGCTGACCTTTTCATTCACAGTCAATCTAGTACATGGAGGTCACGTATTAGACTCTGCAGATCTAGAAGTGGTGGAAGGTGTCGCCAAAACCTGCTTCAGCAGAGCGTCACCTCTGTTGGGAAGTGGACCACACATCCTCTCAGATATTACCAGCAGTCCTGGCCACTTTGGTAAGCTACTATACATCTTACACGCTAATTGATGAAAGAATTGAGAAATGGATCGTGCAAAGAGTTTTTCTTCACTCCTGCATTTTAAACATACCTGAAGCTACGATGTCGAGCAGGTTAAATTATTACAGCATTAAAATGAGGCAACATTATCAATAAGCATTACAGACAAGTATTATTTCTATCAAAGTACAATGGACCTCATTTCCCAATATCCTCCGTTTTTTTCTTCAATTTATTCATAAGAGAGTTCCTAATAAAAGTCTGCGTCAGATTCATAACGTGTTCTTAAACCCGTTAATTGTTGGTATCTGTGTTCTTATGATGATGAATCCCACTGTGCTCACTGCCAGTTGATCCTAATTAGCAGGTCATAAACAGCCAGGAGACTTTGTGACGACAGAAAGCTGAAATGCTCAAATAAAGTCTAAACAGCTTGGAGACCAGGACTCCAAATGTAAAACACCTTCAATAATTCAGAAGTGGAGATTCTCCTGCAGGAAGTGAACGCCACATGAGCTCTCATAGTAGCATCCAGTTGTAGATATCAATTATTAAATGCTATTACTCTGTTGAAGTGTTCGTGTAAGGTTTGTTTATTTGAACAGGAATAATACTTTGTAAAGTATAGTGGCAACCTCTTATAGTGATCAGGTTCATCTGCCTCAGATTCATTACTATAAGCGAATGATTATTATTAAGTAATACATTTACATTTTTATTAAATTTTTCTCACTCTCTTGTTGACATTTATATATGTATTATATGAAATGAAAGTGTTAAAGTAATGAAAGAGACAGCTTACCTATTTATTACATTTCATTGAGTGTTTTATATGTTTACAAAAAATAAAACAAATGAACACTAAGTGGATTACTGAGAAATGTATCTATGAGAAAATTATTGAAACAGCCTTGAGTGATTCTGTCCCAAGCTTTTAGATTCATATGTATTCACTGTAACCTTGATCTCTATGAGCACTTTCCACTATAATGAAAATAATAATTTAAACTTTAATAAATTATAATAAAAAAAAATGAATAAATAAAAATATTGTTATTTAAATCCTATATTATACAACTTTAGGACAGAATAAAAAACAGTTTTGAAAAAACATGTGAGCACTCAAAACTGTGTTCATGAGTGTGGGTAGATTCTTTTCCTGCCTAAGAACAAATTAGTGAATGTCAGACTGAAAACTGTGTTTTAAAGGAGAAATCCGGTCATTTTTGACCCCATTTTTGTTGTCCCCAGGGTCATCCCGACTTATTAAAAGCAAAAAACCAGACAAAAATTGACGTTGCCTAGCCCGAGATCTGTACCTGCCTGGCAGCCTTCCAGACTCGCTCCAATGCTAACCCATTGGGGCAACTTTTATCTGCTTTCCTGGGCCTCAGAAAACAATTCCAAGACCTATGCAACACAGGTTGGGTCCGTACGAGACACCACGGCGCTCGTTTAGCTCAAATAGTGTTGCAAAACGACATAAATATGTGTGTTTTAGCATGAAGTTACTCACCTCAAATCACCCCGTAGACATTAGCAGTAGATAGCCGAACGGCGCTCGTCCCTCCCAGTCACCGCAGAAACGAAAACGTTTTCCTCGTAGTTTTTGTATCCATAAAGAAACGATCGAGCAGTGCAGTCGACATGTCCATAATAAATCCATGAAGCTGTTATGTCCATATGTATGACTATGTTACAACATAGCAACGACTGCTTACAGCTAAACAGCAGCCCGTAGCCAAAACAATGCAAGTCTCGGGCAAGTTCCCGTCTTGAGATCGAGCAAGAGCCTCCAAAGCTAGCTAGCTACTACTTGCCATTCTCGCTGTTTTTCGACTCCAGGTGTTCTCAAAGTGACCCTCGCTAGACTGTCCAAGATTTGTCACTGTATTGGCTTGAAAACAGCTCCAGAGTGAGGACGTCGGGAGATGGCAGTGACGGCAGTCGGCAGACGGAAACTTGCGCGAGACTTGCATTGTTTTGGCTACGGGCTGCTGTTTAGCTGTAAGCAGTCGTTGCTATGTTGTAACATAGTCATACATATGGACATAACAGCTTCATGGATTTATTACGGACAGGACGACTGCACCGCACGATCGTTTCTTTATGGATACAAAATCAAAACTACGAGGAAAACGTTTTCGTTTCTGCGGTGACTGGGAGGGACGAGCGCCGCTCGGCTATCTACTGCTAATGTCTACAGGGTGATTTGAGGTGAGTACCTCCATGCAAAACACACATATTTATGTCGTTTCGCCACACTATTTTAGCTAAACGAGCGCCGTCGTGTCTCTTACGGACCCAACCTGTGTTGCATAGGTCTTGGAATTATTTTCTGAGGCCCAGGAAAGCAGATAAAACTTGCCCCAATGGGTTAGCATTGGAGCGAGCCTGGAAGTTTTTTGCTTTTAATAAGTCAGGATGACCCTGGGGACAACGAAAATGGGGTCAAAAATCACCGGATTACTCCTTTAAGAGGAACGTTCTTCTTGAGACTAGTTTAGGCTGATTTACTGATGTCCTGATTCATGTCCTCAGATTCATCAGAACTACTGCACATGTTGGATCAGGGTCTTCAAGATCCAGCGAACATCACTGACCCCCATGTGATGGGCTTCAGTGCAGATGTGGCGGCTGAAATGATCAAGATCAAAAGCCACGATTTGAACAGACTACTGCAGGCCTCCCAGACTCCTGTAGGGGCAGCGAGGAGTCTCCACATACCGTACAACCAGGCCGCCACCCTGCCAGCCTACAGCCACACCAGAGACAGACTGCAGGCTCTCAACAATTACCTCGCACACAAGAACCTCAGCACAGGAGCTCTTCCTCGTAGTCATTTCCTGTGTCACTTCCTCCAGGCTGAGTGGGAGGATCTCATCGAGTTGGTGTCCTCGCTGCTCTCACAGCTCCAGCAGCCTGGTCAATTCCGCGTGCCGACATTTGCTTCCCTCCTCAAGCTGACCAGCTTGTCTCGCCTAGAGAGAAGGGCGGAGCTGCTCAGCTCTTATCTCTGGCACCAAAACACTTCAGATCCTCCCAGTGCATATCGGCCATCTGCTTTCAAAAATGCCAGAGGCTTTCTGGTGGCAGTGATGAGAGAGGCTGCCCGAGTAAATTGCAAATACATCAGTGATATAGCCCTGCATCTTCAGGTTAAATATACTAAAGGTGTGTTCACACTGAACGCAATGCAAATTTTCACCTTGCGAGCAGGATCATTTGTGTTTGTCGTGGGATCATCATCAGGAGGGGGGTCTAACTTCCATGTAGACATCAACAAGGTTTCAATCATGTCAATCCATCACGGCTGAAATCTCCACTATTGCTGCTTTGTACATGTTGAAGTCCCAGATCCACTAGGAAACCAAACACCGTCCTGTCTGGGTTCATGACATCATCAAGAGCTGCAAGACCCACGTGGGCTGGTTTACCACAGCTGGAGGAACCCAGAATAAACTATTTATCTGTGATTTAATATCAATAACCAGATGAAAAGGTTGCTGAAATAACTCCATATTGATGGTGATCAGTAAAAAGTGTGATGTCATGCTTTGTTAGGTCTGTCTGCAAGACCACAACCTGACTACTTTTAAAACACTTGTTTTCTGAATGGAGTCTGGTTGATGAGTGCTATGCTACGCTAACATCGTAGCAGCTCCATCAACACTCCAAATAAGGTCATCTAGTCAAAAATCTGGCAGAGAACTTGTTGTTTGGACCACAGACAGTCTCTGGTTTCTCCACATAGTCTGGTCTGGTCTCTGGACTAATGTGAGCTACTATCTTAGACATCTGGGGGACCAGCAGCATCATTAGGACAGCAGGAGAATCTCAATGCTGATAGGCTTTTGCGACCCAGCGTCACACAAATATTCTGTGAATGAAGCAAATGTTTCGTATTCGTCACATTTGCGTTGCATGACTCACATCATTCACTTCGCTTTGAATTCATAGGACTAGGCTTAAAATGAGCTTTGCGTTTGGTGTGAACAGTATTATAATGAAATAGCTGTTCATATTTTCAAATGAGGAAGAATATATGTAATTTCCTGCTATTTCTCTCTGTGTGCTTCTCTAACCTCCAGGTTCTGAGTGAGACTACATACCCTCCCTCACTCCCCCTGGACGCTGTGTATCTATGTGGCCTGCAGCTGATAGGGGCATCGTGGGATACACAGCTAGGAGCCCTGCAGGACGCCGTTCCTCTGCAGCCATGCTCGCTGCCCCTTGTTTGTGTCAGGGCTCAAGTCAGGAGCACAAATACCGCCACCGATACCTTCCCTGGTAGAAGGTCACATTTAAATGGCGCTTCTCCCTTGACTCCCCCCCAGGCGCCCCTCTATTACTGCCCGCTGTACCTCGACGGAGAGACTGGAATCAGTGGATTGGCAGATGTTAACATCCTCACTACCTTTCCCCTTCCCACCCAGATAAACCCTGTGTTGTGTAGCTTGAGAAGGGTGAGGCTAGTGAGTGAGCTCTGACTCAACGACCTGGTGTTAGCTACTGTGTCCCTCGAGACCGACACATTAAATCCACTTGTCATTAACAGCTGTTCACAGTAATTCATCTGACTTTCTTCTGTGTAAAATGCCTCTTCATAAATGATGATTTGTAAGGATTTCCATTAAAAATGTTTACACGTTGTCATAATTTGTCGGTTTGTTGGTGAGGCCGGCTGCACACACACAGCCAACAGGTTGCAGCTGGTTTACAGCTGGTTACAGTCCCAGCTATATGCAATACTTGAGCGATGAGCAGTTACAAGATGGATGAGAAATCAATTCCTTCTTGCTGATTGGACCGCTGAATAGTGTGCGGGCTTAGAATGTAGCGCGATACAGAGCTACAGATGTCTGTGACTTTTCAGTTTGTTTGATGGATGATGTCATATTATTGGATGGTGCTAGCCTATGTCACCACACATCATATTTTGGCACATGATTGAATAGAATGGATAAAAAATAATTGCACGTATGATTAAATAGACTGTGCACTTTATGGCCGCAGATGTGATCTCAGGCATTTTTCATTTTGTATCAACTTTACAGTTTTTCTCAGTCGCTTTGGTTCTCGAATCATCCTCGACATTTGCAAAACAGTACATGCATTTCTCAAAACAATGTGTACAAATAGCAAAACACCATGGATTACCTGCAAAAGCCAGTCTTGCTCAAAATCCTTAGTTCATCTCTCAAAAGTAAATATCTGTGTCACTGCCATCAGAATGACTAGTCTTTGTGTCATTGTGTACAGTGTACTCTGCAGGGGTGTTCTGGTGTAAACTATTGCTGAAGTTTTGATGACAATTATTGTAAATTGTGAACAGTGATGCCAGTGACCACTTTTTTCAGTAACGAGTAATCTAACGCGTTACTATTTCCAAACCGGTAATCAGATTAAAATTACTCATCCAAGTCACTGTGCGTTACTATGTTTGTCATTTTCCTTAATACAAATATATCAGCTTTCTTCTTGCAGAGTGAAGTCAGTAGCCTATGCGACAAGTCCCGTTTTCAGGCAACAAAGTGCTATCTAGCTACAAAAACACTACGTCAAATTTGAAGAAACATTTGGAGTTGCAGCGGTGCAGTCAAACTTACCAGTCCCACCAGGTGGAAACGAAGCGGACGTTCTGTTAAAAAATGCACTTCCAATAAAGTGAGTTTTGGCAAAACCGGTTGTCGTTTTCATGTTGAGGCGGCGGGGGTGTTGTCGACAGCTGCTGAATGTAACTAATAAAGTAACTTGTAATCTAATTTAGTTACTTTTAAAATCAAATAATCTGTAAAGTAACTAAGTTACTTTTTAAAAGCAATAATCAGATTACTTTTTCAAAGTAACTGTCAACACTGATTGGGACCCAGCATGGTCAGGACCAGATACAGTCGACCTCGTTGCCATCAATGTCACCACCTCAGTGACTAACTCTTTTAACACACGGCGACCTCTACCTTACACGATACCTTCTCCAATATGAACATATTCAGCACCTCATTTGCACTTTGACCTCACTTATGTGTACTTGTTATTCTGATCTTTTTTTGTGACGGGACAGCACCTTGGCCAACAGGGCCGGCATCGCTGCCAGCCACTTGAAAAAGAGGAACGTGCTGCTGAACAGAACAGAGCATAGCTACTTGTTGACGACAACAAAAGGTTCAATCAGTATGTTCAGCAGGAAGTTCTCAAGGCTAAGGACAACATCAGAGCCCATCATGATGCTAACAATCTGGGGCAGCCCAACTTCAGTTTCCTGGACAGATTTGCCACTCGCCAGACACGACCAGACACCACCAAGAGAAATGGTTCTGCTGCTGACCTGTCATTGCCCAGATTGGTCACTAGTCCCTCTGCAGCAGTGCAGGGGTCCAGCATCCACAGCTCTATGGTTGATCTGCATCCAACCAAGGTCCCACCGATTCCCAACAGAGGCGCACCCCCAAGGATAAAAGTGGCGTTGAAAGACCAGCCCACGGTTGGTGATATAATGTCCAGATTATCCACAATGCTACCCCAGAACATGAAAGGGTCAAGGCGGCCCATCAAGGTGTTTCCCAGGAAGCCTTAAATGAGATCCATGCTCTCTGCATGAATGGGTTTTCTCCGTGTGCTACGGTTTCCCCAGTTTAGTTTGGTTAATTGGCAACAAATGATCTTACCACAAAAAAAAACATACCCTCTTTTTCTCTCTGTCCTCTTTAAATGTTGTCTTGTTCTTCTATTCCCTTCTTTCAGGAGACCATGAATGATTAGCAGCCAGGTTCTGGTTCAGGTCAAAACAAACAGTGTGGGTTTCATGGTCTCCCTGTTTGGGTTTTCTCCTGGTCCTCTGGTTTCCCCACAGTTTAGTTAAGTTAAACTATATTATAATACTAGTATTACTACACAAAAAAACATGTTACGCAAAAACTAAATATACCAAACAAGAAAATGCTTAGAGTCATACTTCACCGGTGGAAACAAATCTAATTTGAAAGAGGGTCATATATGTAGTCAAAATGTAAAATACATTTCAAATTTGGTGCCTTCTTGACTGAGAAATGTCAGACAGTGACTTTTTGGCACATGGAAGACAACAACTCCCTCAATGCACAGCTCCGCAGGCCACGCCCACTGATGAGACGGTGGGCACAGATCGACCAGCGGTAGTGAGCGTGGACTGTCACAGGTCTGTAGCCAAATTTCAAGTCGGTGTGGGTGGTTTCTTGTCAAATGACCCTTTGAGACAGCTCATGTCAATTTTCATGCTTGTATCACCAACTCAATTATTTCTTAAAGCTGTAGTCTACGATTTTTCACTTGAGCCAAACTTTAGCCAATAGTAGCCATCCGGTCCGCATGGCTACTATTGGGGTTGTGACGAGCGATCGCTGAGCAGTCAGGGATCGGGGACGTTCTGCAGTCGGGGTGAGAGAGAAATCCGACCGGCACCCGCTGCATTTACAGCGATAATGTTTCATCATTCATGGCCGTAATAAACACTATTACTGCTTTGTACATGTTGTGGAAGTCCCGGACACACCGGGAAACTAAACGGCGTCCTGCCTGAGTTCATAGCGGAGGGAATGTTCCCATTCATTGTCTATGTAAGAAGCCGTGTAATGCCGGCGCGGTGAGTTTCGAGAGAGAGAATATTTCAAACTGACCGCTGTCGATCTAAAATAAAGAATATTTCTCTCCTAAAATGTTTTCAGAAACGCATTTCGGTGAACTATTTGTGTAAAATAAGAGGGAGGTGGGAGGCTGCGAGGGGAGAACGATAGAGCTCGGAGGAGCACAGAAGAGAGGGGTGTGTGGGGGCATAATGTTGAGGCCTGCACAGAAAAACATTGGTTCGAATAATAGCCCCGACCTTTATGAGAGACCGGCCGTTATTTACCTCCAACATTGAGAACGGCCACTGTTAAGGCAGGAACACACCGGCCCAACCGTTTGACGTCTGAAGCGTTTGGAGAGGCTCGGACGAGGTCGGGAACACATATGTTTGGTGTGTACAGCTGCGTCGGAAGCTTTCGGAGCCGCGCGGACGTTGTCTGATCAGACTGAGCATGCGAAGTCTGAGGAGGTGGGCTGTTGGACGTCTGAGCCATTGGATACCCTGATTGGCGGTGTGCTAGCGAATCAGAGTATCCAATGGCGGTGTGTGGGCGGGGTGGAAGTGACGATGGTAAACTCCGTATTACTCGTTCCCTACTGAGACGACGTCTTCGTAAAATAATGAGCCCGAGAGCACACAACGCGAGTGTCACCCTAGCCAGAGTCATCTTTCCAGAAATGCCAAGTATTTAGTCCACAAAGGTCTTCTCGAGTCGAACGAATACTGAACCAAGACTGTGTGTGCATTGTTTTTATCTGCACTCCGTTCCGTCATTTCCTGTTTTCCTGTTTTGGAGTACTGGCACGAGACTAGCGCCACCCGCTGTTAAGGAGGCTTATTGCATCTCGCGCAAGCGCAGAACGTACACGCTGCTGTGGTGTCGGAAGCACGTCGAAGCGGTGTGTACAACGCAACTTTTCTGCCGAACGGGTCAGACGAGAGGCAACAGAGTGGGCGGAGAGTGGTCGGATAAGGCAGTTGGACGTCTGGGCGGTGTGTGGGGGGCTTTAGAGACCGACCGGCAATAGAATACAGGCCAATATTAGAGGATTTACGGTATATATATATATATATATATAGTGCAAGTGCACAGCACATTGTTGATGCTGATATGAGCCCGAACACCAAAACTATGTTGACAAACAGTGTCATATGCAGATTAAAAAAGGTAATATTCTGTGTACGTTATCTTATCACAATACTCAGCATACACGTTTAAAATGGCAGTATGATGTTGTGACTTTAGTATGGTGAAAATTCAGTCAGTCCCATCAGAAGCAGCCTCTAAATAGTGAAATCTTCTGTGAAGCATTTCTCTCCTCTTTGTTACTGACACCTAGAGTTGGAGATCTTTCATCTGGTTTGTTGTGTTGTTTTATCCTCATATTATTTTCAACCTTGTTTGTGTGTGTGTGATAGTTGTACCGTATAGCTCATAGATATTTGATAAGTGAGACCTATGAAGCAGATGTTTACCTCTATGTGGGGTTTGAGGTGTGAGCCTACGTCACAGCTAGTTGGGCAGCTGGCTGTCCTCCGCCTTTCCTTTCAGGTCTTCAATTAATAATTCACCTGGCCGGTCATATCAATAGCACCTGCTCTCTCTTCTCGTCCCCTCGCTCGCTTGCCGGTTCTTTCTACGAAAACTGCTGCTGACAAGAAGGTAGAAGAGCTCATTATTATACGGATGAGAAACCCAGAGAGAGAAGACTATCGTTCAATCAGACAGATGGTATCAGACTGAGGAGCAACAGTGAAGGTGACTCCCACTGCCTGAACACACCATTCTACTGAACATTAAATGGGAATACGGACTCTGTGCAGGAGTTTTTTCATTTTTTGAGGCCTTTTCTTTGTTTGAAGTTCATACTGTCTTTGAAATTGGTCGCAATGTCCGGAGCCACCAGTGACCAGCTGCACAAATCGACTCTGACTGTCTATGTGGTGAGTTTGTTTCTTCTCTTTGCTCTCCACACATGGCCTGTATGTAGTCGTTCACATGGTAGGATGGAGATGTGAGTATCTATCAGATTTTAAGCTACAGTGTGTTTAGTGATAGCGGAAGTCACAATTTCTCACTTTCGTGTGTTCCTGTAGAACCTGATGGAGCAATTCAACCCTGGCCTCCAGAAGCTTGTTGCTTTAGGAAACAGCTATGTGATGGCTTTCCAAGGTGAGTGACTGCTGGCTAGATAGACGCATGACACACATATTGTAACTTGTTTTACGCATTTAATTTTGAATCGTCAGTTGACACACATAAATATCTTCTTTAAAAATAAATAGAAGTACATATAATAATACTGCATGTGTATTTCTTTTGGTTTTAGGTGTTATACTGTTTCATGTTTGACAAATAATCTTTTTGTCTCATGTACAGTTGGCCAAATGAGACCGAAAACTTCACTAAATGTTTGAGACATGTAATATGGTTAATTTTACTCGGAAGTCGCTTGTTAAAATACTAACAACATAACGGAAAAACTACGGAATGGAATAGCGTAACGTAAGGGTGTAATCTAACAACGTAACAGTTTAACCTAATGGCATACACTGTAACCCAACACCGTAACCTCAAAACATAACCCAACAACCTAACCCAAATACTGACCTCACAACATAACCCAACAACATAATACAACACCGTAACCCAACAACATAACTTCATAACATAACACAACAACATAACCCAAATACTGACCTCACAACATGCCCCAACAATGTAACCTAACAATGTAACCTAACAATGTAACCCAACAACATACCCTACCAACGTAACTCAACAATGTAACCTCACAATGTGCTTATGATGCATTATATACATGACCTTCATAGAAAGGGTTACCGCTTAGGTTGTGTGTGGTTCGCTGTACAACATCACTTGCTCTGACTGAAAACGACACCAACATGACTGTCAGTATGTAGGAATAATGAGAGAAAAGCATTAGGCAGAATCTCAACTTTATAACAGGACCTTTTGTGTGAATCCCTTTGTACCGCAGCAGTCTGACTTCGCTAATCCCTCCAGTGTAACGTTGAGTGATTGGGTGAGCAGCATGTATCATTACAGTTTTTTCCGATTGCTAAGCGACAGCGGGCACAACTGAAGTCACATGTTCAAACTAACACAGTCTGCACCGCAGCAGTTCATGTGAACCAAACTCTACTTCCTGTTTCATTGCTTCAACACAGTTTTATAAAGTCTCCACACTAATGTCATGACTTTAACCTCAACCTGCACAACACTGCGGATCTACAGCACTTTGTTCACATGTTAACACACCGCTGTCTAAACTGTACCTCACATTCAACACAGGATGATTTCAGCCTGACTTTCAAACACTGATGATTGTAATTTCAGCTAAAAACCTCAGCAGGTGTCTGGTTTTACACTCGGTAGTGATCTCATATAGATATAGTGAAAGACAGGTTGGTGGAGGGAGAAGAGGGGCAGGGAGATTTTTTTTTATGAAAATAAATGCTGTAAATATTGATATTTTTATTTGAATTTTGCAAGAATTGTTGTCAGTAGTTTATAGAATAAAGCAAATATATGATTTTTACTTGAACACATACCTATAAATAGTCAAATCAGAAAAAGTGATCATGAAGCAAACTGCTGATTTTCATTCGTTCTTGTTGGCCTAAAAAACTATGAGTAACTTGTGTGGTAGGTTTTTTCGTCTCAGTGTATTCTGAGTGACAGTGTTTCGTCTCCATGATGATGATTCACACTGCGCCTGTTTTGCGGGTGTTGTGCACTGTTTAACTCCGGTGAGTGTTGGTGATGCAGACTGAGTTGTGGCTCCACTTGAGCATTTAGCAATCAGAAGAACTGTAATGTAGCTCTCTGGCTGATAAAAAGGAACAGGCCGTCAGTCACAGGGGGACAAACGGTGGTAAAACTATATCCACTGACACGGGGCTCGTCCTCCACCAATCACATATCACATATCAGCACCGTGAGGCTGGTGAGAACAAATACAGGCAGAAACCTTCCATCCAAGACTTGAACTGGCTGTGATATCTCTCATGTTAAGTATTCCTCCATTGTTGTGTGTGCGTTCCCTGCAGCCTTGGCTGTCTGCAGTGAGGCTTACTTCAGCGCAGTGGCTAAGATGGGTGACCAGGCCCTTCACACGCTTTCATCTCGCTCTCTTGGTAAGTGTGTGTGATTGAATACTCATTGATCATGAAAATAGTAAACACACTCAGTGGTGACACCCTCTCCATCCACTGCTCTTATCCTCTTGTGTGTGTGTGTGTGTGTGTGTGTCCCGAGTGCATGCATGAGTGCATATTTTATACAAGCTTCACTTTCACTCTGACCCAGGGGTCAAGTGATAGCATTGTTAGCATAATGCTAGCACGTCCCCATTGAGACACAGAGGTTCTTCTCGGATGGCTGACAAGGTCAGGGAGCCACAGCGTGACCGATGGCCTCTGAATTATAGATGGGGACAGTCTTTCAGTTGCCCTCAATTCATTAGCTCAACCAGAGTCCATGACAACAGCCAACACCAGAGGCACCAAAACATAAAGGGCTTGGCTAACTTTCCAACATCTGAGCATGTCCACCTGAGCAGTGTTAAACTCAAATATCAAGTCACTGCTAAAGCATTGTGTCTTTCTTTTGTAACTTACATAAAGTCACACAAATGAGTGAGTGCATTAGAACGGCAACTTTATCTTTTGTTAAGATTTTAAATGAAAGATATTTTTTCTTCAGACTATTGTGTTAAATTTGCATTAAAATATGAAACAGCCCATACCAAACAGTATAACATTAACAGTAAACTGAGTCTGTGACTAACAACTCTGTTCTACTGTGTCGATGTTTATTGTGTGTAAAACGAAAATTATAAAATACTATTTTTAAAAAGTCTCTGATTTCTCTTTTTTTGCTTTTGTTTGGGACAGGGGATGTCCTGATCCAGATATCGGAAACACAGAGGAGACTCACTGCAGAGATGGAAGGAGTGGTCAGTGAATGTCTTCAGTCAATATTCATATGATTCAAACCAAAATAGATATGATGGCTCAATCTAATGCTGTGTTCACACCAAATGCACCAAACTATTTATCTGTGATTTAATATCAATAACCAGATGAAAAGGTTACTGAAATAACTCCATAATGATGGTGATCAGTAAAAAGTGTGATGTCATGCTTTGTTAGGTCTGTCTGCAAGACCACAAGCTGACTACTTTTAAAATGCTTGTTTTCTGAATGGAGTCTGGTTGATGGGTGCTCGGCTATGCTAACAATGTAGCTGCTCCATCAACACTCCAAATAAGGTCATATAGACATAAATACAGCAGAGACCTTGTTGTTTGGACCACAGACAGTCTCTGTTTTCTCCACATAGTCTGGTCTGGTCTCTGGATTAATGTGAATTACTATCTTAGACCTCTGGGGGACCACAGACGGACACAATATTTGTATATTTCTGATTCTGCAACATCAAGAGTCACTACAGGAGGAGAATCTCAACGTTGATAGGGTTGAGTGACGCAAATTTCTCAAATATGCAAACTACACAAATGACATGAATAGACGCCACACACACACACACACACACACACACAAACACACACACACACAAACACACACACACATACAAACACACACACACACACACAAACACACACACGCACACACACACACACACACACACACACACACACACACACACACACACACACACACACACACACACACACACACACACACACACACACACAGAAAGGATGTGGGCCAGCAGAGGCTATGAACTGTGGCTCAGAGCCCCACTTTCCACTGTGTGCTCTCCTGGCTCCGTAATCTGCAAACACTTAGTCCTGAGTGACACAGTGGGATTTAAAGAGGAGCCAGTTTGTACAAAGGGTCCCAAACACAAAGCCCACAGCCGGCCATCGGGCCCTGTCGGGCTCTCTTTTCATCTCCGCAGCACCGTCGGCGGTGCACGGTCGCTCGGCCGATTGGCCATTTTGAATCCCACAGCAGACGAGGAGCTGTGATTTCCCTGCAGCAAAATGACTTCACAGTGGTGACTTTTTTCAGAGATGAGTGCGGCGACAAAGTCTATGATAAATCTGCTTTTGACAGCAGTCATTAGTCAGGATCAGCTTAGTGTGTCAGGGCTCCAACCTAACTGCCTAGACGCCGAGATCCAACTTTAAATACTTTTATTTTTGGAAGAATAAATAGAGCAGCAGGGAAACCGCAGGGAAACCACACACCTGCTCTGTGTTGCATTCCTTCTAACGGGTTTTTGGCAGAGCAGCAGCAGGCCTGTTTACCTGAACAGCTGCTGGCTACATGGAGCATGACAACTCTGGGATTACGGCATAAATGATCCTCACGATTACTTTTAGTCAATATTGAGATCCCGATTATTCATTGATTGACTAAATATTTTGGATTGCACACAGCGAGGGCACCAGAAAAATATTATTGGGGGGGCAATGAGGGGGTCTGATTGTTTATAGGAGGTGCTAGTGAATTCTGACACCAACAAATAATACTATAATAGATATAGATGTACTGTTCCCGTGGCCGTGCTGATAACCTACATGGGGGGACTGTGGCTCAGTTGGTAGAGCGGTTTGGCCAATGTTCGGAGGGTCGGCGGTTCGATCCCCGCCCTTGTCACTGTGTCATGGTCGTTGTGTCCTTGGGCAAGACACTTCACCCAGCTTCCCTCGTGTGAATGTGTGAATGTGTATGACTGCTGTATGTTTGAGGTGGTGGTCGGAAGGGCCGTAGGCACAGAATGGCAGCCACACTTCCGTCAGTCTGCCCCAGGTCAGCTGTGGCTACTATCGTGTGTGAATGAATGGAACCTAGAACCCTGTCAGAGCGCTTTGAGTGTCTTGAAAAGTGCCATACAAATCCAATCCTTTATTACATATTGTCGAATGCATGTTACTAAACATTTATCATAAACCAAACACAAGCATATTTAACCCACTAAACATTAGACGTCTGATGGACGTGCAGATCATGTCTATATTGCGTCCGTCAGTCCAAGACCAATTCTGGACCTCTTCACGACGTGCAAACTAGGTCCGCTATTTGGACGTCTAATCATGACCCCACTTGGACGTCAATATGCAGTTGAACATTTTAACGTCGGGCTAGGTCACTTTTTTGGACGTCTAAGACAGGTGCAGGGAATTGACGATGTAATTTATTTATGTATGTATTTATATTATAATTATTATCATAGTAGTAGTAGTAGTAGTATGGACATGATTATTTTGTGATTAAACATTATTTTTGAACATTTTTTTTTACATTTTCCTGTTTTTCTTTTCTAAAATAGTGTAATTCTGTTTAATACAACAATAAAAGTGTAGCCTATTGGGAGCAAAAAAAAAAAATACAGTCAACGCCATTGTGATTGGCTGAGGCATGTACGTTTCCCAACGTACATCCTAAGCAGGGGTCGCGTTAACCGAATATTTTCCGTCATTGACCATTTTTTGCAATTCCGTCATTTTGACAGATTGCAATTCACACCCCTGACCACTTGGTGGCGAAGAGCATATTACAGTAATTGGCTCTTGTAGAAGAAGAAAAGTAGAAAAGAAGAAAAATGTCACAGCAGTTGAGTGTCAAGGGGCGTTCACACGGGACGCGATTTGAGCGGCAACTCTACATTGAAAATCAATGTAGATGGCGCGATGACGCGCGATTCAGGCGGCGGTGCGAATGGAGCGTCTGCCGCGTCTATCGCGTCCGGTGTGAACGCCGCATGAGACTGTGCGTTTAGGCCACAGGTGAACTGTTCATATTTCACTATTCATTGTTCATATGTAGCCACTGGGGCCACACAGTCAGATGTTTTTGTTACTGCGGAGAAAAAGTTACATATTCTTCTGCTTGATGTGTGTATCCACAGTGTGGATTATTTGTTCAGCTTGTTTGGACTGAATATTCATTAAAAATTAATTCAAATTAAATGCAATTGAATATGTCATTATTATCATTTAAAAAATTAAAGTGACCGATAAAAATAGATTATGACAGGATTTTTATGACCCTGTCAGTCAAAATGTCAGACAACGAAAAAGTCTAGCGCAACCTCTGATCCTAAGAGCCACTCCCATTGGCCCAGGTGTTTCTCTTCGGTAGAAGCAAATGGCCGCTTGGCTTTGTGCACCGTCGACCTCTCCAACACAACAGTCCGAAAATCAGCGTCCACTAAATTGCAGGTAAGTTCGGTCAGCCGATAGACCCATATGTTAATTTTATGTTAATATGTGCATATATAGCGTTTGCCGTTTTAGCTTTGTTGTGTTAATCTACTTCAAACCTGTTGTCGCTACAATTAGCATTACATCTGCTAACGTTAGCTTTTGAACACGATGAATTTTGTTTACAACGAAGCCAGTGAAAAATCAAAGAATGAAGCGCTGGAGCCGTGGGCTGTTACCCGACCATCATTGGCAACAGGAGCCCCCAGTGTTAACGAGCAGACACAGCCACGTGGGGTTTCGCAGCCAAATGCATTTAAGTGCAATGGAGTACTGAGTTAAGGATTGTAAAGCTTTAGTTGGGTGTTTCTAAATCAGTCTTATCTTAATAGGTGTTACTTGTATAATATATGTTGTTTGTATATCTGGAGTTGTAACAAAAATAATTTCCCCCTGGGATTATTAAAGTATTTCTGATTCTGATTCTGATCCTTTTGTCAGGTGGTGTTTGGTCCTTTTGAAAGTGGAGTGAGGTGTCCTGCCCCTTGTAAGCCAACAAGGTACGTGACCTCATGCTCCTTTGCACACACCCAGTCAAATAAATTGTAAGACTAACGGACTTATACTGCATCTGTGTCTACAGATGTCTATGAAAATGAGAGACTGGCGAAAACGCCAAAGAGACATGGACGAACTTCTTCGTTATGACAGCGAAGATGGACATCAGAGCTTTGGAATTAATAGTGATGTTGTGGCTGGGAGTCAGAGTAGTTCTAGCAGTGTGCCTGGGACCCCACGCAGTTTAACAAGTGACAGCGTTCCTGAGACATCACATGGTTTTGATTTTGACACTGATGTGGACTATTTGACTTCTGACTCTGAATATGAACCAAATGATTATGAAGCTGAAGTGATCAGCAGCCTTGAAGATGACCTGAGAAAGTGGGCTACAGAGCACAAAGTGACACACACAGCACTTAACGGGTTATTGTCCACATTGTGAAAGCAAGGGCACCTATTGCCTGTGGATTGCCGGACACTCCTTGCTACACCACAACAAAACACAACAGAGCCTAAATGTGGGGGGCACTACAAGTATTACGGCTTAGAAAAGGGAATCTGTCGTTACTTAAGTCTGATGGACAGTAATGATGTTCACCTCACTGTAAACATCGACGGCATCCCACTTTTCAAATGTAGTGGAGTCCAATTCTGGCCAATACTGGCAGAAAAGAACACCAAGGACTGTGTCTACAAAGTTTTTGACAGGTATGTTTCTACATAAAGTATTCATTTTGTGTTTAATGTTTGGGTAGTATGTGCTTTTTCAATGTCTGAACTTTTTTTTCTGGCTGTGGACCAGACTCCATGTTTTCATTAGCAGTGTCCCTATTCTGAGTATGCAATAACAGGTGAAAATTGAATAACAAGTTCACAACACAATGCCTTGTATAGACTAGCTGTCCTTTATCAATGTATTATGAAGGGTTTATGACATGTGTATTCCTCTGTTATCCCTGCATATATTGTTCAAATTGATTTATAGATGTAATTTATTTTTCTTTAGACTCTTCACCAATGCCCTGATGGCAAATTTTAACATGAAGGGCAAGGGGAAAAAGTGCAAAAAACCCTTGGAAATGACAAAGATTTACAGAGCAATACAAGGTAAGCCCATATTTCATATTGAAGGGAAGAAAATTTTGCTCCTTCCAATCTCTAAATAATGACTTGATTTGCCAAAACATTTCCTTCCCCGTTGACACTTTAAAATACAATACCAACTGTCTACAATGGCTGATGGTTTTTGATACATAGCATGAGCAACATATTTTTGCTTACAGATATGCAAACTTGGTGTATGACCACATTTTGCCTTTGCATATTTCTTATCATTTGTCTTTTTCTACTTGTGCAGATGGCGTCATGCAATTTGATAATAAGGCCACTGAGGAACTTATAAGGACACATGCTTCAGATCGTTTAAAGCATGCGCCGCAAAGGAGTGGAGGGGGGGGCTTCACAGTCACTCAGGGCTGATTTTGTTAAAAACTATGCTCAGCTATATTATTTTTATGAATAGTTTAGTTTTACATGTGACACCTACACTGTAGTTGCTGTCCTGTTCTTTTTAATTTATTAATAAGATTGACAAAAGGAATGTTTGAAAATTAACCATTTATGTGTGTTAAAAAAAGGCCAGATTTCTGTTTATTTTCATTACGTGAATCTGGTAAGCCCTTTTAATTTTTCTGTGTTCAGATTGCTTTTTTACCCCAGTGTTCACATAGGTGTATATATATATATTGTGTGTGTGTGTGTGTGTGTGTGTGTGTGTGTGTGTGTGTGTGTGTGTGTGTGTGTGTATTATTATTATTAAATATATATATTTTGTAGTACCGACCGAAGAGGTGTAATTTTATTTATTTTATTTTACCACTGTTTTTTTTTCAAACTTAATTGAGGGTTCTGCTGTTTAGAAGTAGTCTCAACTGAAAGACATGTTTGCAATAAAGATGGGGGGAAAAAACAGTCGGGATTGGATTGTGATTTATTATTTCGTCTCGTGTCCAGAAGGTCGGCAGCAGGTTTTTAAGTGGAAATGTATAATGCCTTTATATGCATTTCCAGTTGCCATTTGCTGGTGAGAAAATCAAATGAAGCTATGGGAAAATGAAGTGGAACAGCATGCCACCTTCTGAAATGTGACTACAGTTATGCATAAAAACTAGAAGCAGTACAGTATAAAAACAATGTCTAAAATGAGTTCTAATTTGACGTAGAAAAGACGTCCACAAAGACCATATTTGGACTAGAAATATCTCCTGTACGGAGGTACTGTGGACGTCATAAATGGACGTCAAGTATACGTCGAAAAAAAGACGTTGTTTGGAGTAACAGTCTGCACCTTGAGGTGACCAAAATTAGACGTGCAAAAATGACTTAGAAAAGACGTTGTTTGGACGTCTCTCTGCGCAGTGGGATACTTTTAATGAAATGAAGTGCCAAACAACAAGCACAAAAAACAATACAAATCCACCACAGAGAACATCTGTGGATTTACAAGAGTGTAACTGAGAATTGTAGCACAGTGTATAGTTGTATACAGTATACTCTTACAACTGTCTCTGAACTCACTAAATATGTTTTCTCTCTCCTTCTGTTCTCCTCTCCTTCCCTCTCCACTCCTGTCTTCCTCCTCTTCCTCTCCTCTAAACTCCTCCTCCTCACTCTCCACGCCTGTCTTCCTCTCCTCTAAACTCCTCCTCCTCACTCTCCACTCCTGTCTTCCTCCTCTTCCTCTCCTCTAAACTTCTCCTCCTCACTCTCTCCACTCCTGTCTTCCTCTCCTCTAAACTCCTCCTCATTCACTTTCCACTCCTGTCTTCCTCTCCTCTTCCTCCCTTCTTTTCCTCCTCACTCACTCTCCACTCCTGTCTTCCTCTCCTCTTCCTCCCTTCTTCTCCTCCTCACTCACTCCCCACTCCTGTCTTCCTCTCCTCTTCTTCCTTTCTTCTCCTCCTCACTCACTCCCCACTCCTGTCTTCCTCGCCTCTTCCTCCCTTCTTGTCCTCTAAACTCTGCTTCACTCGCTCTCCAATGCTGTCTTTCTCTCTTCTCCTCTCCCCTCCTCCTCCTTTCTGTTCTCCTGACCTACTACCGCCCCTTCGTCATCCTCACTTTCATCCTCATCCTCCAAGTCCGTCATCACTCTGTCCTGCGTCCGTAAATCACCACCACCATCATCCACTCTTATCCGCTTTTTGGCTATCACAAATCGGTCCATTTCGCTCTGTTGACACAATCGCTAACTAGCCGCTACGCATCAACCACCGCCTGCCCCCCCCCCAATGATATATAATGATATATATATATATATATATATATATATATATATATATCATTGGATTAATCCTGTAGCTCTACGTATCCAACTCCAATCCAAGTCACAGACTATACTTCACAACGTGCCAAGATAATAAGACGGAGTAGATATTAAACTACAAAGCAAAGCTTGCCGTTTTGTTCCCAAATTTTTTCGGGTCGTCTGATTGGATGAAGGTGGTCAATAAGACCAGAACACCTTATTAAGTTAATGTGAAACTAGATGACGTCTTCACTGGTCACATGGGGCCGGTTTATCTCAAACGATCGGGTTCTGAGCTTCTCTGTGCATCGTCATGCAGACGTTAATACTCGTTAATAATACAGACACGTTCATACAAACAGGATTTTGTGACAGTTTTATGAGCAGAAAAGTGTGATGTGGCCAGAACACAAACACGATACATTCTTTCCTGTGAAGCACAAGCATCCAGTAGTTAAACTTCAGAAATAAACAATATTTCCATTTTGAGGGAGAAGAAATAAATGTCATTTGAATCATATTTAACAAAAATCTATTAGACACATTGTCATTCAGATATTATCTTTATGTCTTGGAGGGGATAGTTAAGAAAACATTCTTCAACAGCACTTGACTGGTGGTCGGGAAGAGAAGCAATTTAAAAGGTGTGACATTGAGCTCTGGGAGGCAACGGGGAATTTTTCACTATTTCTAAGAACGTGTTTTCATATGATGGTAACCTTGGAGACCTTTCACTCACTGCCACTCAGCATTACATGTATGCTTTTTATTAGTTTTCCTTTGTTTGTTTTCTTCTACATTGACATTCACACTGTCAAAGAACCAAAAAAAATACATCGATCCTCAAAGGTGGTGGTGTCAACGCAGCGAGAGCGGTGTAGATTTGTGTCGGCGAGGTTGAAGGGTCATCATGTATGAAATGAACACGTTCCCTGCAGCGGAAAAGGCCTGTCGGGACGAGGAGCGAGGGTTACATGAAGAGAGAGGGATGTGGAGAGATGGCACGAAGACGGCTCGTTGAGAGGACACACACCTACACACACGTGCAGACACACACACACACACACACACACACACACACACACACCTGGAGGCCTGTTAACATGAGCTCCACATAAGAGAGAGAGAGACGGAGAAAGAGAGCTGGCCACGCCGTCACAACGAAAAGGTAATTTCTTCTTCCCACTTGAACTGGCCTTAATGAAATTTAACTTGAGTTGTATTTCACATTAAAAGTCTCGACAGTCTTGACAGCCAAAACTGTATAATCACCTCTGAAACTATTTCACAAGCAGCAGCTGCCGACTTTCAAAGGGACAGACACAGGCAATTATCATCTGATTGTATTTCCAATCATCAAATTAACCGTGCAGTGCCGATAGTGTGTAACCACAGTGTGGTTGCAATGGCATGCCACTGACACCGTACAACAAAGAGCCAGAGGACGTGTCTCCTTCCATAATAGTTGTTGACTCATTTGGTTTACAGAAGGAAATGATTGTGATGAAAGTCATCAAGCCATCAATGTCATTTTTTTTTCTATGTAAAGCTTAAACAGAGGGAGACCAATCAGATGCAACTATGCAAGTGATAGTTTTTTCTTTTTGACCATATGCCAGTATTGTGAATGTAAGAATTAAGGCCAATTAACCATTTATTGAAAGTTCATATTGTTCAATATAAATGGTGAAAAATTGTTTTTTTGTGGTTTTCCCTGTTGGAGTGAATTCTTGCCAAACTGTGAGCTTAAAACAGAAGTACAAATGAAACTGGAAATTGTGTGTACCATTAAATCCGTAAATAGCACCATAAAGAAGTCCAGCTCTCCGGCATAACATGTTTTTTTGTTGTTGAACGATTTTTAGGCGTGTGCTGATTTTTGAGAGTAAAAACCTCTCCATGTTTATCGTTTTATCTGATATCTACCCATGCAAGGAGACCTCAAGTGTGCAAGAACGTGGTCTGTTGTAGGATATATTACAGTTGAGCGATTCACTTTATGAGTTTATCAAATGGGACGCCTGACACAAGCCCCCAGTACAAAATATTCTCCATCCAATCAATAGAACAGACTCTCTTGTGTATTGAATGCAATAAAGGATTACAGCAGTTAGAGCCATAAAAATGAAACGTAGTTAGCAACCATCTGTTTGTTGTTGCATTATAATAGAATTTGTTGTTTGCCCTTGTCCACCTCTGGTTTTGGCCTGTTCTGCTTCCGGTTTGTAAGAACTCTGATTGTCAGCTCTGACACCAGCAGCAGTCTAGAACTCCATAGGCCTTTTTTCAAACCAAAACTCCAAACGGTTGTCGAGCACAAGGAACACAGTCTGAATGCATTGTGGCAACACTGATCCACATCTGTGTCAACAGCCAACATGTCTCTAGAAGATTTCGACTTCCAGTCCGATGAGAGTGACTATGAGGCTGAAAGGAACTGGAGCAGTGATGAAGATGAAGATGAAGATGATGATGAGTGCAGTCATCTGGAGCTGGTACTCCTGCACAACAATCTGATGTGGTTTGACTACATCTACCTCAACAATGAAATGATGGACATGATGGTAGGGCAGCTAATGATTATATCTATGGAGAAGTCTTTCAACTAATCCACTAAATGATCAGGGGCTTAATGTGGTCTTAACGTTGATTTCCAACAGAGCTTTGATTATGAAGTAGATTCTGACGCTGAAGATTCGGCGTTGAGCCTCGACCCCAACTATCCATCGGCGAGCAGCTCAGATTCCTTCGAGGATTACGAGGCGTCCTCCACGTCGTCCTTCACATGGTCCGCCACGTGGTCCTCCACGTCTTCTTCTAGCTCGTCTTCTTCCAGCTCGTCTTCTTCCAGCTCGTCTTTTGGCTTCGATGGCCCTGACTGTGGATGGTGAATGCAGGACGGAGTCGCAGAAGGCCAGCTGGGAAACTGAGCAATCTAATAAATCACTGCTTCACCGCTTCAGTTCAAAAACGGTTTACATTTTTGGAGAAGCTGTCGACCGATAATATGGAACAATGACGGTTATCAAACGGTGGAAGAGTTTCACATTTTGAACATCCAACGGTGTACTGCTTCTGAGACGCCTGTCGGCTTTAGAGGTGTTGAATTCTCCTCAGGTGGTTGCATTAAGTAGTTAAGTATGTGACGAGGTCTATGCAGTTTGTTTAACTAAATATTGACGGAAATGTTTTCGCTCAAATTCATCCAAGTAAATGTGATATCTGACCTTGAGATGAGGGATCTCAAAAAGGACCAGACAACAGATGGGTTTAGAATCAACCCAAAGAAATCAGGATAAAGTAAAATAAAAAAAAAGCCACCACAGTCAAAAATGCCAGGATGCACCGATAACAGTACTGAATATCAGACCAATAGGGACACACAAATATCAAATATTCTGGCCAAATTGATTGAGAAATGTGCTTAAAACTTTTAAAAAAGGCACATTTTATACAGAAAAAAATTGTTTTATTGCATCACAGGTGAGACGCATGTGTTGGTGAACATACTTTTTAGTGAAACAAATAAATTAGATGATACTGAGATGATAAATCATGAGGTTATAAATGAATGGCATATATATATATATATATATATATATATATATATACACAGTTTTTCATAAATCATGAGGTTATAAATGAATGGTAATATATATATATATATATATATATATATATATATATATATATATATATATATATATACAAATAAATTAGATGATACTGAGATGATAAATCATGAGGTTATAAATGAAGGGTAAATATATATATATATATATATATATATATATATACACAGTTTTTCATAAATCATGAGGTTATAAATGAATGGTAAATATAAATATATATATATACACAGTTTTCGCTGCACTGAGCCTGTTTTGCAGGTGATGCCATTTTACCTAACTCCAGGAAAAAAAATGTCCCAAAGTGTTTGAATACAACATTTTAAGTATCACTTTTGACTTGTTCCAACCTGTTGGTCCTAAACTGAGGTTTGCAGAAAGCTTTTAGGAGATGAGCTGCTTTCTTGCATTTCACTGCTTGATAAAAAATGCATAGTGCCACTCGAAACCTTGTGCTTGATTGCAGTGGCTTTCAGTGATGTGAATAAGAAGAACTCGTCCTGAGGACAGAGCTCATTTGCATATAGATTCAGTCCCACCAAACAACGGCATGTTTGACCAAGGGGCTGATCTCCATAACGACGTGGCTGCATCTCAGGGACATTGTTCTTCTTTCTGCTACAGTTTCGGTGGTTCCAGATTGAAGTGTTGCAAGCCATGGAGAAGAACGTCAAGCTGGACGAGGAGTACGTTGATGTGAGTTTCCAAAGGGCATAAACAAGATTTTACTGGGCTAGGATTATGCTTTATGATAACTTGGCAGCTATTTTATTGTACATACCCAGTCAAAATGGTTTGCATAGTTATTTTATTTTATTCATTTTATTTAGACGTTTATTGAGCAGGGACAAAACACTGAATATTGTTTCATTTAAAATACAAAATAGATGTCATGCATACAGGTTTCTAGCGGAGGCTAATTTGTAAGCCCTGTCCATGGTTGGGCCTTTACTAAACGTTACACAAGCAAAGATACAATACACAAACTTTACATTCAGAACACCTACAATTCACAAACACGGGGACAACTATCAATGTGTGTGTGTCTGTGTGTATCTGTGTTTGCGTCTGTGTGTGTGTGTGTCCGGTGTGCACGCGAAATTAGTTGGCATATATTAGGGCTGTCATAATGAACGTGTTAATGCACGTCGGTTAATTACTTTGAGTTAATGCACTAATTTATTTTACTGCATTAATGCAAAAAAAAGATGGAACTATCAATACACTGTGTAACTGTCAAGAGGGTAAACAGTTGATTATTAATATTTCTACTGCAAACTCTGCTCTGTTTTTCAGGAAAACACAAAGTTATTGTTAATGTGATATATATATATATATATATATATATATATATATATATATATATATATATATATATATATATATATATACATATACAGTGCTATGCATAAGTTTAGGCACTCCATGCCTAAGTTATGCTAAAGAGGAATAAAAAAACATCTTTTATGAATTGGTCTTAATGCCTTAAAGGCGCTATATGTAAGAATGTGGCCAAAAACGATACTACACTCAAATTCAAAACGCTGCGGCGAGTCGTATCCGTCTCCCCCTCCACCCCCTCCCCTCCAGACTCGAGGTTGCCAGAGCTGTTGGCGTATCCAAACGCGCCGAAGGCGGCCGGACAGCGGAGTAACAACGTCCTCATTTCGATCATAGAAACAAACGTTAGCAGCACAGCTCGTAACAGGACAGTGCTAATGTTGCTAGCGTCCAGCCGATGTCCGGCGGGCCGGACAGCCGGATGCCCGTAACAGGACAGTGCTAATGCTGCTAGCAATAGCTGTGCTGCTAACGTTTGTTTCTATTATCGAAATGAATAACGTTGTTACTCGACAGTTCAAAGTATTCGAAATGTCCATCCCCGTCAAGCTATGATGCTAACTTAGTTAGCCAAGCTCAACTCCTGTCTAGGAGAAGAGTAGCCAATCCTGCATCCGATTTTAAATTCCCCTCAGCTTTCAACTGTCTCCACCGTTCAAATGCATCCCCTATATAGACCCTCGCTTTGCCTCGGTTTTTATCTTGGCGTTTTTGTGAATTATAACGAGCTCTTTTGGGTTTCGTGGCCTCCGCCATTGTAGCTCAGTCGAAACTGGCAACCCGTGGTTGCTCGGCAGCTGAGTCTCTACTGACTGCAATGATTTGTAGACGCCGGTAGGTGGCGCTACGTGCCAAGACATGTTTTCAAAACATAAACAAGATTTGCGGTCCACAAAAAATGTTTTAAATGCGAATATTTTGGCTGTACTGTTGTTGTTGGTGAGTTCAGTATGTTATATGGTCATTATTCCTGAGTCTCTATGACATATTAGGATGATTTTACGGCCAGTTGCTTTAGTTTTCTCACATATTGTACCTTTAATTAAACAAATGAGGAAAAATCCTACCTTTTAGGACACCAATTTTCTTTGAGAATGAATCATGTATCGTAAAGAAATAAATGTTCTTCATTTAAATACAGGGTGCATAAGTATGGGCACCCCTTTGTTAAACTCCCATAGAGGCAGGCAGATTTTTATTTTTAAAGGCCAGTTATTACATGGATCCAGGAAACTATGCATTCTGATAAAGTCACCTGGGCCTTTGGAATTCAAATACAATCCAAATCCTCACATACCCTTCACAAACCTAGAGACTGGCATGGTGCTTTTCAGTTAGCCTATTAGCTGGTTTGATTTGCATTGAGAAATCAGTAGGCTAACTAGCATGCTATGGGCTAACTGAAAAGCACCATGCCAGTCTCTAGGTATGTGTGTATGGGTATCTAGGTATGTCTATCTCTGTGCAAATCCTACAATATAAAGTGCATAGAAACTACAACTCGACATGGAAATAAAGCAAGATATTGATTTTTTTCTCTGCGACCTGCTGACTGGGGACCAATGCAGCAACCTAAGTCTGAATTCTTCTGATCAATTTTCACAAGACCAGAATCAGTTGAGAGGTAGTAAACCTCAGGAAAACCTTCCACTCCCACATCAGAGCTTCTCAAATGAAACCACTTTCTGTGCTGCAGGGTACTCGCAGAGTGTACGAGCTGGAGGTGAGGAACCAGGCAGAGGCTTTGGAGAAACAGCTCAGAAGAGGAGCCTACAGAGACTCTCTGGTAGTTCCATAAACATACACATAAACACAGGTTTATACTGTACACAATGCACACACAATGCACACACACACACACACACACACACACATAGTAGCAATACTTGTGAAGCACTATGTGTAATTTCTTTTTAGGAGAACAGTGAGTATATGCTGTACCTGAGGCAGAGTCAGCAGGAGATCCTGAAGGAGGAGGAGAGGAGGTATCGCTTCTTGGCAGAGAAACACTGTGGCCTCACTCAGTCACTGCTTTTCCTTATCAACAAGGTAAGGACACACAGACGGACACCTCTCGGTGGGGTATCTTGTGATTGACAGGTTGCTCAGAGCATTGTCCTGTCTGGGAGTTTACATATTACCACTTTAATTGAAACATTTTGGCTGCTATTCAGTGGTCGGTTATATTTAGCTCGACCCTCTAGTGTCACGTCTGGTTGTGAAAAAACCAAGATGGCGACAACCAAAAACAAAGAAGGTGACAGGTAAAACTTAAGATGAGGACGACCAAAAACCAAGATGGTGGCAGCCAAAACTCAAGATTGCAATGACCAAAAACCAAGAGGGCGGCAGCTGAAAAATAAAATGGCGATGACTAAAAACCAAGACGGGGACGACAAAAAACAATATGGCGATAGCTAAAAACCAAGATGGGGACAACCAAAAACTAAGATGGTGTGGCTAAAAACTAAGATGGACTCGACCAAAAACCAAGATGGCGATGACCAAAAACCATGATGGGGACAACCAAAAACAATGCAGATAGCATGTTTTTTTCTTGATGCTATGAAATTCACGTCTCAGCGTCCATTGGCTCATGTACTGAAGTGTTTGTGTTCATTCTGTTGCTGCCTGAGATGTAATGTGGTGCCCACCTTGCTGTTCTCATTTCAGACCGGTGCATCTCTCCAGCAGAAGGCAGATGGATGGAAGGAGAAGGTGAATGAGACCAGAGGGTCCAGACCACGAACTCCCACCCATTTGGATCAAGAAGCACAGGTACAAGGCGTTGCTTAGTTTAGTCGATTATTTTGATCCACGTGAACATTATACTTAATTAGTATTCTAAGCACCACATAAACATTTATAAACATAACCAATCAATAATGGGCCAGATACTTTGTTATTATGAACCGAAGAGATATCACTTCATTAGTACACTACTGTTTTACATTTTAAAGAGAATCATTCCTTGTTATGGCTGGAGGCATTATGTTCTTGGGTTCATCCCATTTTCCTGAACATGATTTCTCAGGGGGAAGTGGGTTGGGGTTTTGGAAATTGGCACAAACATCCACATGGGCTGCAGTTTTTCTCTAAGAAAGCTTCATAACTGAGTGAAATCACCCAGAAGGTTGTCATTGGCAGCCATGATGAGAGTTGGTTGGATTCTCTTAATGCTGAGGAAAGGTGTGTCAATGCTTCCTTTCTCATCTCCTTTACCGTAAGGTAACACATCCTTTATGAAAGGATAAAAGGAGATAATTAGGGTTAAAAATCTCTTTGTGATAAACGGTTCGATATGCATCTAGATACACAGGTTACGATTCGATTAAAAAACGATATCCTTTTTTTACAGACCGATTCGATTCGAATCGATCCCATACAGTGTAAGAATGATACGATTCCATTCTACGGTTAATATTGTTTATTTTATAAAATAAAGAAGCCGATTCTATGAAAGTGACATATCCCCAAGCATTGTGGCTGTATGACGCTGGCAAACAAAAAACAGAACAACAAAATCACATGTCAATGTATTTATTTTTAGACATGGACCAAAAAAAAGTCTGTCTGAATCGTTGCCTGGCGGTCACAGGACAGTGTCGTGGACGCTACCCGTGCTGTGGCCGCCTCTTGTGGCGCAAGTTGAGACACAAGTGCTGCGCCCGCCTCTCCACCTCCACCTCCTCCATGTTCCGTGTTGTCCCTTGTTTATAACTCATACAAGCTAGCCAGCTACGGTGTTTCGCGGGCAGCTTCAGCTCTTGCGTTGTTTTAGAGATGCTGGTGTAATGCCGCCAACCGCTTCAAAGTCTTGCGATACCCGATCCATGACTCTATAACCAATTCATCTAGGAATTTATTGATAATTCGTATCGATTGAGGAGGCTGCTACCGATGCAGCCGTATCTCTCACTTGTTGAACCGAATATCCGGTCGCATCGGTTTATTGTTTTCAACCCTAGAGATAATGTGGTTCCACAATTCCTTGTCTGTCAATAACATCCACTGTTGTTGTTTAATTGTATGGATACATGAAAGTGGTCTTTATTTGACTGTGTTATGAATAAGGTGCTTTAAAACAGACACAAATCTGGATATATCAGTGACCATCTTTCATTTAATGAGAAGTATTTAAGAAAGGACATAGGATATTATTTTTGTAATATTTGACAGCAGCCTTGAACTGCACCAGGCAGCAACCTCCTGTTCTGAAAAGTGAAAACAATGCTGAAGTGCGTATACTGGCGGCTCCGCATGGTAGCAAAAATAAATCTGATTGTTTAGAGGTCTATGAGAAAATTACGCTACTTCCCTTTTGATTTATTATCTCAGTAAACATTGTATACATGAGTTTATTGTCTTAATCTCTAGTTTCAAGTGTGCGTCAATCCAGCATGATGTTCATTTAATAAATGAAGGTCCATTTAGAGTCAAATAGACCAGAAAGCAGGGGGTGCTTTAGGGGCGGGGCTAACTTGGGTGTCATTCTGTCCAAATATGCTCTCTTCTGTTCACTGGTTGCACAAATGTGTACATGGCAACTAGAGTTGGGCGGTATCCAAATTTTGAAACCGTCAAACCTCCTCCCTATTTTACCCCGTTATACAGCATTACCGTGACTAATTAAAAATTATGACGTAAGGCTCAGACGACGTCACCAAACTCATTAGAGTTTAGCTTCTCTGCCCGAATTTACCACCACTACCCTCGGGCTGGGTCGGGCCGGGCCTTTAAACAAGCGTTTATGTTCGTTCGTTTGTTCGTTCTTTTTTTTTTTCTATCATTGCATTTATGCTAGCTTTCTCCCCTAATCTGAGGAGAAGGCTAGGCATACACATTAAATATTATTGGTTATATGTTGAGCAGAGTGGGTCTACGTAAGAAATGTGTACAAAGTTACACAAAGTAAAAAAAAAAAAAAGACGCTACACATACTGCGCAGGCATCATTCATAACGGTTCTGCTCTGTGCAGCTAAATCAAAGAATAAAGGAGTTACGCTAAAGTGCAACATGGAGCCTGGAGACATAAAGGATAAATTAAAAACAGGACAATTAACGTTGAGCAAGTCATCAGGAAAGTCCGAGGTACGGGATCATTTCAAGTGAGTAGTGGGAGGAGGCGATGACTAGGGATGGGTAAAAATATCGATTCAGCAATGCATTGCGATTCTTTTCCCCGCAATTCAATATCGATTCAGCCATCTTCTGAATCGATTCAAGCCCCTGGCCAGTGGGGACGCTGTGACGACACCCTCGTGTGATTCGCGCTGTACGGACGGGGGCCGCACTAGACCAAACTCGTAGCGGAGCCCGCTTCCTTTCGACTCCCTTGTTAAGCGATAGTGTAGTTCACACCAGACACGGAGCGCCGCGAATACGCGCGGCCGTCCCGCGCCGTGAAGCGATCGTTTCGGCGTCTGCTGATATCGAAGCATTTCAATCAATATCGAATCGAATCGATATTGAATCAAATCGTGACCCAACGAATCGAAATCGAATCGAATCGTGAGATTCTAAACAATACCCAGCCCTAGCGATGACATACGTGTCGGCTTTGTCCAGTCATATCCTAATCGCGGCACTAACGTAGCCTATAAAATGATTTGTATATTTTTGTGACTGAGTAGTGGTTCAGCCGCACCCCCACTTCCCACGGATATGCACATACAACAGCCTCTTGCATGAAAAATAATTGTTGGGTTGAAATCGGGCTCGGGCTCTTAATTACAGTAATGTGTCGGGTCGGTCCGGGTTCGGACAGAACGCGCACGGGCTCGGGTAGGGTCGGGCTTGATTTTCTGGGCCCGAACTAAGCTCTACTTCTCGTTAGGTCGGAACCCGAAATACTGCCAAACTGCAGAAGTCGTGTTCTTCTTTGAGACCAGGTCACTCGGTGCGCGACTCGCCATCTTTCCTCTCTCTCTCTCTCTCTCTCTCTCTCTCTCTCTCTCTCCTATATAAGTGCATTGCATTTTTTTAATGACGGTATTGAAACTGATAACGTTGCTATTTTTAAGACCCGTGGTATACCGTATTACCGTATTACCGCCCAAGCCTAATGGCAACTGCCAAAATGCTGAACTCTACAGTCTACCAACTGAATTGATTAAAATTTGGTGGCATGAGGTCACTTTGTCCTCAAAACACGTGACCATAATTCCATAATTCATATGCTACTCATGACAATTTCACACACGTCTAACTTTTATGTATTTAATTTCATAAATGGCTGACAATAATGAAGTGACTCATAAAAAGCTTTAGTGTGGCCCTACCTGCACAGATGCTTCTTTATGGCTGCAGTAAATAAAAAATAAAAAAAACGTGCTTGATTTCTGTTAAAACAACCAGCAATGATTGACCTGTGTTTTGTTTGTGAGCAGCTGCGAGGTTCAGTGAGCTCCCTGCTGCAGACAGTAGCCAGAGATGAAGACATGTCCTGGGCAAAGAGGGAGCAGCAGGCACTGGGCAGAGTGCCCTCTAGAGGTGGGAGGAACACATAAGTCTCATAAACCACCTCCATGTTTCCATCACGTGCGTTTTCGTCCCGAGGAAGTCCTCTAAAGTGCCACGTGAAATGTTTTGTTTGTGTCTGAACACATGTTCACGGTACAAACAAACCACACAGTCAGAGTTGCACATGAATAAAACCCCACCTTCTGTATTTCTACTGGCAGAATGCGTTTATATTATTTATTTATTTTCATCTGTATTTATTGATATCCTGATTCTGAATTCAATATTTAATAACCCAGATTCTGATCATAGTGCCTGTTAAACACTGGGAATTATTTATTAATATAAATGTTTTGAGGAAAATTTCAATTATGTAACTCATATCAAACACTCAGGGTGGTCAACCACATGTGACAGAATAGAAATGATGATGAATTATGTACATTTCTTGCTGACAGACAGACTTCACTCTCTCACTTTAAATCCATAAAAAAGGTAATAGGGGCAATAGCATAGCATGACAAAATAAATCTTTCCTATAAATTACAACGTTATTTATGGTCTTTTTGTTGTTCAGAAACTTCAATTAACACAGATTAACGAGATGGTGAATCGAAACAAACAAATAAAATATAAAACTTGATAGTTTAATTAGTTATCTCTCTTCTCTCCAGTATGAAACTTGTGATGTTGAGATCTATCAGATCAGTCCAATCCGCTGCAGAATACATTTACATTTACATTTAGGGCATTCAGCAGACACTTTTATGAAAAGCGTCTTACAATAAGTGGTCATAATTTGTCAGTATATCACTATCAGTACAGTAAGGATTTCACAAGAGGACAAAAGGATTTCACAAGAACAAGTTTCAAGCAGTTAACCCGTAGCTGGTATACATCTGTCGTATACCAGCTACGGGTTTGTACAATTTGCACACCTAAATTTGGTTTGCTAAATAAGAGCTTTGCCACATAAGCTCATGTCTCCTCAGAGCAGAAATAAGAGCTTTGAGACTGCCTTCAAGATGGCCGAACAGAACAACTTCTGGTCCAAAATGGATATGGAGTGCGGATATCAAATTAGAGACTTGGAATGTATCCTCTGATTCCATTCTGATGGCCAAGTCACATTTGCCTCTGCCGATAGATAATAACAATAATCGAGTTTGAGTCTGATTATTATCCTTTTATTTTTATTCATAAAAAAATCTTTCATTTAAGGGGAGGTGTTCTTCGCTGACTCTCTCTCTCCATCCCCTCACCATCCTCTCTTTCATCTACAACCTCTACTTGTCCTCCTGTGGTTCTCCTCCCTCCAGCGCCGTCTCCCCTCCCCAGCCGATCTCGCTCCAGCTCAGTCGGGGAGTCTCTAGGTCTGGGTGGAGGGAGAGCAATGAGGGCCCTGGTGTCTCATCCCTCCTCATCCAACCCGAAGCTTCTCCCTTTCAACAGGGGAGAGACCGTCACCGTGCTGGTTCAGGAGCCTCGCAATGGCTGGCTGTATGGACGCACCGACGGCAGCCTGCGGTGGGTAGCTGAGGTAGAAGACATGTGTCCCACTCCTTCCAGTGGGACTTTATTTTGGAAAAATATGTATGATACTCAATGGGGTTGAGACAAATATTTCTTGATCCCATTTGAATTGTACTGTGAATAACGTGTACGTATGATGTCAATGATTTTGCAAGTCAAGAAAGTTGCATTTTGTCATATAACTGACAGCTTCAGGAAATCCTTCCTCTATGCTGCTGTCAGCCTGCTCAACAAATGATTCAATCATTCCCTTCATTCACTCATTCATTCATATGCAATAATAATATCAATGCGCACTGTATGATAACAATATTTAGAACTCAACCGTTCTGTTTAGCCTCTTGTTCTTACAGTATCCTCTTTGATGCTGTAATACTGTAAATCTCGTCACGTGGAACTAATAATTGATAATTATTCTATTATATCTTATAACTGTGAAAATATGTTATTATAACACACCCAAACATGTGGTAAGCGTCATTTCTCTCTGAAGCTGCCAGGCGGAAACCTCTGGTTCTGAAAGTGAAGCCAACGCTGATATGCCTTAAACTAAAGTCAGACTGCATGGAAGTCTTTGCTTTATTATCTCAGTAAACATTGTAAACATGAGTTCATGGTATCAATCTCTAGTTTCAAGTCTTCTTCAATACATGAAATGAAGAAGAATTGAAACTAGAAACTAAATGAATGACTTTTTGATAAACCATGGGATCATAACTTACTAAAGTAGGGCATGCTTTTCCCCGCAGTGCGACTATGACCTCACTACCACACTACCAATGCAATTAGATTAAGATTACTTAAAAACGTAGCTGTAAAGTTGACACCAGAAGCCAGATGGAGCCTGATCCAGTAAGGTCTCAGTGCCAGATCCACCCAGTCGCTCATTGGTTCTCTTTCCGGCTGATAAATAGAGCATGTATTTCACTCAGCAGTTTGAGTTGAGTCGTGCATTTTGATCTCAACAAAGCAACACAGATCAGGTGTCATTTTGTGCGATGACCACAAAAAAGAGCACTGTACACAGCTGACATAGACGTTATAAACACTCTACACTCTACATTTCAAGTCTGAAAAATGCAATATGTTGTGTGATAGAATGTTTTATAGTATATACTCCTGGTGCAAAGAGGATTTATAGAGTGTATTGTTTATTGTATCTGTCTTCTCTGCAATCCAGTCAGGGCTGGTTCCCAGCTGCCTATGTTGCCCCCGTCGAGGATTTCTACAACACTTTAGCAACAAGGTAGGAATTACTGTCAGTCTGCAGAGACTTTTAAAGGTTGATATTCAGGTCTGTAGGGTAGTGGCAACAATAATAATATTAATATTAATAATAATAATAATAATAATAATAATAATAATAATAATAACAATAATAGGGCCGGGACTTTAACGTGTTAATTAAGATTAATTAATTACACAAAAATTAACGCGTTAAAAAAATTAACGCATTTTAATCGCACTTATTTTTGCACCGCGGAACGTTTCTCACTGGATGAGTTTCAGGCGGACCGATTATACTGGAGCACCAACTAGCGTTCATGACTTCAGACAACAACAAACCACAGTGAACATGAATGAAGAAGCTGATGAGACCGCTTTGGTTGGCCCCGTGGATGGGAAATTTTGTTATGAAAAACGAACGGATGGAAGCGTCGATAAGAGCATGGTTGTGTACAAGCTATGCAACAAGGAATTTGCATATCACTGAACCACTGCACATCGAGCCTCAAGTATCACCTCAATGCAAAACATATAGCAGCTAGCGTGGACGCTAGGACCCACACCCAACCCGCACTCCACCAGATGCTATTGCTACACTTAATGGCAAAAATTGCACTGGTCTGTTGGACTTGGTTGGACAAAAATAAACAATATTTTGTTGCTTAAGCTTATGTATTCGGTCATTATTCAATGGTATACTAAAAATCCATGTGAAAAAAATTACTTCTCACTGTTCTCAGGTCAAATTTATATGCGATTAATTTCGATTAATTAATTACAAAGCCTCTAATTAATTAGATTTTTTTTCTTATACAGTCCCAGCCCTAATAATAATAATAATAATAATAATAATAATAATAATTGCTGGAAAGGAGGCTCCGGCCGATTGTCGAACCTAGGATTCAGGAGGAACAATGCGGATTCTGTCCAGGCCGTGGAACAGTTGACCAACTCTTAACCCTGGCAGGGTTGTTTGAGGGCTCATGGGAGTTTGCTCAACCAGTCTTAATGTGTTTTGTGGATTTAGAGAAAGCTTTGGACCGTGTCCCCTGGGATATGTTGTGGGTGGTACTGAGGGAATACGGAGTACCGGGGCCGTTGCTACAAGCCATAAGGTCCTTGTATGAACAAAATACGAGTTCTGTCCGCATTCTCGACACAAAGTCAAGCTTGTTCTCAGTGGGTGTTGGACTGAGGTTGTCCCTTGTCTCCCATCCTGTCCGTGATATTCATGGACAGGATCTCAAGGTGCAAGATTGCATCCTTGCTATTTGAAGACGTTGTTGTTCAAAGGGACCGTGGTTCTCCACCGGAAAACGGTTGAGTGAGTTGCTTCCCCAAGCGGAGAAGTTCAAGTATCTCAAGATTCACAGTAGTAGTATAAACTATAGTAGGCAAGGCAATGTTATTTGTATAGCACCTTTCAACAACAAGGCAATTCAAAATGTTTTACATAAAACATTAAAAGCATTGGAAATAAACACATAAAAAACAAGCAAATTAAATAAAAATAATAAATAAATAAATACAAGAATATCATAAATGAGGACCATTTGTATCAAAGGAATAGAAATTACAGTGCAGTATAAGGAGTTCATAAGTTGTATTGTTTACTGAAAGGCAGCGGCAAAAGAAAAGCCTTCAGTCTTGATTTAAAAGAGCTGAGATTTGCAGCAGACCTGCAGTTTTCTGGAAGTTTGTTCCAGATTTGTGGTGCGTAAAAACTCCATGTTTGGTTCGGACTCTGGGGACACAGCAGACCATCTGAGAGGTCTGGATAGTCTAGGAGTAGCTACGTTGTGATCGACTGTGTTGAATGCAGCACTGAGATCCAGTAATAATAAGACTGAAATTCTACCATTGTATGTGTTTAATATTACTACTACTGTTTATATTACTAATACTTTTAATACTACTACTATTGCTGATATTAATAATCTAGGTGTTGCATATGAATACACGGGTCATTCCGTGTCATTTCATCAAATTTCTGAAAATCTTCCCACCTGACCATCTCAGAATGTCCTGAAAAAATTCAAGTACAAGGACACACTTGTTAATAGGAAAAATCCAAAATATTAGGTCTCTACTGTCAACAGTTTTCTCATGAAACATCATTGAATGAAGGGTAGTTTAGACGGTTTTTGGCATCATGCTCTGAAAAGCAATTTTTAAACAGCAATATCTGGAAAAATATCTCACGTGTGGCCTTCAAATTTTCTACAGTGTATATCTGTTACTAATAGCCTCCAGACATGAAATATCAGGGGTGTAGCTCAATGATAACCTAGTATGGTATGTACTTAAAATGTGGCTTGTTGAAATAAAGTAGTACATTTGAAGAGTGGCTGAGCTCCCATTTTTGCAGATAAAAGACTTCTATCACTTCTGCCTCTATCTCTGGTGTTGGCTTAAACATTCTACAAAATATGGTCTCTCTTAGATGATCAGTTTCACAGATATTAACGCTCAAAAATGGAAGTAAACACATCTTTGCCCAACTTCAGAGTCATATTCCAAAAAAAGTATCAGGTCCAAACTTACATTTTTTGAAAGATCATATTCTTGGTAAAATCATATTAAAAAATCGGGAGGGTGTTTTGCCTCATTTTGTTGCAGTGATTTTTTAAAATCCTGATATTGGTGGGGTTTTTGTGGACAGTTTTGGTACTGCATGTCCTAACAGCCCACTAGTAAACATCACAGGAGGGCAATTCAATTGTGTTTTTTACCATTTACCAAAGACTTACATGTGACTAAATGCTACTGATAAATTTAGCCTTACGAAAACATTAAAATGTAGGACAGTTGTAGTTACAGATGCAATAAGTCCTTGGATGTGAGTTAAACATGCTGAAAGCAGCTTTTAATGTCTTAAACCATGAATAAACATGATAGCATAATATTGAAGAGTGTACATTTTGTCATACTAGTATATAAATTACACAACCAAAATAAAATAATGATCTTAATTTGAGCCTAAAGATTTTACATTACAGTAGAAAAGTCTCCAAAGTTTGATATTGAATAACAGTTTGTCTCTATGCTCACTATGAGGGATCACACATTTTTCATCTTTTAGATCCAATTCCTTCATCACATTCATTAATTTGGCAGTCACTTTACAAATTGTCTAATGTACATCTCTGCTCTGTTGTGCTCATCTTTTTTGATGGCATACATGCGCCCAGTTTCTGTAGAGAGAACGTCAAATCTTGCAATTCTATGCTGCAGTGCACATTGCACATGTCTTCTCTTCTTGGCCAGTAGAAACTCTTGGCAGGGCCATGTGGGTGCATGAACTGAACCAGTACATCTTCATCTTGAACATCAACATGATACTTCCTATCCACCATTTCTGATCATACACAAAACTCACATATTGTCTCATAGTGAGCATAGAGACAAACTGTTATTCAATATCAAACTTTGGAGACTTTTCTACTGTAATGTAAAATCTTTATGCTCAAATTAAGATTATTATTTGATTTGGTTGTGTAATTTATATACTTAAAGTATGACAAAATGTACAGTCTTCAATATTATGCTGTTTGTTCATGGTTTAAGACATTAAAAGCTGCTTTCACCATGTTTAACTCACATTCAAGGACTTATTGCGTCTACAACTGTGCTACATTTTAATGTTTTCGTGAGGCTACATTTATCAGTAGCATTTAGTCACATGTAAGTCTTTGGTAAATGGTAAAAAACACAATTGAATTGCCCTGCTGTGATGTTTACTAGTAGAATATTAGGACATTAGGGCAGTACCAAAACCGGCCACAAAAACCCCACCAATATCAGGATTTTAAAAAATCACTGCGACAAAATGAGGCAAAATTACCAAGAATATGATCTTTCAAAAAATGTAAGTTTGGACCTGATACTTGTTGTCAGTTTTTTGGAATATGACTCTGAAGTTGGGCAAAGATGTGTTTACTTCCATTTTTGAGCGTTAATATCTGTGAAACTAATCATCTAAGAGAGACCATATTTTGTAGAATGTTTAAGCTAACACCAGAGATAGAGGCAGAAGTGATAAAAGTCTTTTATCTGCAAAAATGGGAGCTCAGCCACTCTTCAAATGTACTACTTTATTTCAACAAGCCACATTTTAAGTACATACCATACTAGGTTATCATTGAGCTGCACCCCTGATATTTCATGTCTGGAGGCTATTAGTAACAGATATACACTGTAGAAAATTTGAAGGCCACACGTGAAATATTTTTCCAGATATTGCTGTTTAAAAATTGCTTTTCAGAGCATGATGCCAAAAACCGTCTAAACTACCCTTCATTCAATGATGTTTCATGAGAAAACTGTTGACAGTAGAGACCTAATATTTTGGATTTTTCCTATTAACAAGTGTGTCCTTGTACTTGAATTTTTTCAGGACATTCTGAGATGGTCAGGTGGGAAGATTTTCAGAAATTTGATGAAATGACACGGAATGACCCACACAGCCTTCAGGGGCAATTTGGCTTTCAGTATCTTGCCCAAACATTTTAATGCAATGTTCATAGCTTCTTACTCGTCAAAACCAGGAGTTGTTTTCTATTATTTATAATTCAAATATCAGCTCCTTGTCCTGTTATAATTCACTAAAAGAACCTATATGTTCCTTTGAGCCACAGCATGAACAGTCTGCTGGACCCCACTGACACCTACACTGACCAATCAGAGAGAAAGAGCTTTGGCGACGTCCCGCCCCCAGCCACACCCAACCGCAGAGCCTCTGTGGACATCCGGCCCAGCTCTCCTCTCCCTGAGAAAAGGCTGGAGTCGGCGTTGGAGTCCAAGACTAGTCAGACCAGGATTTACAATGATCAACTGCCTCCCCCCCCACCGCCTCCTCCCTCGAGTCACTACCTTAGAAGGAGCTCCACAGATTGTCGACCAGTCTCTCTCCTCCCTGACAGGAAGGCTGAGTCAGCATCTGATGTCCAGGTACCAGAGGTTTCATTCTGAAAAGTTTGTTTTTCTTGTGTTTCTTTGAAAGTCATCCTGGTACACTTATCGCTTGTTTTGGTTGTTCACGTTGCAATCCTCTCTTTTTCTTAGGCATCACCACATGGGCCACCTGAGAACCCCCTGTTTCCCAGGTAACCTCAGTGTGTAATGGTTAGTTGGCTTTCATTGTCCATTAAAGAGGCAGTGTGTCGGAATTACTCCCATCTAGTGGTGAAATTGTATTTTGCATTCAAACGAATAGTGCTCTCTAGCGCGTCGCTTTGTTGCAACTACGGTAGCTGTTATGTACCAAGAAGCTATGACAACATGTCATCCAATACCACTTCACCAGTAAGTAATTACTCCTGGAGCAAGATAGTGATTTATGTTGCCATGTTGATATTGGTTTAGTTTTGGTAGCCTTCCATTAGTAGCCTATAGCATCGGCTAACAACAAACACAAACAAATGTGACTAAAGCGCTTATATTGCTCTACAACACTGACTGTTAAAGGCAAGAGGTCGTCCACCACGGGCGAATAACAAAGCTCGGTAAAAGTGGCTCTCTGGGAGCTCCAGGGGGAACAGCGGGACGTGGGTGCGCCAGTATCCGAGATCTGTGCCCCACAGGCGAAAAAAAACAGTCAGTCAAAGTCACTGTCCACTTCAGGGGGGAGAGCCGGTCCTGCGCACGCACCCTACGTGTCTGGAAGCGCCTCTCGCTGATGTGATCTCCTTTCATTTACGCTGGCTCTGAACAAAATCGCGTTTAGATGTTTTGTCCCTCTCCGGCGGTTATAGTCTTCAAAATGGTGGAATGACATGGAAGCCTGCTGAGGACTTACCCGTCCAATGTAAATACAATTAAGAAATTCTTTGCTTACGAGGATAAATCAGATTATTGGCAGAGGTAATTATACACTTATGAGGACCTATTTATGAATGAAGATATTGATTGTAGCTAATAAATTACTTAAAATGTTACACACTGTCCCTTTAAGGATCAGCGATTCAGAAGTCAGTGTTGTATCTGGGATGTAATTTATCATTTTAAAATGATTGTAATTCTACACAGTGGTTGTTTATGAAATGTATAGTGATTTCACCACTACTGCATTTATTTATTCATTGAGGAAAATACAACACTTACATCCTGATTGTCAAAGGCATATAGCTCTCTATCCGGTCCTACATTTAACAATAAAAGCCTAGACACATGTTGACCAGAGGAACTTAAATTCACTCACAGCATTTCAACAAGAGGCAATTCGTCAAAATAGTTAATATTATGTTTTTATTACATAAAAATATGTCTGTATGTCTCGGGTATACTAAGAATAAAGGAGGTATGGACCCAAATGCAGATAAATGATAAAAAAAAAAAGCTTTATTTAAATAATAAGCTAACAAAAAACATAGTCCAAATCCACCAGGTAAACAGAACTCACAAACAGTAATCCAGAAAAACACCAGTGAGAGGCTGGACATATCAGGGGGGTATTCCAGAAGGCTCAACCAACTCTGAACCTAACCCTGAACTCTGAGTTGACCAACTCTGGGATGGGCAACTCTGAGTTTAGCACTGTCGCCTCAAAGCGAGGGGGTCCTGGGTTCGATTCCCGGGTTCCTTCTGTGTGGAGTTTGCTTGTTCTCCCCGTGTGAGCGTGGGTTCTCTCCGGGTTCTCCGGCTTCCTCCCACAGTCCAAAGACATGCAGGATGGGGATAGGTTCATTGATGACTCTAAATGTGTGTGAGTGTTTATGAAGAAAACGAGGTCATTCTTAGAAGGCGGACCAACATAACTGCATAAAAGAAATACATGCATGTGATGCGTATCACACATTTACTGCCTGACGTAATACGTATAACTGAATGAAACAGTCGTTTGATCTAAAGGTGATAAGTCTTTATTTTCAGGCTCACAGAGCGACACTGTGATGTAACGGTTAGCAACGATGCCTACGGTGCAGGCGACAGAGGTTCACCTCCGTGGTTCATGAAGTGGAGGCCTCGAGGGATGCTTGACCTGGCTAAGGAGGCCTGGGAAGAGCAACCATCCCACCACAGATCAGTCATCAAGCATGTAGTAACGATGCAGCAACGAATGTCCCAGGTATGGCACCTGGTTCGAGAACACATGCAACAGGCCCAGCTGGCACAGTCCAGAGTGTATAACCACGGTGCCCAGGTCTGAGAATTCCAGCGAGGAGACAAGGTAATGGTCTTGATACCTACGAATGAGTGCAAATTCCTCGCCAAATGGCAGGGCACCTATGAAGTAACTGAGCAGGTCGGCCCAGTGAACTACAAGGTCCGACAGTCAGGCGGAAGCATGAGCAAAGGTATCATGTCAACCTCTTTAAACGTCACCTTCCAGTTCATGTCCTCTCTGCCCAGGTTAAGTCCTCTGTTCAGCCCGAAGTAAAAGTGGGAAGTCAGGTGTCCCCCCACCAGAGCCAGGAAGTGAGACAGTTGCTGCACCGGAACGGGACGTGTTTTCAGACACCCCTGGACGAACGTCAGTCATAGCCCACGACATTGTGATGGAGTCGGGCAAGAAAGTCTGACTACGACCATACCGCATCCCTGAGGCCCAACGGGAAACCATCAAGACAGAGGTGAGGAGAATGTTGGAATTGAGGGTTATCGAGGAGTCCAACAGCTCTTGGTCTAGTCCTAGTTCCCAACCTGATACCTCCACACGATTCTGCAATGATTTCCGCAAGTTGAATGAAGTTTCACTGTTGGATGCTTACCCAATGCCCAGAGTTGACGAGCTTCTATAGAGGTTGGGGCCAGCTCGGTTCATTAGCACCCTAGATCTAACCAAGGGATATTGGCAGGTGCCTCTGACCCCTCAGGCCAAGGAGAAGGCGGCCTTCTCTACCCCGGAGGGTCTGTTTCCATATACAGTCATGCCATTTGGGGTCCACGGAGCCCCAGCCACCTTTCAGCGCTTGATGGATAAAATCTTACGGCCTCATCGGGCCTGTGCCGCAGCATACTTAGCAGCACCTGAAAGGACCATCTAATTTGGTTGAAAAGGTACTGGAACCCCTCAGGGACGCTGGCCTGAAGGCCAAAGCGACCACGTGTTGTGTGGCTTTGGAGGAGGCAGACTATCTGGGGTAAACCGTAGGGCGGGAAATATAAAGCCCCAAGTAAGGAAGATGGATGCCATCGCGACCTGGCCACAGCCACAGACCAAGAAGCAGGTGAAACATTTCTGGGGTTGGTGGGATATTACAGACAGCTCATACCGAACTTTGCGACTGTTGCAGCCCCCCTGCATGAACTGACTCAAAAAAGTCTCCCCAACCAGGTGAAGTGGACGCCGGCTACAGAAGCAGAAGCTGCCTCTGAGTCCCTATGACGGGCCCTCTGTGGGGAACCAGTCCTATTAACTCCAGCTTTCTCTAAGCCCTTTCTGTCACAGACAGATGTGTCAGAAATTGGCATTGGGGCGGTCCTGTTCCAAGTCCAGGATGGAGCGGAACACCCCATCATCTACATAAGCTGGAAACTCTTGGATCACGCGAGGAGCTACGCAACTGTGGAAAAGGAGTGTCTGGCTGTCAGGTGGACAATGGAGGAACTGAAATATTATCTGAGGGGCAGGAAATTCATCCTAGTTACACACCCCACTAAAATGGATGGCAGTTAACAAGGAGAAAAATGCTTGTGTAACCCGATGGTTTATGGAACCTCAGAATTTCCAGTTCCAGGTGGAACATCGGCCCGGGAAGCGGCATGGCAATGCAGATGCCTTGTCCAGGAGGGAGGACTGTTTATGGACCGGTGCTCCCTGCAGGGGCTTGGAGCTGGGGAGAGGGGTATGTGGCACACCAGTGCCCCGGCTGAGGGGGAAACACCCTCACCACCATGGGCAGAGGCCCTTCCCACAACGCAGGCCACTGGGGAAAGTCTTGGCTGGCCAATATTTACCCAATTACCTGCTCACAGTCTGGGAGGACAGCAACAGCTGACACCGACCTCAGCTGATTAGAGCTGAGGGAAGCCACCCAGGGGTGGCTCATCAGGCTGATTTGACAGGCTTTGTTTTAAGCAGGAACAGGCAGAGAGGAGCGAGAGGGGACGCTTCAGCAGGAGCTGAAGTCTAGCTGGACAGAGGGACGAATAGCGAAGTTTATTCAGCGAGAACTACTACCCCAGACTGGGAGGAATTTAAGTTGTTTTTCGCCACTAACCCGCTGCTACTTTCTTTTGGAAAATAAAACTATATTTTTTGGACATTGCACCTTGAATGTTGTTCACTCATTTCCAATGGTTGGTTGAACTCACCTTGACCTAGGCCAGGCATGTCACATAAGGCACATTATTTTAATCATATTTCACATATTAAACAGTAAATATAAGTGTTATTTCAACACAGAAATGTCCTTAGGTTCAGGAGGAGTGCATGTGCAGGGCTGGATATTCTTGGAATTCCTTGAATTCAATAATGCAACGATACTTTTTCGATAATTAAACCTCAACTTAATGAGTAGATCAACTCTGTCTCTATAAATGACTGCATCCTGACTTCAGCTCATCTATCTACTATATTTAAAATAGCTTATTATGTAGGCCTAATCATGAAATCCATCCATCCCTTCATCGTCTACCACTTACCCTGTATTCAGGGTCACGGGGGGGCTGGAGCCGATCCCAGCTGTCATTGGGCGAAGGCAGGGTACACCCTGGACAGGCTAATCATGAAATGACAGTTGATAATATTAACATCCTGTCATTGTAAATGATAAGAAGTATTAGTTCATTGTTACATACACAGTACATATAAATGGCTATTTTGTGGAGTCTGGTGCAGTGTTCTCTCCACATGGGATGCACCGGGGCTACATGACATCACTTCCTACTAACTACGCAGAAAGCAATGAGGATTTGATTATTCTCTGGTTTATCTCAGTTAAAAACATAATCTGTCGGCATGTAAGCCTGTCGTTACTACATTACCTTCTCTCCACCGGTCTGTCCTCTTTATCAGCAGTGTATGAATACAGAGGACATACTGTCCATACTTACTATACTGGATCACATAAATGATAAATGTTTGTCTTGTTTTCCACCGAGCAACTACAGTAAAGCTCTGAAATGAGGGAAATTTTTCCTCACATCAGAAAAAAGACCACCAATCTCCACGGTCCAACTGTTGCACAGCTGTTATTTTTTTCAAGAAGCGAGATGGTCAGAGAATCTCCCTCCCTGCTGGATGACTCCGTTTATTTTCATTTTGTGAATTATCGCAACATATACGTATTAACAAACACATCGGACTCAGTGTGCAAGGTTTCTGTGCGTAAACATTTTCTCTCTTGACCCGCTCCGGACCCACTCTGGACCCGGAAGTCCTGGAGCTCCCGGAGAACGACATTTACCGAGCTTTGTTTATCCGCCGAGGGTGGATGTCCCGGTACCAAAAATAAACCAATGAATATATGGCAACATAAATCACTATCTTGCTCGAGGAGTAATTACTTATACATGCTCACGTTTGTTTGAAATATCAACCTCATCACCTGAAAGAATACTGGTGAAGTGGTATTAGATGATGTTGTCATAGCTTCTTAAATAACGACTACCATTGTTGCAACAAAGTGATGCGCTGGAGAGCACTATTCGACTGAATGCAAAATGCAATTTCACCACTAGATGGAAGTAATTCCTACAATTACCTTTAATTGTGTCTTTAAATGATTTTTGCAAATGTTAAGTGACTATGTCATCAACATTAAGGTGCAGATGCATGTATGTGTAGAAGCACATTTGTTTCATGCTTGCAGGGCATTATAGTGGAGCGGCTAAGTGCTTATTTTTGTCAGAATCTTTCAGTTGATGATACAAGCGTGAAAATTGGCATGAGCAGTCTCCATGGGTCACTTGCCAAGAAAACTGTCCGAGACATTTGAAATTTCAAGATGGCGGCCATTTTTCAAGATGGCCGACACCTTAGTGGATCAGTTAAGTGATATAATGGTTTATTTGGTGATACAAGCATGGAAATTGGCATGAGCAGTTTCTGTGGGTCACTTGGTAATAAGCCACCCACAGCTACTTGAAATTTTTGAGATGGCGGCCATTTTTCAAGATGGCCACCACCTAAATGGAGCAGTTAAGCCATATAAATACTTAGTTACTAACACAAGCATGCAAATTGGTATGAGCACTCTCTAAGGGTTGCTTGACAAGAAAACATTCCCAGCCCCTCAAAATTTCTATTTTCAAGATGGCCGCCCCCTGGATCCTGAAAAGATTAATTTGGATGCAGTAGCCCTGTGTAGTCATGAAGAGGCAGACTCAGCAAATGTCCCTCTGCAGTGGAAGATAAGTGACCTGCAAGCTTTGGAGAGATTTGTTGTGCTAATGTATGACAGGTCCAGCGATGTCACAACTGTGAACGAGGCCAGGCTTGATCTCTTTGCCAGAAAGCAAAGACAATATGACTTGATCCCACCAACTCAAGCAGCACTGTAAGAACACGCCAAACGTGCTTCTTATGAAGCTGGATACATGTGGGGACAGGCATTGAAGCGACATCCACAAATGCCAAGCCCATCCAACTGGGGATGGGTGGAACAGGATGAGGAGTGGAAAGTCTTCTGGACTCCACTGCCACCTATTGCGGAGAGTTGTTGGGAGTTGACCAAATGATCACCACATCGAATTGAAATTTCAAGAAGCCATTTTTTAGGATTACTACCACCTGCCATGTGGATCTTTAAATGAGACTTTTTCTCATAGAAATGTATTGGGTTCCTCAAAAGGCTCTATCAAGAGAGGTTGTTTGACTGTGTTTTGTCCGATTCCTCGCCCACGACCTGTCCAGTTTGGTAAAACCTGTCAGGAGTTGCCTCCCACCGGCAAAGCTCTTTCAAGGTTCACTGAGGTACACAAGCTCCCTTACCACGACAAGGTAACAGTCACAAGGGAGTTTTTTTTTAAAGTTTTTTGTTTTAACAGCCATTACATTTTTAAAATAAATACTAAGGGATGGGTAAACAAAAAATAAGATTAATAAATTAGCACAGTTGTGGTGCTGAACGAACAGTGCCCCAAAATAATAATTGAGCAATGGCTAATACTGAATGACAATAAGGACAGATCCAGAGGCAACAGCAGCTCTGGCTGACACAGCCACAGAACCATGACAAACAGAAAGTATATCAAACAATACTAAGGAACTAAACTGAAAATGTGCTTCACTGTTAGATATAGGCAGTGGAAGCAATGCTACAAAGTAACAACTGAAAATTTCACAGTAATAGGCTGGTGACAAAGTAAAACATGATGTGCCGATATGGCAAGGTGAAGCCGAGCCATAGGCCTACACCTGAAAACACAGAGGACAACAGGGAATAACTCTGGCAAAAGAAACATGCAAATAGGTTCTAGCAGGGGCAACTACATAGGCATTAGGGTTGCACATCTCTTTGTGATAAACGGTTCGATATGCATCTAGATACACAGGTTACGATTCGATTCAAAAACGATATCCTTTATCACAGACCGATTCGATTCAAAAACGATATCCTTTAATTACAGACCGATTCGATTCAAATCGATTCCATACTGTGTAAGAACGATACGATTCGATTCTACGGTTAATATTTGTTGTAGATATTTTATAAAATAAAGAAGCCGATTCTATGAAAGTGACAGTACAATAGTTTCTTTTCAAATATGTAAAATACCACATATCCCCAAGCATTGTGGCTGTATGGCACTGGCAAAAAAAAAAAAAAAAAACAGAACAACAAAATCACATGTCAATGTATTTATTTTTAGACATGGACCAAAAAAAAGTCTGTGCTGCGGCCGCCTCTTGTGGCGCAAGTTGAGACACAAGCGATCGACATTCAAAGCCGTCCGTCTCTCACGTGCCGTCGTGGAGTGCCTGCGGTCACACGGCAGCGTCGCAGCCGCCTACCTGTGCTGCGCCGGCCTCTCCACCTCCACCTCCTCCATGTTCCGTGTTGTCCCTTGTTTATAACTCATACCAGCTAGCCAGCTACGGCGTTTCACGGGCAGCTTCAGCTCTCGCGTTGTTTTAGAGACGCTGGCGTAATGCCGCCCATAGATATGATGCCGCCAACCGCTTCAAAGTCTTGCGATACCCGATCCATGACTCCGTAACCGATTCATCTAGGAATTCATTGATAATTCGTATCGATTGAGTAGGCTGCTACCGATGCAGCCGTATCTCTCACTTGTTGAACCGAATATCCGGTCGCATCGGTTTATCGTTTACAACCCTAATAGGCATGTGCAACCTAAGTCCATATCTGAAGCACTTACACCTTCAAGTACATGCCTTGGTGCAACCACATTTGGTCAACTCCCAACAACTCTCCGCAATAGGTGGAAGTGGAGTCCAAAAGACTTCCCACTCCTCATCCTGTTCCACCCATCCCCAGTTGGATGGGCTTGGCATTTGTATTTGTCGCTTCAATGCCTGTCCCCACATCTATCCAGCTTCATAAGAAGCAAGTTTGGCATGCTCTTTGAGTGCTGCTTGAGTTGGTGGGATCAAGTCTTATTGTCTTTGCTTTCTGGCAAAGAGATCAAGCCTGGCCTCGTTCACAGTTGTGACATCGCTGGACCTGTCATACATTAGCACAACAAATCTCTCCAAAGCTTGCAGGTCACTTATCTTCCACTGCAGAGGGACATTCGCTGAGTCTTTCAAATGTTTTTGAGACCTCATCACACACGTCTCATGTTTTCCAGGCAGACTTCTTTGATTTGCCAGGATGACACAATGTCACAACCACTGAAGGCATGGAAGAAGAGGATACCACGTGTTTTCTCTGGTCCTATGGCTGAAACCACCTCATGTATTGGGATCCATCTTGTCTTCTCTCCTTTGCCAAAAGTCACCCACATTTTGTCAAGGCCAAGTTGCATCAAAGAGGGCATAACAGATGTGGCTATGATTACAATGTGTGTCATTGGCATCGATCAACAGGGATTTGTGTTCTTGTTTCACTGCATGCTGGGCATGAAGGAAGATATGTGTGTCTGTCTCTTCATGACTACACAGGGCCACTGCATCCAAATTGATCTTTTGAGGATCCAGGGGGCGGCCATCTTGAAAATATAAATTTCAAGTGGCTGGGAGTGTTTTCTTGTCAAGCAACCCTTAGAGACTGCTCATACCAATATGCATGCTTGTATCACCAAATAAACCATTATATCACTTAACTGTTCCACTAAGGTGTCGGCCATCTTGAAAAATGGCCACCATCTCAAAATTTGAAGTAGCTGTGGGTGGCTTATTGCCAAGTGACCCACAGAAACTGCTCATGCCAATTGTCATGATTGTATCACCAAATAAACCATTAGATCACTTAACTGTTCCACTAAGGTGTCGGCCATTTTGAAGAATGGCCGCCATCTTGAAATTTCAAATGTCTCTGACAATTTTCTTGTCAAGTGACCCATGGAGACTATTCATGCCAATTTTCATGCTTGTATCACAAATTGAAAGATTGTAGCACTTATCTGCTCCACTAGTATTGTGTTTTCAAAATCAACTATCTTATCTAGTTATTTTCTTTACACAGTTATTTCTGAGTTTCTCAAAATGTTGTACTGAGGAGGAAATGATTATCAGCCTTCAAAAAGGACATTAGTTGAACCACAGCTTTTAAACCAATACATATTCACATTTAGAACAATGGAGAAACTCTGAAGCGTCCTCACTACACACACTATCTTCTGGTCTGGTGTTAGTTTCCCAACCGAGACTGTGATGAGTGGTGTCGGCAGAAAGCAGTTCAGTCAGCGTGTAACATTGTTGCTAATCTTTTTGTTTCAGAGGGACAAACCCGTTTGCCACCGTGAAGCTTCGCCCCACGACGACCAATGACAGATCAGACCCTCAGATCCACTGATGCAGGCAGGCTTTTGTTTCTGAGGCTGCCGGACCAGGTTCTGAAAGCAGGATGTAATTGTTAAATGTTTCAGGACAATGTATTGACGTCTCTGAAATTTGAAGCGTTTGAGTCACAGATGCAGAGGAAGGTTTTTTTGTTTTGTGTTGGATAAAAGATTTTTCTTGCACCAAGAGTGATACTGTAGATACTGATTTGATGATGTTTGTTGATTTAAAAGATTAATTCTTCAGGTCCAGAAAGTTTCAGTGTGTCGTAAGTGTGTCGCCATATCAATTAGGTTAGTTTCAAACCACTCAATGAACTACATCTCTGGTCTCACACAATGTACGTCACAAACACAACTGTTAGCTTGGCTAGCTAGTTAACTAACTTTGCTACGTTCCATCACAAATGTAACGTTATCTTAGCTGATGTGATTTATCCAGTGACTCTTTTTATGAGCAGGAAGAGAAAGAAGGAGAGAGACCTGTTGTTAGTGTGAGTAACGTTACATCCTGGTACCCAACACACAGAGAGACCTGTTGTTATAGTAACGTTACATACTGGTGCCCAACACACAGAGAGACCTGTTGTTATAGTAATGTCACATCCCAGTACCCAACACACAGAGAGACCTGTTGTTAGTGTGAGTAACGTTACATCCTGGTACCCAACATACAGAGAGACCTGTTGTTAGTGTGAGTAACGTTACATCCTGGTACCCAACACACAGAGAGACCTGTTGTTATACTAACGTTACATCCTGGTACTCAACACAAAGAGAGACCTGTTGTTATAGTAACGTTACATCCTGGTACCCAACACACAGAGACACTGTTGTTATAGTAATGTTACATCCTGGTACCCAACATACAGAGAGACCTGTTGTTATAGTAACGTTACATCCTGGTACCCAACACACAGAGAGACCTGTTGTTAAAGTAACGTTACATCCTGGTACCCAACACACAGAGAGACCTGTTGTTATAGTAACGTTACATCCTGGTACCCAACACACAGAGACACTGTTGTTATAGTAACGTTACATCCTGGTACTCAACACACAGAGAGACCTGTTGTTATAGTAACGTTACATCCTGGTACCCAACACACAGAGAGAACTGTTGTTATAGTAACGCTACATCCTGGTACCCAACACACAGAGAGACCTGTTTTTATAGTAACGTTACATCTTGGTACTCAACACACAGAGAGACCTGTTGTTATAGTAACGTTACATCCTGGTACCCAACACACAGAGACCTGTTGTTATAGTAAAGTTACATCCTGGTACCCAACACACAGAGAGACCTGTTGTTATAGTAACGTTACATCCTGGTACCCAACACACAGAGAGACCTGTTGTTAAAGTAACGTTACATCCTGGTACCCAACACACAGAGAGACCTGTTGTTATAGTAACGTTACATCCTGGTACCCAACACACAGAGAGACCTGTTGTTATAGTAACGTTACATCCTGGTACCCAACAACACACAGAGAGAACTGTTGTTAAAGTAACGTTACATCCTGGTACCCAACACACAGACAGCGTAGCTTCAGAGTGACATCACTAACCACACTTCATTTATTATTTAATAATACATAAGTAAGTAACAGTAAAGTAAATAAATAAGTAAACAGTAAAAATATAAATATAAAAATACAATCGAGACATCACTTACCACACTTTTGGGCGTGTCATCTTTATAATGATGTATTTTCAGTTTTACTACAAAATTATACTTTCTAGATGTGTAGAAATATATTTTAAATTGACTAACATAATGGGCCCTAGTTTCGTGGCGCAGTGCAGGGCGGCGCAGGGTGGCGGAGCCGGCGTAATGCAAGTTTCGACCCATGCAGCCTTGCGCACGGTCAGTTTGGCAGTTTGGTGGATCGCCTGCGCCAAGATGGGTGTGGCGGCGCAGCAGGGGGAGTCATCACAGATTCAGCTTGGCGTAGTGAAAGTTTCGTGGCAAAAAGCCTCGCCGAGACTGCACTGAAAGCTCGCCAGCTGAAACCTGGTCTACTCTCGGCGCAAGGCGCAAATAAAGTCCATTCATTCAAGGCGAATCACAGCTGGCGGAGTGGAAGTTTGGCTGACGGCCCGCAGTGCGTACACGTCACCGAGACCTCACAGGCAGGTTTCCACAGTTCCAGGCACATTTAAATGCAATAAATATTCACAACATACACTATTTAATGCAACTAATTGAATCAACACGTGAATTTATATCTATATAGATTGTCCCGTCACATCTGACGTCAGATCAAAGGCGGATGGCACGCGTAACGGAAACTCAGCCTGTCGGACCAAAACATCTCCCTCTCTCTCTCCTGTTTTTTATAATATCGGCATTGTTATTATTATGATACGCGCGCACAGCGCGTGATGCGCGTGGTTGGAGCGGCAGCGCTGCTTCTGTCATCGGGTTGTCAAGTGACGGATCTTACACTGAACCTCCCCTAACGCATTAAAGGTGAGGAGAGGAGCTCATTTGATTGGTGACAGTGTTGCCAGGTGAGAAATGTAGGATTATCGTACCAGAGAAATAAAATTATCGTATTTTGAGGGAAATTATCGTACACCCGTCATAACCAAAATAACAAGTCTATTGATGCGCTATAGTCACTCTAGTGTTGAATAGCGTCTAACATGTTCACTCATTTTCAGCGCTTCTTCTTCCAGACTGGCTCTGCTTCTTCTTAATTTTTTATTTTTTTTCCTCACTCATGGGGCGGGCGCAGCGGACTATTCAGCCAATCATGGCCGTTGTTCTGAGGCAAACGCATCACTCGTAGCTCACATTTAGAAAAGCACGATTAGCTGGAATTTCCAGCCAATCATGAAACAGATGCCTTCAGATTCACAAAAAAACTCAGACAGACAGTTGCGACAGGCTGGTTACAACCAATTACAACCACACATTCACGGAATGGTGAAATTATCGTATTTCTGATCTTTTTTGGGATTAATGATCGTACATCGTACAGAGGGCAAAATTGTCGTACAAATAGGATAATTATCGTACACCTGGCAACACTGATTGGTGAAGATCTGAATCGGCTGTATTAATCCCAGTCCACGCCTCGTCTCCTCCTCGTCTCCCACTCACGCCTTCTTCTCCTCCCTCTTTCCCACTTGCGCGGGTGGGCGAGACGGGAGGTGTGCCTGCGCAAGCCCGCGCGGTGCACGAAACTTGCAAAGTCCAGGCGGACACACCCCGTCGGCGTGGCGCAGGTGCGCTGAGAGCTGACTGCGCCTGGTCTACGAAACTAGAGCCCCATATGTGTAATTCATGGTACAACAGCTTTATTTCTTAGAGTCAGGTGAGCTATCCGTATGCTAAATATGAAGCAGTCAGCAGCTGGTTAGATTCCCATAAACACGGGAAACTGGCTGAACCCAGACGCAACCTCAGATTCTGAAAGTGAAGCCAATCCTGAAGTGCCTCAAACTTGCCTTCTCTATGCTGGCCATCAGGGGGTGACTCCTCTGGTTGTAAAAAGAAGTCTGATTGTATAGAAGTCTATGAGAAAATGGCCCTACTTCTCTCTTGATGTATTATCTCAGTAAACATTGTAAACATGAGTTTATGGTCTCAATCTCTAGTTTCAAGTCTTCTTCAATCCATCATGATGTTCATTTAGTACATTGTGGTCCATTTAGAGTCAAACAGACCAGAAAGCAGGGGATGCTTTAGGGGTGGGGCTTCCTGCTGATTGACAGGTCGTTACCACGCTACCAATGCAAATAGCTACTTAGATGACTTTAACACTTTGCTGTAAAATTGACATTGAATTGTGAAGCTAACTTTGTTCGCAGCTTCACACCAGAATCCAGATAGATCCAGATCCAGTAAGATTGTTGTAGTCCACAAACCAATAGGGGACATCACAATGACGTCCTTTTCTGATACACAGTCTATGGAGGAAACGGATCAAATGTGTATTTGTTAGCTCTGGACAGTGCAAGGCTGTTTCCCTGTTTCCAGTCTGCATGCACAGATATGTTAACCTGACTGAGGGAGTGTTCAGCATATAGACTTGCCTGATATCAATCTTCTAATCTAAATAAGGCAAGCAAAGCAAATAACTGTATTTTCCAAAATGTTGAACTCTCCTTTAAGCTGATAACAACATGTGTTTTCATTAAACTGTCACATGTCTTGTGAAACAGATCTGTCTTGACCCATCTGTACAATCCGTTCAAATCTAACTTTAAAAACTCATCTTATATTTGCTCATAAATACAATATGATATAATGGATCTCTCACCTTGTGATTTTCCAGTTCTGATCCTGTTCAGTGTGTTATATTTTGTGATTTGAAAGTTTTCTGTCCTCTGTGAGTAACAATAAGTAAAGAGACATTTATTACTCAAGTTTTTGTTTATTAATTACTCACTCATTTCTTACTTACAGAGCTTTGGTCTCTTCACAGCTCATATCATTTTATTTTCTCCATCATGTGATTGGAGGAGGAGATGAAGGAAGGTGGATGAGGAGGAAGAGGAGTGGGAGGAAGATATGTGAACATCTAGAATAAAAACCATTGAGACAAAATGCACAATCTGAAATACACACAAGAATTAAATTAATATTAAGAAGTCTTCATAACATCTACAGCACTAGCACCACCTAACTATCTTTATGAAATCATCCAGAAAGATTCTTAAACCCATACAGCATGTGATTAAATATATAAATATATTTATAAAATGAAAAATAACACTGCTGCCTGTTATGTTTCTGCTCATGGTGGGCTGCTTCTGTCATGTTCAGTAGGGAGCAGGCCAGGTCTGACTTCTTCTGTGGGGTCCAGAGGAAAGTCACAGGAGTTTGAAGGTGGCAGATACAAATCATGAATGCAGGTACGAAGAGGAGGAGGAGGATGAGGAAGAATGGGGATATTCAGCTATCCCCTACTCATGCACCAAGACCTCAAACTCTGAAAAAGAAAACAGTTGCACAAATGATGATCTATATATTCTACATGTTGGCAACAGATCCATTGAGGAGACCAACATTGAATTGATCCTACTAGCATATAGTATGTGTTTAAGATCCTCTTTCAAAACATGCGGTTGCACTTCATTTTTTATTGTCACAGTTGCAGAATAGAAAAAGGGACCAAAATGCAGACAAAACGGGAGGGAGGTAAATTAAACATAAAATGAGCTTTAATTACAAAAGCTGATACAAAACCAACAGGGAACCAAACACCTGGATAGCATGAGGAACGTATACCCAAGACCGGAATAAAGGGCTGATCAAATGGAAATGTGTCGCAAGAAATGCACCAAGCAAAAACGAAATACCATTGAAATTGTTTTCGATGGTATGGCATGAACTTATTCTTCTTGCACCACACATCATATCATTTTTCTAACGGTTAAAATATGAAAACATTCATAACTTTTCAGCAGCAGGTGCAGTCGGACCACTCGTCAATGCCAAACTTGGCAGCAAATCAAATCAAGCCAGAGGCAGCTTGATGCAGGTAGGTAGATGTGTGAGGAATGGACAATTCAAGGGTGATATTAGTGGCATTATTATTTCACAATCTTTTGACGGTCTTTTTTCCCCTCCTCTTCATCCAACAGCAGAGCAACATCAGGAGATCCATGTCTGCTTGAATCCAGATTCAAGCAGACATTCAGAAGCGTTTTAACAAAGAGATTCCGTGGTAAACACATGGTGAGGAGTCACGATAGCACCATTTATAAAGAACTTTGGTTTGCAGTGTAGCACGGCAACGGGGTCTCCTTGTACAGAAGCATCCCGGCGTATTGGACCAGAGAGGGCGTGACATGGAACATGACAAGGCTGATGGTGGTGTGATGTATTAAATAAGCGTTGGAAATATGATTAGCTCTAGTGAAAGGTGAACTTTTAATGTTGTGCATATTTACACGACTCTTCAAGTTGCTGTGCATCATATACATGTTGATGATACAATGGCGGGCTCGTGTGAGTAACTACCGCCTTTCTATCTTCTTCGGATTAACGTTGTGAGCATGTTAAATCCTCTGGTGCCGGGTCGCCTAATAACACGCCTTCAAGACGCCACCTTCTTTCGGCTTCCCAGCTCACTCTGTTCACAAAAAGCTTGTCTCGCCTCGTTTCTCCTCTGTTGTAGCTCTGAGACGACCTCCGTTGGTGTCTACCGGCCGGCCAGCCAGTCAGCCAATAAGCCCCGGAGACGGAAATAGGTCAGTCAGCTGGTTTGGCAATTATTTATCTCTTGCAGTTGACTACTGTACATATTGTTTTTCCAAAATAAGATCCCATGGCGGTCCACAGGAAGGGGCAGGACTTAATCTTTCTATGGACCTCCTAAATCTATGCAGTGTTCCTCCACTTTCTCACCATCAATGCCGATCTTGCCGTCTCCATCCTTGTCTGCAGCTTTGAGGAATGCTGATGTCTCAGAGTCGGTCAGATCTCTACCCTCCTTAGAAAAGCCCTTCAGTACAAACCTGAGAGAAAGTACAGCATGTGGCAGAAAAGCATCAGTTTGAATGAACACATGACTCAGACGTTATGCAGTGTGTTATTTCAACACAGTTTCAGCAGTTTGTGTAACAGTCATCTATTGGTTGCCTGCTGAGGGAGACACATTATCCAATGTTTTCGCATCCCAGTCATCTTCCTTTTGTGCCAACATAACAAGCGGTATGTTGGACAACAAGAGAAGTGTTTGGTTTAAGCAACTAAACCTCTTTGTTATAGATTTAGCAACAAAAAAATGTTAGGTTTCAGCAATAATAAAAACATTAGGTTTAGAAAATGCAATGTTAAAGGTTAGGTTTAGGACACAAAACTAATCCTTCGGGACATTGTCCAACACTGGCTACTTAAAGGTCCTGTGTTGTTGTTGGACATTGTTGTTGTTGTAACCAACCTGTAAACCTGGGTGTAATCCTCGATGACCAACTATCCTGCACCCCCAACATCACTGCTGTGGCCCAATGCTGCAGATTTGCCCTCTACAATATCCGCAGGATTCAGACTTTCCTCACAAAGGATGCAACACAACTCCTGGTCCAAGCACTGGTCATCTCCCACCTTGACTACTGCAACTCTCTCCTGGTCAGACTCCCGGCCTCGGCAACTAAACCATTGCAGCGTATCCAGAACGCTGCAGCACGCCTTGTCTTCAATCTACCCAAATTCTCCCATGTGCCCCCCCCCTACCTATAGCACTGTGCTCATAGCACTGTTGTTCTTAAGGTGGTGAACAGCTACTACTTTACTCAGACGAGGACCTAACACTTGTTTCTATTTTTTCGCCCTTACTTTATCGGACAAAAGCATCTGCTCAATGTCTTAAATGTAAAATGTATGTAATGTTTGGATTTATTTTGACTACATAGTTAGGTTTAGATAATAAAACAAATGTTTGGTTTAGGCAACAAAACAAATGTTACATTTAGGCAACAAAAGTAACGTTATGTTTAGGCAACAAACGCAACATTTGGTTTAGACAACAAAAGGAACGTTAAGTTGAGGCAACAAAACAAATGTTAGGTTTAGGCACCAAACCAAACATTATGTTTAGGCAACCAAACAAATGTAAGGTTTTGGCAACAAAACAAATGTTTTATTATTATTATTAATTCAATTTATATAGCGCTTTTATGAACTCAAAGACACTTTCCAAGTTCCATTCATTCACACACAGTCATACCGTGGTGGTAAACTACGATAGTAGCCATCTGCCCTTGGGCAGACTGAGGTTTCGGCAACAAAACAAACGTTATGTTTAGGCAACTAAACAAATGTTAGGATAAGGCAACAAAAGGAACGTTAGGTTATGCAACTAAACAAATGTTAGGTTTGGGCAACAAAACAAATGTCTTTGGGACAGGCAGTGCGGAACACTGGTTTTGTGGTTGAAGGTCCCGTGTCGTTGTTCAGTCTCTCTTACTATTAAATACCACATTATAGCTCTGGACATGCATACCACATGGATGCGTTTAATTTCTGAGTCCACCATGAAAATATCCTTATTAACTTTCTATTGTTGTTTTGGTGCTGAGAGATACTAACAAAACAGACAATGTGTGTCCCTGTACACAAAAGCAATACATTATTGTGTGACTATTTCACAACCTGCTGTGAGACTGGACTGTTTGTTTTTGTGTGACGTCCTCACTTGAGCTCCTCCTCCTCTATGAAGCCACTTCCGTCCACATCCAGAACCCGGAAGACCTTCTTCACATTTTCAGCTGTCATGGCCCTCATTCCCACCAGTTCAAAGAACTTCTTTGGATCAAATGTTTCTCCTATAAAAGCCAAGACAGACGATTAACTTTCCTATACTTAACTATACTGGTTCAAAAAGACATACACACACACACACACACACACACACACACACACACACACACACACACACACACACACACACACACACACACACACACACACACACATGTGTGTGATAACGTTTCTGTGTTAACATTCCTGTTCCTGTTTCTGCTGAGAATACAACAACTCTTACAGACCTGCAAAGGCTTCAAGAGCTTTCTTGATCTCCTCAGCTTTCAACAGATCTGTCATTGCTGTCATTTTGTCAGCTGGAAAGAAGGACAGAGAGGGCATTTAAACAGTTAGGAATAACATTTCAATTCAATTTTATTTAAAGTGTCATAGCATAGCAGATGTTATCTGAGGACACTCCATGATTGATCAGGACTAGAACACGGTCATGATTTTCAGAGTCAATACATTTTCAAAGTCCCAACATCACAAAGGAGCAAAAGTTACAGAGAGTTACTAGTGGAGAGAAAACACTACCTTAACAGACTTTTCGGCAGAAATCTGTAGCAGACCAGGATCTTGGGTTCCATGTGCATTAGGTGTTGGTAATAGTATAGTAGTAGACATATTAACGTTAGTAGTAGTATTAATAGTTTCTAACCTGACCTGGGAGCACAAGAGTAGAGGATTTGATGTGATCCAGAGTTATTAGAGGACTGGATGAATAGTCCATTGGTCGGAGATCACAAACATACATAAAGTTACTGCTTTTGTATGTTTTGCGATAATTAAAAATCAATTACAGTTTTGTCTGTCTTTAAATTGTTACATTTTATCTGTGGAGAATGTGTCAGTGTCATGTTGTGTTTTTCTTCACCCATGGTCTTGTTGTGCATATACATATACTCCAATCACTTCCATGGCCACAGCTGTATAAAAGCAAGCACCTAGGCATGCAGCTCTCAGGAGAGCTCATTTGAGCAACTTTTAGACAGCTGAAATTCAGGACCATGGATGGGTTTGGGGCAATGTACATCGAATCCACTGTTGTTGGACCTCTGACAGCTGTGTGAAATTGAGGGAAAACAGTATAATAGGGGACCTTTAAGTTGCAATTCTGAAACACACTTGCTCCTTTCTGAAACACACTTGCTCCTGCACACAACACTATTTCATATATAAGACACTTCGTTCAAAAATGAAATCTCTGGGTACCATTGGGAAGACACATCTATTCAAAACACAAAACACATCGGGTAATTGAAAACACTAAGATACACACCTGAAAATACTTACTTACAACACTGAACACCAATCAGCCAGCTACAAAAAGGCCTCAGTGAAGCCATTTTGAGAACTTTGCAAGGATGGATGTAGGGAGAGCAAGAGGCAGAGGTAGAGGAAGAGGAGGACGTGGTCAAAGAGGCCATGCACGGACCATTATTTCCAATGACATAAGAGCAACTTTGGTGGACCATGTCATAAACCATGGCCTGACTATGAGGGAAGCTGGGCAGAGAGTCCGACCTAATCTAAGCCATTTGAGTTTCATCCATAATAAGGACATTCCAACTGGAAAACAGGTATGTCTTCATACAGTACATACAGTGCTGTAAAACATCCATCCATCCATCCATCCATCCATCATCTACCGCTTATCCTGTATTCAGGGTCACGGGGGGGCTGGAGCCGATCCCAGCTGTCATTGGGTGAAGGCAGGGTACACCCTGGACAGGTAACCAGTCTATCACAGGGCCAACATGTAGAGACAGACAACCATTCACTCTCACATTCACACCTACAGGCAATTTAGAGTCACCAATGAACCTATCCCCATCCTGCATGTCTTTGGACTGTGGGAGGAAGCCGGAGAACCCAGAGAGAACCCACGCTTACACGGGGAGAACATGCAAACTCCACACAGAAGGAACCTGGGGCCGACCCGGCAATCGAACCCGCGACCCTCTTACTGTAAAACAAAGCATACCAATAATAATTTGTGATTGCAAGCCAACGCCTGTTCACCCAACAGCAGGAACTTGCCATTGTGAACCTAGTCAGAGCAAACAATGCAATCCGTCTCCAGCAGCTACGGCACCAAATACTTGTGTGTTCAACATAAACCGAGTAAGCATTACCAGTATAAGACATCTTGGTAAAGCACAAAATGACCATGAAGCAACTGTACAGCGTCCCATTTGAGAGGAACAGTGTCAGGGTCAAAGGACTTCAACGTGAATATGTACAGGTAAGTGTTACAGTCCTATAAATTTACAATATAGTATTGCTGTAATCCAGTAACAGCTGAATATGTACCATTGTATCAGTACCACACAGCCATCCACAATATGTATTTTTTGTTACAGAGAATTTTGGCCATTGATGGAGCTGCACAGCCTCATGAATGTATTTTCATTGATGAGGCTGGATTCAACCTTAGCAAAACAAGACAACTGGGTCATAATATAATTGGCCAAAGGGCAATTGTGCTTGGCCCGGGGAAGCATGGAGAAAATATCTCGTTATGTGCCGCCATTGTAGCCTAAGTGGCGAAGTTTCGGGAGCAGGACCACACCTCAACAGCACCAATTTCCGCATCCTATAAATAACCACCTGACCCTCTCCTCCGCTTCGCTCCCGCACTCTGCGCCTTCGCTTCCGTGAGAGCACGCGACTTCGCCCAAAGAACGACCAACTTTGCACGAGCAAACTCGTGCGGATCACCTCAGAGGCAACTCACCTCAAGATGGACTTCGTCTCTCTATCCCCTTCCGACGACGACCTCTTCCACCGAGGCCACGATTCACCAGAAGCCAACGTCACCTCCATACCCGAGACCCCGACTTCAGTGGCTCCAACGATGTCCAGGACGCCAGCGTCCCCGATGAAACCCAGCTCCGTCTCATCCATAGTCAGTATCCCGCCTGGTTCATCCCTTCTCCATATCCAAGACTATCATAGCTCGCCCGACGAATCATCCGTGTCTCCCAGCCCACCTCCTCCAGCAGCCAAGAGAGGACGGGGAAACGCGCGGACAGAACGTCGCTGTCGCCGGAACTCGCCGAGGACCACTCCAGCCTCCCGCCGTCATTCCGACAAACCCGGCCTAACAACTCGCCGGTCGCAACGGCACCATGCTCCAGCCAGATCCCCCGACCAGCCTCCAGCTTCAAAAATCTCCGACTGGAAAGTAGCCACACTCCAAAAGACCTTAAAAGATAAAGGCATTCCGTTTCACAGATCCGATAATAAAGCAAAACTCTTCTCCACACTCATGGCCGCTCGCTCCGTCAACACCAGGTCGCTTTCGGGTGACGTCATCACGCACACCCCTTCCGGCAGCGACGTCGACGCTCTCGTTAAAGGGACAGCACCACCAAACAACTCAGCCCAAAGGAAACAAGAAAAGCAACATCAAAAACAGAGTCAGAGATCATCCGCCAGAACCAACAACCCCAGAACCGTCACCACCACTTCCCGCCATCCCTACACTCCAGAGGGGGCGCCCAGACGGATGTCAGGACCCTCCAACCTCCACCAGGTTCATCACCACCACCAGCATCAGCAACCTACTACCTATTACCAGCAACCATCGCAGCCAGTTCCAGCCGGGGCTCCTGGCACCGGGATGCCAGCGCCCCCTGCTGTCTATTTCCAAACACAGCAGCTCGCGGCAGCAGGGGTACCTGGCACCGGGATGCCAGTGACTCCTGCTGCTTACTTCCAACTACAGCAGCCTGTTCCAGCAGGGGCTGCTGGTGGTGAGCAGGAAGATGCCAGCGCCCCCCGCCGCAGTTTTTCAACAACCACCACAGTCCGCTCCAGTTCCTGGCACCGAGATGCCAGCGCCCTGCGCCAGGTGGCAGGGACCTGCGTCATCCCAGTTCCAGCATTCCCAGCAGCCCTGGTCAGCTGGGGTCATCGGCTCCGGGATGCCAGCACCCGGGCTCCCCCCCCAGCAGGCAACTCCTAGTTTCACTCTTTCCACAGCCAACCTTCCTGCTCACCACCCTAACACTTTCATTTCCCGTCCTTCCCCAGTTCCCACCAGCCTACGTAAACAGATAATAGACGGTAATTACATCGACCTCGCACTCCTAATCTTGCCTTCCCTCCACCAGCCACCCGCCAATAGATCCAACGAAGGTTAAGAAGGGTGCTCCCACTCTAAAGTGAGAGCACCCACACGCTCTAGAGAACTCAACCCCACAGAGTTTGCCTACGCCTTCTCCCTTTTTCGAGACGTCTTATGTTCCAAATTCCCCACGCGACGACATGAACTGGACGACTATCTGTCCACCATCCTGAACCTTGCCTTCCGCTTTGGCGGAAACGGCTTCTATCAATACCACATACACTTCACCTCCCAAGCTGCAGCCCGCCTCTCACAATTCAACGAGGCCACCTACTGGGGCACTCTTGACAACGAAATATACTGCCGCATCTTCGCCGCCCGCGCAGCTCTCCAATGCCCCCTTTGCGGCGGCCCATCTCACCCAGCCTCTTCTTGCTCCATCCCCACCCACAATGAGCCGTATCAAAGCCGAACGAGAGCGTCAGCATTCTCCCGCCTGTCGTCGGCACCTCCACCAGCACCCATTTCTCCTAAACGGGTGTCATCCGCACCCTCCACCTTCCCCATCACCAAAGGCATCGATAAAAAAGGCAGACACATCTTCCACCAAGGAGGACGTTCCATCTGCAACAACTTCAATAGCACCGGATGCTCCATGTCCCAGTGCCGCTTCCTCCACGTCTGCTCCTTCTGCGGCGGGGGCCACGCCCGCCCAGCATGCCCGCACAGCATGCCCGCACAACCCTACCTCGCCGAAACCAGGTGAGCACTTATCTACACCCATTAATATCACAGCTTTAGCAGAAGCACTTTGTAACCACCCCGATCCAGCTTTCGTTCACTTCCTGATTAAAGGATTCAAAGAGGGTTTCCATCCCGGACTTTCCACACACCCATCCATTCCTTTCGAGGTTAAAAACCTCCAGTCAGCTATAACCGATCCAAAATCAGTCGACCGCCTGCTGGCAATAGAAGTCAAGGAAGGCTTCATGATCGGACCATTCGTCCATCCCCCTTTTCCTAACTTTCACATCAGCCCCCTCGGCATTGCAACCAGGAAATACTCCGGCAAGAAACGCATTATCATAGATCTTTCAGCACCCCACGGCAGTACCATCCCCAGCATCAACAGCTTGATCCCGAGTGAGGATTTTTCCCTTCACTATGCCACCATCAACCATGCCATCGCCCTCATTAAACTTGCCGGCAAAGGGTCATGGCTCTCAAAAACCGACATCACCAATGCCTTCAAGTCCTCCCCATCCACCCCGACTTCTGGCGTTTCTTCGGTGTCCGCTGGCGCAGTGTATACTACTTCGCCGTCAGGCTAACATTCGGCTGCAAAAGCAGCCCCAAACTATTCGACACCCTGTCCGAAGCCCTTTGCTGGATCCTGTCCAACAACCACGGGATTCCTTACGTCATCCATCTCTTGGATGATTTTCTTATCATTTCCCCCCCATCATCACCACCAGCCTCCGGCCTGGTCATCTTGACTTCAGTCTTTGCCGACCTTGGAGTTCCACTGTCCGCCGAGAAAACCGAGGGCCCCTCCACATCCCTAGAGTTTCTCGGTATCACCCTCGACACAAATAAGTTCCAGGCTTCTCTCCCGGTTGAAAAGCTCAACCGAATCAGCCTCCTGATCTCCAATTTCCTTTACGCCCCGTGCTGCACCAAACGTCAACTGCTGTCCCTTCTGGGCCACCTTAACTTCGCCCTACGCATCATCCCCCAAGGGCGAGCCTTCATATCCCACTTACTATCTGTCGCTTCTTCCGTTCCATCACTCTTGACCTCCATCTCCCTGGATAGCCCAAGCCGTGCTGAACTCCGCCTGTGGCTCAACCTCCTCTCCAACTGGAACGGTATCACCTTCTTCTACCACGACCAACTTACGCACCCACATGACATCCACCTGTACACCGATGCCGCTCCTTCAGTCGGTTTTTTGGGGTTTCTACAATGGAAGATGGTTCGCAGCAGCATGGCCCCCAGAACTCGCAAATGAATGCCAGGTCGCTTCCTCTGCGCTCTTCGAGATCTACCCCATAATAGCCGCCGCCATCTTGTGGGGACACGAATGGTCCCGCAAATCCATTCTCATATATTCCGATAACCTCGCGGTCGTAGACATCATTAACAAAGGTCGCTCCAACTCCCCATCCATCATGCCATTCACACGACGCCTCATCTGGCACTCCGTCACCCATCAATATGTTCTCCGCGCAGCTCATGTACCCGGTCATGCCAACACCATTGCTGACTCTCTTTCCCGCTTCTTGTTCCAGAAGTTCAGAAGCTTGGCGCCTCACGCCGACATCTTCCCGACGCCAGTTCCTCCATATTCAGCGCTGACATTCAACTTGTAAATCCAGCGCTAAGACCCCTGATCAGCGAATCCCAGAGCTCCATCATCAATAGCCTATCACCCTCAACCCTCTCTTCCTACTGGACGGCTTGGAAAAGCTTCCATTTACATTTACATTTACATTTAGGTCATTTAGCAGACGCTTTTGTCCAAAGCGACTTACAATAAGTACATTTGTCAAAAGAAGGAAACAAGGAAACCACAACGAATCATTGCCGATAAAGTAAGAGCTAAAAGTAGAACAAGTGTTAGGTCCTCATCTGAGTAAACTAGTAGTTCAAGAGCAACAGTGCTACGATCAGAGTGCTATAGGTAAGGGTTTTTTTTTTTTTTTTGGGGGGGGGGGGAGGTCATGCTAGTCGAGGTGAAGTCTGAACAGGTGAGTCTTGAGCCTTTTTCGGAAAATGGCAAATGACTCAGCTGTCCTGACATTAGTCGGGAGTTCGTTCCACCACTGAGGCGCCAGAACAGAGAAGAGTCTGGACTTTGCTGAGCGACATTTGTTTGATTTCAGCGATGGTGGTACCAGCCGGCCAGCTGAAGTAGAGGAGCGAAGTGCTCGCTTCGGGGCATGAGGTTTGACCAGTGTTTGAAGGTAGATGGGTGCCGTTCCATTGATGGCCCTGAAGGCCAGTGTCATCGTCTTAAATTGGATGCGTGCTGCAACAGGGAGCCAGTGGAGGTCACGGAGGAGGGGGGTCACATGGGAGAATTTGGGTAGATTGAAGATAAGACGTGCTGCAGCGTTCTGGATACGCTGCAATGGTTTAATCGCTTCCACCAATACGCTGCAATGGTTTAATCGCTTCCACCAATTCCACAACCTATACAACATAACCTTTCCGTCGTTCGATCTCATCACCTTGACTTCTTACATCACTCATGCCCATTCCATCAGGGCAATCAAAACACACACCATCAAAGCTTACCTTAGCGCCTTAAGCTTCTTCTCCAAGTTAATAACCGGCAGTCCGGGGCTGGCCACCAGCCATCCCCAAATAACTTCCCTCATCAGAGGACTCCTACGCCAAGAGCCAGCCACGAAACCTCAGCGTCTACCTCTTACCGCAGACCTGCTGTTCACCTGCCTCCACACAATCCGCTCCGGGTACGGCACTCCCCAAGTCGCCAGAACCCTGGAAGCCATGTTTCTGCTAGCCTTTTTCGGTTTCCTCAGATGCGCCGAATTTACCTCCTCAACCATCTACTACGACCCGAGCCGTCACGCTTGCATTTCCGATTTGTCCCACTTTTCAGACGACACCATGGTGTTCCACTTAAAGCAAACCAAAACTAATCAATTTGGTCCGCCTACACCCGTCTTCTTCTTCCAGGTCCAATCACCACTAAACCCCTTCGAAACCCTCTCGAACTTCTTGCAATTCCGCAAATCCCAGAGCTCTACAATGACAGATCCCCTCTTTATTTCCGAATCCGGCCAAGTGGCTACACGATTCTGGTTTCACCATCACCTTCGCCTCGTGCTCTCATCGTCCGGTATCGCGCCCCTCAACTATTCCGGGCACTCCTTCAGGATCAGAGCTGCCACTTCAGCCTCCCGTAGCGGCGTCCCAGAACATTTCATTCGCATCATGGGCCGCTGGTCCTCCCAAACGTACCACCGCTACATCCGTTCGGATCTCAAAGATCTCAGGTCCGCTCAATCTCGGCTAAAATAATTGGAGGTTTTGGGGGTCCGTCGCCGCCCGGGAACGGCGGCTGATCCTCCACAGAAGCCCCACAACGCTCCTCATCCAGAATCGAGATCTTCGACATGTCTTTTTCGTTCCAATATCAATAAAATCCTTAAACGCATCTCGTTGACGGTGTGGTCCTTGCTAGTGAATTGTAGCCTAAGTGGCGAAGTTTCGGGAGCAGGACCACACCTCAACAGCACCAATTTCCGCATCCTATAAATAACCACCTGACCCTCTCCTCCGCTTCGCTCCCGCACTCTGCGCCCCTCCCCCCCACCCCATTTTTCTCTCCCTGCTCTTCCTTCTATCCTCTCCTTCATAGGTCCATGAGGGGGTCCGTCGCCGCCCGGGAGCGGCGGCTGATCCTCCACAGAAGCCCCACAACGCTCCTCATCCAGAATCGAGATCTTCGACATGTCTTTTTCGTTCCAATATCAATAAAATCCTTAAACGCATCTCGTTGACGGTGTGGTCCTTGCTAGTCTGTACCATCATGCAAAACTAGGTCCACACAATACACAACATATCATCACATTTCTAGATGCTCTTCATGATATAGCTGTACAGGACAGACCAGAGCAGCCCAGGTTTGTTGTTGTCTGGGATAATGTCAGTTTCCATCAGGCTGCTCTGGTCCGGACCTGGTTCACCAACCATAATCAATTTGAAGTGGTATACTTTCCCCCTTACTCGCCATTTCTAAACCCTATACCTAAACCCTTATAGAAGAATTATTTTCGGCTTGGAGATGGCATGTATATGACCACCAACCACGTGCCCGCATGCCTCTTCTGCAGGCAATGGAACAGGTCTGCGGAGACATTGAGGTGAGGTCAATCCATGGATGAATTCGGCACACAAGGGGATATTTCCCTGATGCCTGGCGGGAGAAGACATTGCTTGCGATGTAGATGAGATCCTGTGGCCAGACCCCAACAGACGGCAGGATCCATAAGCCCACCTACAAACGTGTTTTTCTGTGTTTACAGTATAGTGTATTTTTGGCTTTATTTTTGTTTTATTTTTTTTGCTTTCACTGAATATATAGTACTGTGAAGTACTGTAGTGCAATGTACTGTATTGAGTATTTTATTTTTTTGTTTGTTGTGAAAACGTGCCTTCTGTAGAACTGAAAAAAAAAACAGTGAAAATGTAAGACTGCAGTGTTTTATATAAAGTAGACTAGTGTATTGCTGCTTATCTGAAAGTGTATCATATGATGCAAGGCTGTATCATTTTGTCATCAGTGACGTTTTGACAAAGGATTGTAAGGTTTTTAAAGCAGAGTTTAGGTTTCGATAGCAGAGTTTAAGTTTGACATGGATGTGAATGGTTTATTTCCCAGTGTTGTGTCTTATTTGCTTGTGTGTAGAGTTTTGACACAATGAGCGAAGTTTTGCAAAACATGTTAAAGCAACGGGCAAAAATTGTAATGGAATGGCCAGAGCTTTAACCAAGTTATGTTACCACCAGCAAGAGACGAACGACTGCCTACGACCATTGCTGCAGGCACGGTCGGTATTCTGCAGGGGACCTCTGACGTTCCTTCTAGACCTGTGCCATCCAGACCTGAGACATCCATGTCTGTGACCACTCAGGAACATGTTCTCAGGAACATAAAAATACATTGGCAAGAAAAAGTATGTGAACCTTTTTGAATTTCATGGTTTTCTGAATATATTTGTCATAAAATGTAAATCTTATCTTCATCTAAGTCAAGGGTATTGAGAAATATAATGTGTCCGAAATAATAACAACATTTTTTTTTAACTTGCATGTCTATGTATTGAGAACAATCATAAAGAAATCATAGTGCTTGTGGAAAAAGTATGTGAATCATAGGGGTTAAAGACCTCAAAAAAGCTAATTGGAGTCGGGTTTTAGCACACCTGGAGTCTCGTTAAGATGATAAGTTTGGAGGTGTGGACTACTACTGCTACTTTGACCAATAAAAACCCTGAGTTTGCTCTGCACAAGAAGAACATGCTTATGTGAGCCATGCTTTGCCAAAAAGAGCTTTCAGAGGATCTACGATCAAGATGTTGATCTACATAAAGCTGGCAAGGGTTACAAAGTGATTTCAAAGATTTAGAAATTCACCAGTCTGCAGTTAGGCAAACAATCTACAAATGGAGACACTTTGGGACTGTTGTTACTCCACCAAGAAGTGGGCGCCCAGTCAAAATGACACCAAGAGCACAATGAAGACTCATCAATGAGGTAAAGAAACAACCCAGGAAACATCATGATTTGGGCCTGCTTTGCTGCATCGGGCCTGGCCAGCTTGGAATCACTGAGGGGAAGATGAATTCCCAAGTATATCAGACAATTCTTCAGGATAATGTGAGACTGTCTGTACGTCAGCTGAAACTGTGTAGACGGTGGGTGATGCAACAGGACAACGACCAAAAACCCCGGAGCAAGTCCACAACAGACTGGCTTCAGAAAAACTAAATCCGCCTTTTGGAGCGGCCAAGTCAGAAATCCAGCAGGGACCTCCACCTGGACGCGACTGGGAACGTTGAAAATAAACGGAGTCATAGCAGGATCGTTGATCGTTATCATTTTCTTCTTTCAATTATGAGACGATCACTACATTATCATCACTGCTGGATGACTCAGTTTATTTTCAACGATCCCAGTGGTTGTGTTTTTGTTAATGTCGTGTTTTTCTTTTTTCATTGTGTTGTTGTTAATGTCATTGTGTTTTTTTTTTTTCGTTGTGTTTTTGTTTATGACGTTGTGTTTTTTTGTTGTTTTTTTTGTCGTTGCTGTTAGTTCAAGGCTACCATACTTCTGCTGTGCTATGTCACTATTGAATTGAATTGAATTTCCTGACAGTTCAAAAACATGGAAGAAGAAAATCAAGGGAAAATGTTTATTTTTTATTATTGATCCAAATGTAGCAGCCTGGAGATACTCTAGTTACCTTAATTCCAATATGTTCTTTTAGGATCCAGTTTTCATACTGAGCAATCCAATAACTTTTTGCAGACACCATAAAAACCATTGAGGAACATCTCAGAAGAAATGTACATATATATATATTATATATATATATATATATATATATATAGACTAGATCATTTAAAATACAAATCTGAAACAATCCTCTGAAAATATGTAGCATATTTAGTTTGATCACACAGCTTGAGATGTGTTGACATACAGTATGAATGAATAATCCCCCCTTGCTGCCAGTATTCAGACAGTCAAGATCAAGATTGATAAGAAATGATCAGTTCGTCTGCATGAAATTTATATTGCACACAAAAAACACAACTCTGCTGACATCTAGTGTTCCAAACGCTCATCACCTCTTATTGTATGCTGTTATCCCCCTCAGATTCATTGCATCTACTCTCAGCAGTATTTATTTTGTGTTTCTATCTGAAAAATGTTCTGCTTCCAGTGACATAAGAAGTGAGAGGATAGGAAGTCCATGCTGCAAGAAGAGACTCAAATGAACCAGTTTAGTGAGTAGAACAGAGTATCTCCTGTGGACAGCTTAAAGGAAAACACCACCGCATTTCCATACTGAACTATGTTCTGCTCTGATCTTAGACGAGGTGATACATACCTCCCTCTCCTCTGTGCGTGCACTCAATGGCTCTTGCGCGCACTCCACGCAGCGCTAATTTGCTAGCATGTAGCTTGTCCCAGTATATTCCTTAGGATGCAAAGGGGGGTGAAGTTAGAAGCGACCAAGCACTTCCACGTTGTCCCTATTTAAATACGGTTACGTGAGTAGTTACACGACCCAAGTTTGGTTACACAAAATGAAACATGCCAATTTTTCTAAGCGGATAACAAGGATAACTATATAGTATGGCGGAATAACAACTGGAAGCACTTCGACGTCGGCGCAGTAATATCATCACTCCGCTCCCCCTCTTACTTCCGTCAATAGAACCTACGTGACCTGCACGCCGCCGCCTGCACTACCTGTAGTAGTTTGTGCACAGTTGAGGAAGCATCAGGTTGTAGTAAGATAGTTTGTGAAGAATCAAACATCATGGTTATAACGTGCATCGTACAGGTTTGTGAAAACAAGCAGAAGGTATATAGTCCCGTCATGTTTTGAGTGATGATATTACTGCGCCGACGTCGAAGTGCTTGCAGTTGTTATTCCGCCATACTATATAGTTATCCTTGTTATCCGCTTAGAAAAATTAGCATGTTTAATTTGCAACTACATATAAAGTCAATGCAAAGACATGATTTGCCATGAATTTGCGTCAGGTGATTTCTGTGGCAAAAATAATGCAAATGAGGCACATTTTTTCGAGTTGAAATATTTCAACTTAAGCAACAAATTCATGTGTGGCGCTCTGACGCAAAGCCAATCAGCGTTTAGATTATCTTTGTGTCGTCACTTGTCAGTGAATCAGGAACGGAGGCAAAAGTCATGATAACAGCTGGCCTTGAAAATGAAGCGTACTCCTTCAATGCTGATCCAGCGTGTGATGCTGGGAGCCACTGTATTTACTCTGATCATGAACATGGGAGTTCATCATTACGTTCAGGTAGTGAATGTGGGACTGTGGAATAAACAGAAGCTCTTTGAGAGGAGTGAGAAGTGCTCTGGGACTCCAAGACATTTATACACTCACATTTGCTTTTTAAAACTCATTTGCAGTCGGTATTTGGTAGTGACCTCTTCAACAAAGGACGAGTGCAAAAAAAGACCCAAAATGAAATGTATTTACATCTGTTCTTGATTTAGGCTTTACTGCTAATTAATAAAACATAGACATCAGATATTTGATGCATGTTTTTGATGCATGTGTTTGTTTTCAGGTGAAACCGCATCATTATGTTGCAGAAAGTGAAGTGATGCTGTAATGATATGTTCAATGGTGAGAATAATAATAATAATCCATCCATCCATTGTCTACCGCTTATCCTGTATTCAGGGTTGGGGGGGCTGGAGCCGATCCCAGCTATCATTGGGTGAAGGCAGGGTGCACCCTGGACAGGACGCCAGTCTATCACAGGGCTGACATGTAGAGACAGACAGGTAACCAGTCTATCAAGGGGAGACATGTAGAGACAGACAGGTAACCAGTCTATCACAGGGAGACATGTAGAGACAGACAGGTAACCAGTCTATCACAGGGCTGACATGTAGAGACAGACAGGTAACCAGTCTATCACAGGGCTGACATGTAGAGACAGACAGGTAACCAGTCTACCCCAGGGCTGACATGTAGAGATAGACAGGTAACCAGTCTATCACAGGGCTGACACGAAGAGACAGACAGGTAACCAGTCTATCACAGGGCCGACATGTAGAGACAGACAGGTAACCAGTCTATCACAGGGCTGACATGTAGAGACAGACAGGTAACCAGTCTATCACAGGGCTGACATGTAGAGACAGACAGGTAACCAGTCTATCACAGGTAGACATGTAGAGACAGACAGGTAACCAGTCCATCACAGGGCTCACACGTAGAGACAGACAGGTAACCAGTCTATCACAGGGCTGACATGTAGAGACAGACAGGTAACCAGTCTATCACAGGGAGACATGTAGAGACAGACAGGTAACCAGTCTATCACAGGTAGACATGTAGAGACAGACAGGTAACCAGTCTATCACAGGGCTGACATGTAGAGACAGACAGGTAACCAGTCTATCACAGGGAGACATGTAGAGACAGACAGGTAACCAGTCTATCACAGGGCTGACATGTAGAGACAGACAGGTAACCAGTCTATCACAGGGAGACATGTAGAGACAGACAGGTAGCCAGTCTATCACAGGGCTGACACGTAGAGACAGACAGGTAACCAGTCTACCCCAGGGCCGACATGTAGAGACAGACAGGTAACCAGTCTATCACAGGGCTGACATGTAGAGACAGACAGGTAACCAGTCTATCACAGGGCTGACATGTAGAGACAGACAGGTAACCAGTCTATCACAGGTAGACATGTAGAGACAGACAGGTAACCAGTCCATCACAGGGCTCACACGTAGAGACAGACAGGTAACCAGTCTATCACAGGGAGACATGTAGAGACAGACAGGTAACCAGTCTATCACAGGTAGACATGTAGAGACAGACAGGTAACCAGTCTATCACAGGGCTGACATGTAGAGACAGACAGGTAACCAGTCTATCACAGGGCTGACATGTAGAGACAGACAGGTAACCAGTCTATCACAGGGAGACATGTAGAGACAGACAGGTAGCCAGTCTATCACAGGGCTGACACGTAGAGACAGACAGGTAACCAGTCTACCCCAGGGCCGACATGTAGAGATAGACAGGTAACCAGTCTATCACAGGGCTGACACGAAGAGACAGACAGGTAACCAGTCTATCACAGGGCTGACATGTAGAGACAGACAGGTTACCAGTCTATCACAGGGCTGACATGTAGAGACAGACAGGTAACCAGTCTATCACAGGGCTGACATGTAGAGACAGACAGGTAACCAGTCTATCACAGGGAGACATGTAGAGACAGACAGGTAGCCAGTCTATCACAGGGCTGACACGTAGAGACAGACAGGTAACCAGTCTACCCCAGGGCCGACATGTAGAGATAGACAGGTAACCAGTCTATCACAGGGCTGACACGAAGAGACAGACAGGTAACCAGTCTATCACAGGGCTGACATGTAGAGACAGACAGGTTACCAGTCTATCACAGGGCTGACATGTAGAGACAGACAGGTAACCAGTCTATCACAGGACTGACATGTAGAGACAGACAGGTAACCAGTCTATCACAGGGCTGACATGTAGAGACAGACAGGTAACCAGTCTATCACAGGGAGACATGTAGAGACAGACAGGTAGCCAGTCTATCACAGGGCTGACACGTAGAGACAGACAGGTAACCAGTCTACCCCAGGGCCGACATGTAGAGACAGACAGGTAACCAGTCTATCACAGGGCTGACATGTAGAGACAGACAGGTAACCAGTCTATCACAGGGCTGACACGTAGAGACAGACAGGTAACCAGTCTATCACAGGTAGACATGTAGAGACAGACAGGTAACCAGTCCATCACAGGGCTCACACGTAGAGACAGACAGGTAACCAGTCTATCACAGGGAGACATGTAGAGACAGACAGGTAACCAGTCTATCACAGGTAGACATGTAGAGACAGACAGGTAACCAGTCTATCACAGGGCTGACATGTAGAGACAGACAGGTAACCAGTCTATCACAGGGCTGACATGTAGAGACAGACAGGTAACCAGTCTATCACAGGGAGACATGTAGAGACAGACAGGTAGCCAGTCTATCACAGGGCTGACACGTAGAGACAGACAGGTAACCAGTCTACCCCAGGGCCGACATGTAGAGATAGACAGGTAACCAGTCTATCACAGGGCTGACACGAAGAGACAGACAGGTAACCAGTCTATCACAGGGCTGACATGTAGAGACAGACAGGTTACCAGTCTATCACAGGGCTGACATGTAGAGACAGACAGGTAACCAGTCTATCACAGGGCTGACATGTAGAGACAGACAGGTAACCAGTCTATCACAGGGAGACATGTAGAGACAGACAGGTAGCCAGTCTATCACAGGGCTGACACGTAGAGACAGACAGGTAACCAGTCTACCCCAGGGCCGACATGTAGAGATAGACAGGTAACCAGTCTATCACAGGGCTGACACGAAGAGACAGACAGGTAACCAGTCTATCACAGGGCTGACATGTAGAGACAGACAGGTTACCAGTCTATCACAGGGCTGACATGTAGAGACAGACAGGTAACCAGTCTATCACAGGACTGACATGTAGAGACAGACAGGTAACCAGTCTATCACAGGGAGACATGTAAAGACAGACAGGTAACCAGTCTATCACAGGGCCGACATGTAGAGACAGACAGGTAACCAGTCTATCACAGGGAGACATGTAGAGACAGACAGGTAACCAGTCTATCACAGGGCCGACATGTAGAGACAGATAGGTAACCAGTCTATTACAGGGAGACATGTAGAGACAGACAGGTAACCAGTCTATCACAGGGCTGACATGTAGAGACAGACAGGTAACCAGTAACTAACCAGATGTTGCTGTATGCTCAGGATGGTTTACATACATAGTATGTCCCTGTATATCAATAAGTGTAGGCTAGTGTTTAGGTCTAATTTATAAACCCAGGATTGTTCCACTCTGCTGCGGATTGATCATCAGTTGGTCAACTCACAGCCCACCTGTCTCTCACCATCTCACGTGACAGCTGCACCCTATCTATGACCCTGAAGTCCCCGCCCGCTCGTCACCATGCATGAGATCCGATCAGCACACGCCCAAACGAGCTGGACGCTGCTCTCGTATTAACACGTGACTGGAAGCGGGTCAGCTGTGAAACCTCAGGTGGATCACTTCAGTGACGCGTGCACAGTCACATTCTTCACAATCCATATGAGATACACTATTTTTGTGAATGTGTGCGGAATCTGCTGACGTTTGTTACTACATTTACGTGAAACCCATGGGACGTAACGCCGGCGCATCCAAATTAACGCACCACCTCTCGCTTCCTGGTGCTTCTTTACGCACAGTTCCTCTTCTCCAGTCAGTGTTCGTGTTAGAAGCGCGTCTACTCTTGTAGTCGCCGCACCCAACTCAAACTTTCTTCGTTTGTCTGCAATCAAAGCTGCGCAGAAATCATGTCGCTGCCACAGCATCTGCGAGACGGAAGGTGAGTTCATTAGACGGAACACATCAGCAACCTTGTATTGACTTAATGTCCTCACTGCTCGATTGTTTTTTTTTTTTTTAGCACATATGAATGCCAATACAATGTCCTCGAGATATTATTGGCATCTATTTATATCACACGTTGATGTCTTCTGGTTTCACTTTCTCTTCTAGAATAACACATAAACTACAACGACTTAATGTTAGAGGAAGTAGTGCGTTTTCTTTGGTTAAATGTTGAAGAAATGTGTTTTAGATGGAACTCGTGCAGCAAAATAACACAAAGGAATGTTGAACATTTGACCAAATATGGGCTATATGTAGATATGTTGATCTGTTTGACTTTGATTCTGTTAGAAATTGACCATCGACCTATTTAATATTGTAAACACCAAGGTGTCAAATGTGAAATAAAAAATAAAGATGTAGTTTTCAGCACCAACGCCTCCATAGAACAGGATTATAAATGAACATCTGAAGTGTCAAATACTCTAACCAGATTGTTTGGTTGCCTCAGTGACTTTGATCAGTTGCCTCATAACGTCCCTATCAGCGCCACCATTGCTGACATCGAGGAGAAGAAAGGCTTCATTGACTACTTTGTGAGTTTAAATAAAGCAACACATGCATTTAACTGAGTCCAGATGAGGAAACCAAACGGGCTCATGTGTGCGTGTTTCTATCCCAGGTGTTTGTGACTGAGGTGAAGACTAAAGGCGGGAGTAAGTACCTCATCTATAGGAGGTACAGAGAGTTCTTCAACATGCACCAGATCCTCGAGGCCAAGTACTCTCCTGAAAACCCAGAGAAGTCTGGACCCAACACCTGCACCCTGCCTTCCCTGCCAGGTCAGTGTGTGTTCACAGCACTGATAACTGCAGCTGTGTCGTCATGCAATACACTCATCAAAGGGCCCTCGCTGGATAAACCTCACATTCCTTTTGTTGCTTAATAGACCATCCCAGTCTAGAAAGAAAGAAACAATTTTAAATATAGCAAAATTGTCTTCTTTCTCATAATTCCTGGAGGCCTTTTTTCCAACCAGGCTCTACTTATCTCTTATCGATCTATACAATTAAATTGTATTTATAGTGTCATATCACAACAGAAGTTATCTCAGTACACTTTACACATTGAGCAGGACTAGAATACGCTCAGGATTTACCAATACCTTTTCCTCAACATCACCAGGAGCAAGCGTTACAGTGCCGCCTAGTGGTGAGAAAACAGACTTAGGAAGAAATCTGGAGCAGACTAGGATCTTGGGTTCCATCTGCCTTTGGTGTTGGTAACATTAGTAGTAGTATTAGTAGTACAGTAGTTGTAGTAGTATTAATTGTAGTAGCAATAGTATTAACAGTAGTAGCAGTATTAGCAGTAGTGGTAGTATTAGCAGTAGTTGATGTAGCAGTAGTATTAGTAGTAGTATTAACAGTAGTAGTATTAACAGTAGTTGTAGTAGCAGTAGTAGTAGTATTAGCAGTAGTTGATGTAGCAGTAGTTGTAGTATTAACAGTAGTTGTGGTAGCAGTCTACCATGACAATGAGATAGAAAGCTGATTCAATTCACTCGTGACGATATTTACGATTATCCCAATAATGGAACGTCCCCACGATCAAGTTATTGTAAGTGTTTTTTATTGCACTGTTACTGTTACAAAATGCCTGATATGCATATTTAAACATGACATTTTGGAAAACTTTGTAATACAAATAGAATAGACTTAATGTCAGTAAATCTGCCGTGTATCTTTATGAATGCATCATCAGTCCTGTTTAGTGAGAATAGAGTCAGTCAGCAGTGATACTATGGTTTCTTGGATGGTGCTGACTGAATGCAAAGGCGACACTCTTTTACTGCATCCTTTCTGCCTCGTCACTCTTTACCTTTAGATACAGCTACTGACTCTGCCTCCTTCACATGGAGACAAACAGACTGGTTTCATGACAACAGCTGAGCTGAGTTTTCAACCTGTGGCTGGAGGAACTGAAACCCAGCTGAAGACAGTTTCAAAAGTGAACTGCTTCACATCCTGGACTTTTAATCATTTTACTGTGTGTTGGGTACCAGGATGTAACGTTACTATAACAACAGGTCTCTCTGTGTGTTGGGTACCAGGATGTAACGTTACTATAACAACAGGTCTCTCTGTGTGTTGTTGGGTACCAGGATGTAACGTTACTATAACAACAGGTCTCTCTGTGTGTTGTTGGGTACCAGGATGTAACGTTACTATAACAACAGGTCTCTCTGTGTGTTGTTGGGTACCAGGATGTAATGTTACTATAACAACAGGTCTCTCTGTGTGTTCGGTACCAGGATGTAACGTTACTATAACAACAGGTCTCTCTGTGTGTTGGGTACCAGGATGTAACGTTACTATAACAACAGGTCTCTCTGTGTGTTGGGTACCAGGATGTAACGTTACTATAACAACAGGTCTGTGTGTTGGGTACCAGGATGTAACGTTACTATAACAACAGGTATCTCTGTGTGTTGGGTACCAGGATGTAACGTTACTATAACAACAGGTCTCTCTGTGTGTTGGGTACCAGGATGTAACGTTACTCACACTAACAACAGGTATCTCTGTGCGTTGGGTACCAGGATGTAACGTTACTATAACAACAGGTCTCTCTGTGTGTTCAGTACCAGGATTTAACGTTACTATAACAACAGATCTGATTAAAAGAGTTTCTGGATAAAGCACATCAGCTAAGATAACGTTACATTAGTGATGGGACGTAGCTAAGCTAGCTAGCAAACTAGCAGGATGAGCTAACGCCCGTTTTGGTGCGGACGTTGTGAGACTAGATAAGTAGTTCACTGAGCAGTTTCACACTAAACTAATGATTATGACAAACTGAGACTATTGATTTGAAAAAATATATTTTAAATCTACGTAAATAATATATGTGCAATTCATGACAATTCAAACTAGATAAAAAAAATGTCTCTTTCGCTGTTGACTACTGTACATATTTATTTCTAAATAAGGCCCCAGACCCTGGCATTACAGCAAAAAGCAAACCTTAACAGATTTTTAGGCAGAAATATTGAGCAGAACAGGATCCTGGATCTGCATTTGGTGTTGTTTCGGGCGGCTGTTGCTCAGAGGTAGAGCGAGTTGTCCTCCAATCGGAAGATTGGCCATTTGAATCCCGGCTCCTCCAGTCTACATACCATCTGATACCTTTCTATCAGAACCAACATGAACATTTTCACCAGTTTTCCTTCCTTGGACCCCTTCTGATAGGTACCCCTGCAGACCGGGAACACCCAACAAGAGCTGCAGTTCTGGAGATGCTCTGATCCAATCGTCTAGCATCACAGTTTGGCTCTTGTCAAAGTCACTCACATCCTTACACTAACGGCCATTTTTCCTGCACACTCAACTTGTGTGGACAAAATGTTCACTTGCTGCCTAATATATCCATCCCACTGATAGGTGCCATGGTAACAAGATATCCAGGGTTATTCACGTCACCTGTCAGTGGTCATAATGTTGGGGCTGATCAGTGTATACCACACATCTTCATCTGAAAACGCTCCACTCAGAATAGAACAGAATATTCAAAGAGAATAAATGTTCACAGGACCTATATCAAATTCACAATATTGTATTTTTATATTTGGAATAATAGTGGAATATGAGTGTGCACGTAAACATCATTACTGTTTAAGTATTGTAGTTGGCTTAACATTTACTGCATCTACACGTAGATTACAGATCAAAAAATGACCCTTGAGATTTACACGACTACTTTATTTAGGTGACATTAACCAGGTACCAGTGGACAATATGACTGCTGTATTCTAGAGTTATGTGTTCAGAGTCCACTTTGTGGTGTTGGAGCTCTGCCAGAACTGCATTGACTCTAACCATTAAAACAAGGCTCTCCTGTTTTCTCAGCTCCTCTATGCCCTCCAATACGTGCCTCCTCTTCCCCTGATAGCATTGTGTGTGCTGTTTGCACAGCGGGACAGGCACACAGAGTTGCACCAGTCATAGAAATGCATTTCAAAGTCTAAATTAAATGTAAGATAACTTGTTGGGATTGTGAGCTTTTGGCTTTTGTCCATATCCTAATGTATTTAGAATGGCGAGTGCTTAACCAGCACATTCTCACGTTCCTCGTCAAATGCACCACTCTGGTTGAGCAAAGTGACCTTTCTTAAATCTGATCAAGTGGTAATGTAATATTCTTAAATTACTACTTAGTACTAGACAATGGATGGATGGATGGATGGATGGATGGATACTACTTAGTACCTGCCCAAGTATAGATGTAACATACTAGTTAACCATGTGTTCAAGCGGGTCTGATAGGGAGACTCTGGAGACCCCCCCCCCTCCCCCTCCCTTTTTATTTTCAGTTAATATTCTCCTAAAGATAAGCCAGTAAAGTACTTGCTCTTTCAGGTAAAGGCACATGTTCAGTCTGTTATACTCTGCATTCACAGTATAAATATAATGTTATCACATGTTTGCTTCCTTCCTTACACCAGACACTGAAGCCTTTATAATCTGTGACATAAATTATTTTATAGACTTCTCTTTCAATGTCATGTTCTATTTTGGGAAAGTTCCACTTTTCTACAAACTCTGATTTAGCGTCCGCCACAGAGGAGTCTGCTGGATAATATTAGATCTGATGGGTTTAATTGCAGTGCCAAATCTCATCAGGATGGATCAGGAATAAGAAAGCGGAAGGAGGGAGATGGAGGGGGATGAGGGGATGGTGGGTGACATAGGTCTCTTCGGTCAAATTGAAACTCTTGTGATTAATGAAAATGAATTGTTCCTTCCCTCGCTCTCTTTGCCTTTCTTTGATATGTATGAACAAGATATGTATACAAGAAGTAAACGGACATGGAATCAGATGAATCTTATTTTATCAGCTGTATGCTAAATGCAACAGAGGTCATATGACAGAAAAAGCAGCTCTGTCAGCATAGATTCATGGCCAGCAGAGTGTTTTATCCAGCAAGGCCCCAGCAGATGTTGAAAGGAGAGCAGATGAGTGAGTGATTCATCAGCAAGTTCGTAAATGAGTGAAACTGTGTCTGTGAGTGATGGTGTGAAGAGGAGAGAGGGCTGGATTATGGGTTATTAAGACTGTGCTAAATTAGATTTAACAGCAGTGTTGGATGGCTTTGGATGAATCGCTGAGCAGCCTGATTTAGAGCATTTGGACAGCCTCATCATTTCTGACTGGACTCGTGTGATATTAATGGCTGAAGGCTGTTTTCTACTGGATCTGTCTAGTTTGGGACAAATTAAATGTGGTTTTGAGTTTCAGTAACCCAATAACTACATGTGCTGCTGCGCTACCAAACATTCTTATGGAAATTCAAGTAGAACTGACATTGTCATGAAATATATTGAGATATCGTGATACACAATGTTTAGAGAAGGTGTCAATTCCAGTTCTGAAAAGCGAAGCCAACGCTAAAATGCCTCTTAGTGAACTCTTCACTGGCCATGACGGGCAGCTTGTTAAAAGAAGGTCAATGCAACACAGCATGGAAGTCTATGAGAAAATTACCCTTCTTCTTACTTGATTTAATATTCACTAAATAAACATTTCAATTGCTAGTTTCAAGTCTTCTTCAATACAGTGTGATGTTATTTTGGTAAATTATGGTCCATTTAGAGTCAACCATGGTATGCATTATGCGTCACTATATATGGCCTTGTTACCACACTATCATCGCTACCACGCTATCGTCACTACCATGCTATCGTCCCTACCACGCTATCGTTGCTACCACGCTACCGTTGTTACTACGCTACCGTTGTTACCACGCTACCGTTGTTACCACACTATCGTCGCTACCACGATATCGTCACTACTACGCTATCTTCACTACTACGCTATCGTCACTACTACGCTATCGTTACTACCACGCTATCATACCAAAAAGGTTGGTCACTCCTGGTTTAGAGGGAAGTTCTTTTGAAGACTGTGGTTTTGATTTTAGATCACATTCTAACACTCAGTTCAATGTGATTATGTGTACATATGGAAATATTAAACATTATGTCCTACCTGCATATCCCGTTTCCCTTGGAGTTGCCTCACGATACAGAAGATGAATACAGATCTAAATCGTGTCAGTGTTGTGTGTCAATCAGTGCAATAACGGAGGGATAATGATCACATCGCATATGCATCTATGCATGACACAAAGGTCATATGCAGTCAGTGAAATTGTGCCTAAAATAATAATATTGCATCTTAGGTTCAGTCTATCAGCACTTTTTTAAATTTCAACGAGCAGTAGCAAGTAGCAAGAGCATCTGTTCTTCCTTCTCTTCATCCATAAATATCAGTTTACAGTATGACTGATGACGCTGACCCCTGCTGATTTTATTCCTGCACCTATTTTTCATTGATTCTCCTCAGGAAAAGTCTTCATGGGGAACAAGAGGGAGATCGCAGAGAGCAGAATCCCTGAACTGGACACCTACATGAAGGTAATTTAATTTCATGCATATTGCAGGCTTTTATTTTGTACAGTTGAAAGAGTTGTTGGCGTCTTCTGTGGCGTGCGGTGCAGAGGCCTACAACACAGTGGGTTGAACGATACTGGAGGTGGATCAGCACTGAATCGGATATTTCAGCAGCAGCTTGCAGATGGAGCTCTACATGTAGGCGTTGCTGCTCTCTTCTTGTTGCTCTGCCCTGTGCCCACATCACGTCCGACTGACTGTAGTTGGGAGACTTTTGACATGTTTCAGCATTGCTCCATCGCTAAAAACACGACCAGGTTCTCTTTCTCCCACTCACCCACTTCTCTTTTCTGCATTTTTTTCCCACGCAACCTACATAGTTCTCACTCTGTCGCACTCTCTCGCCTTCACTCGCCTTGCTCTTGTAATCTTTCTCACTTCATCTCCCCCCCATCCACTCCTGCTTCTCTTCCATCAAACTCCTGAGAGTTTGACGGAAGAGTCCCCATCGTCCACCTCAAACACGACGTCATTATCTTTCTCCCTCTCCCTCTCTCTTGTCTCCCCCAGAGGCTGCTTGGTCTGCCAGCGTGGCTGCTGCTTGACGAGGCTCTCATGATGTTTTTCTACCAGACGGACCAGGACAGCCAGCACCAACCACAGGCCCTCAGGCGTCTCCGCCCACCTACCCGCAAAGTGTAAGCCCCCCTCTGCACACAACACTAACAATGACAGTGACTGATAGCGATGCTAAAGAGCTAGCTACCTCTTGAGGCCACATTTGACTCAATATGAAGATAATCTCCACATTACTCTTCCTGTGCATGATGAGAAAAAGTTGCCACCCAACTCACCTTAGATCTCAACACTAAACTGTTAAGGTGCATGCGAGACCCTTTGGACAATAGGCGGTGGATGTTCCTCAAAATAAATAAAATAAATATATAGGCTTTTTAAAAAGTAAATGAAATCAACAGTTATTTTAACAGTGATTATAATTATAAACATACAAAATATACAATTAATATGCTCTCTTCAAAGTCACCAGACTCCAAAAACATACATTTTACCTCACCAATTGAAAAACATAGTTAATTCAAACTCAATAGAAATCAAATTTAACTCGTCAAAACTGTCTTGGTAAGCTCTTTACATTGTTTCAACAATCTCCAACTCCATACACACATTTAATTAAAACTCAACAAAAATTAAATTAAACTTTTTCCAACAATCAATGAAATAAACCCTTGATTCACTGAGTTAGTTGTGAAAAGAAACAGCTGTCATGGTCTCCTCAAAGCCAAGACACTCCCTTGATGATTCCTAAACAAACAAAAATGATATAAATCAAAACTGTTTTGTTTCACTCTTAGTGTCTCTTTTCATTGTTCCAACAAGCACCAACTCTTAACGGTAAAAATTTAAAATGAGTTTGTCATGTTACATCTGAAAAGAAACGGCTGTCATGCTCTCCTCCACAGTCATTTGACTTCTTTGCTCATTGTAACTTCATTCAAACTCGACAGTAACAAAATAAAACACTTTAAAACGGTCTTGGTTAGTCTAGTCTTTCCACTTCCAACAATCACTCACTCTGGTTTGGTTTAAATAAAGCCATATCCTCACTGATGTGACGATATGCTCCTCCACACGCTGTCTCTCTCTCCCAATGTCGACCTCACTACTAGTAATAGCTTGCTGAATGAGTGTCGCTGTGCAATGAAGGTCGTAAAAAACGTATCGTAAATATGAATACTCAAATATGAGTGACGATTAAGTACCTGGATTGCCTCTAATTTGTTCAGAAATCCATTTTGTTTACTGCTGAGGTAAAAAAAACTAGTGCTGTCAATCGATTAAAAAAAATTAACTAATTAATTGCACAATTTGCCGTAATTAATCGCAATTAATTGCTTTCTTTCTTCTTAAGAATAATGTTATAATGGATATTTAAATGTAAAATGATGGAATTTATGTAGAATCAACACAAAAGAAGGCCATCAAAATTAACTGTCAGCTTGTAAAAGGCATATTTCTTATATGCACTAACAACATTTCAAAAAGGTCCACAATAGAACATGCAAATATGGAAAAAAGAACAAGTAATATTCTGCTGTGAAGTCAGAATGATAAATCCTTTTCACTCCATAGAACAACAATTCAGCTTAGTCCGCCTATACATTCAGCCCGTTACTGAGACAGACCAGTCTGTTTACATTGCCAGAGGATAAAGCAGCACACGCCACATCTAGTGTTTCTCACGCAGACAAATTACCGGGATAATTAAAAAAAAACTGCTCGGCGATCATCGCTCGCCACAATTACCTCCCCCCCTCCCTCCCCACTGACACCGCAGCCTCAGCCAAAATCTTACGCTGAACTCTGTTAAATTCGAATGGCTAACGGCTTTGTGGCACACATCGTCATAGGTCTTACGTCAGCCGCCACGGGAAGTAAACAAAACACAGCTGCGTTAATTTCGTTAAAAAAAATTAACGCGTTAAATATTTCATAATTAACGCAAAGATTAACGCGTTCATTTTGACAGCACTAAAAAAAAACAGAAAGATTACAAGCATATTTCCCCACCTCACAGGTCGGGGATCAGGAAATTCATCATGTGAAAAGGATTGTGCTTGTTTTAGGAGCGGTAAGGATACTTATCTTTCAAAATCCTCTGAATGAAGGACTAGAATTTGAAGGATTTATGACATTGGAACAGTCCATATTATCCCTGTAATTCAGCCGTTGAAGGATCCTTGCTTGACATTGAGAAACACCCAGTGGATGCTAATGATGCTTAACAGCTAGTTGAACCCCTCGGGGTCAGAGGAGACTAAATATGAAGATATTACTCCTTAAGATCCCTCATGAATCATCATTGTGTCACATTAAAACTCAGCACAAAGAGATGCCTCCCAACTCACTAACAGTAACAACTGTTGCTGTCAGTAATGAATCAAAATGAATGAACTAAATAATGTTTTGAAATGAGTGTTAAGACTGGATGGGGGCCTGTAAAAGAGGAAAACGATGGGAGATAATAGACTTTTTTTCTCTCAAAAGCATAAACCCTGAAATGCTGATAATTAAACTGGTCATTGGTCAATATTGTTCCCAGGTGAGATATTATGTGGAAAAGGGATGAGTAAAACGATCAAACTGGTCTCTACACTTTCACCTAACTTGTCAACCAGGAATCAACAACTTGACCTTTGTGACCCTTCATGGATGCTGAGACAACATTTAGGCTGACTTTCATGTCATATTCGGGACAAAGCAGAGTAATCTGCTATCAGGTCTGTTTATTGATGGAGGTCAGTAAGACTGAGGAAATCGACTGGAATAAAGTACTCTTATTTTGTATCACAATTTGAAAAGTTGCTGTTTTGCCTTTAGTGTTAAGGTGTTTTCATAGTTTCATGGGTCCCTTTCAGCCCAACAGAGGAACACATATATAACGCTCCAAGATAACTCAGACAAATGCACTTCTATGTTCTTACCTATAGTACTTTGATCATAGCACAGTTGTACTTAATATCCTTGCTGAATAGCTTCTAATTTACTCAGATGAGGACCCAACACTTGTGTCTATTTTTTTCCTACTTTGACGGCAATGATATGTTGGGGTTTCTTTCTTTCAAGGAATGTACTTATTGTAAGTTGCTTTGGACAAAAGTGTCTGCTAAATGCCCTTAATGTAAATGTAAATCACTAATGTAACGTTATCTGATGTCTTTTATCCAGTGAGTCTTTTTATCATTGGGGAAGAGAAACAACAAGCAAGCCCTGTTTAACGTTACATCCTGGTACCGAACACACAGGCATTGTAGCTTCAGGGAGACGTCGCTTAAAACACTTTTTGCGGTGTCGTCTACCTAATTATATAATTTCACCATCCCATACTTCACCAGTTAATAAACAGTAAATACTTTCATGAATTGTAAAACTATCTTTGTGTAATTCATTGCACAATTCAAACAAAAAAAAAGATTTGTATCTTATAGTTGACTACGGTATATTTTTTCTGAAATAGACTAGACACGGAAACCCTCACTTCACCTGTTTGCTCCCCACCACCGTTCAATTGACCCTTAGTTTGTTCTGGTGTGAAAACTGAGTTAAGGGACCTGAGTTGGGTTTTTTAACCGAAAAAAGGGGTGAAAGCGCAAACATCCACTAGGACTCAAGGATGACACACAAATGTCTAACAGAATATGATGATGAAGTGATGGCATATTGTGTGATGTTTTATGTAAACATTTATGCAATTCTGCCAATATCTGAATCTCTCTCTCTCTCTCTCTCTCTCTCTCTCTCTTAAATCAGATATTGATGCAGTTTCAGTAAGTAGAGGGGAAGTAACAGGAATCACAAGAACACAGAGACATATTACCGCTTTTCAGCCTACTTCCTCATTCACAACGGCTGTTCAGGATTCTGATTGGCTCACATCCCTGTGCTCAGATTGCAGCAGATGTGGTAACTCTCTACAGGAAATGATGCAAACATAGACTCTCTCTACTTCCTTTGCTGCTGCATCTGACCTGACTGTTATTTATATGGACGTTTGGGATTTTTTTTTTTTTTTTTTAAGATTTTTTTCTGGCATAGACACCTTTTATTAGCAGTGGACAGACAGGAGACAGGAGAGAGAGAGAGAGAGAGAGAGAGAGAGAGAGGTGTGACATGCAGCAAAGGACCTCCGGCCGGGATTCCAACCGGGGTCGGCCGCAAAAATGCGTATATGGCATGCGCTCTAACCACTCGGCCACCTGTGAGCCGGGAACATTTTTTTATTCTACTCTGTCAAGCATCCATGTAGCAATGATATACTGGCGGTGTTTTGACTTCTGTTCATTCATTAAAAAAACATTGTTTTAATTTGTACATTTTGTGTAGTTGCATACAAAAATTATTCGTGTCTAGTATTGTTAAACTTTAAGCTAATATCTCAGATATAAATTGTGTGAGATGATGATTGAAAGTCGTAAAAGATAGAGTTTTTGGTTACTGGATGTCTAATCTCTGTCTCTCTTTGTCTTTTAGGAAGACCGTCAAACCAAAGATGGACATCTTCTCCTCCCCCAGGGCCGAGGTGTGCGTACTAACTTTTATAGTTGTGTTGCTTTGGTTACAATCCCCATGGTCACCCACAGAGTAACAAATTGTTAGACAAACAAACAAGCATAACGCAACTGTGGACATAACACACCATGTGATCCTGTCCGCACCCTTTGTATGACAAAAACACACACATGCTTTACTTTGTGAGATGCACAAGACTTATTAAATAGAAACAACGCTGACAAACATCAGTGGCAAGTTATAAATGCTGTGTCACAGCTTTTTTCCTCCCTCTCGCCTGTGACTCTTCACCAATAGTTCCCAGCAGAGGTCGTGTTAGACTTTCTCGTTTTCGGTCATTCTGACAAACAAGCTTGTAAAAATTCTGTCATAATCTATTTTTACGTGTCATTTGAATTTTTTTCAATTTTAAGCCAGCTTTTTTGTCGAGCAAAGTGAATTGGACAGAGGTGCTAGAGCTGTGTCACTTTTTATTTTAAATTCAAATCTACTTTTGAAATTTTAAAATCAAGGTTCCAATATCTGTTCATAACCTGAAGCTTCCCTCTGTTTATACAGCAGCAAACATTTTGTGACTGAAGTGAAAACGTTGTTTTGAAAACGCCAGTAATGAAGCAGGATATTTTGTTAGATCAAAACATGTTGAGAATTGTGGAAATTATCTATTGTATCTTATATCTATTTAGGGCCAGAGCACCGACAAGTCTGCCAAGAAAAAAAATTCTGCCATTTTGAATTTTGTAAAAAACAAGTTTTTACTTACTCCTCCGACACCATCCGATTCTTACCAAATTTGGTGTGGCTCATTATTAGACCAAACTGATCAAATGTTATCAAAGGCATTTCAGAATATCATTGCGTTCAGAAGATATTTCCCAATTAACATGAAAGGGGGCGTGGCTCTGGAAATCAATACCCATATCTCCATAAGCTTTAGGCCAATCATCATGGAATTTGCTACCTTTTTAATGCAGTGTATTTTAACGAACTTCTCCTACACCGTTGATCTGATTCTTGCCAAATTTTGTGAGCCTGTTCTAAAGGCCTCAACGATGAAAAGTTATCGAGAAGGTCCTATGAGAGTAGTGTTCATTCCTCCATTGTTGTGAATGTGCAAACAACAAGGTCACTGCCGTATTCATGCTGAGACAACATTATTTTAAGTGTTTATGGAGCAGCTACAGTGTTAGCATAGCCTAGCTCCGGCCGATTTGAGCACCATTCAGAAAACAAGTATTTAAAATGTTATTGGCCTATGATCTTGCAGACAGACTTTACAATTCATGACTTCAGGAGGACATAACGTTATGTAACGTTAGCTTGCAACATTAGCTTGCTCAGCTGTGTGTTGACACTATGTACTGATGAAGTGTGTGTTTCTGCGGCTTTTGAACTACATTGTGCTTTATCACCTTGCAAAAGCACTTTCTTAACCTTGAACTACACAGAAAACATTGCAGCTCTCTCTCTATCTCTCTCTCTCTCTCACACACACACACACACACACACACACAAAATCGGTGTCCCTCTGCACAGCCGTTTTATTGCCAAATTAAGAGCAACAACTTCATTTTACTCCCCCCTGTCTCCCTCTGCCTCCCTTCTCTCCCACACAGAAGTAAAACATCGGTGCACTCCACTCACGAAGCAGCCAGCCTACTCAACATTTATTTTAGCTCTGCTTCCTTCTCTCGAAGGGTGTTGGTGTGTTATTTTTCGGTCCAGTGAAGTGACTGTTAAACTCTGTCCAAACAATGATCGATGACTGGTCTTCAGTCTGCCAGGCATTTTTCATAGTAGAGCTGGTGCAAGCGTTAGCATTTCTACTACAACACTTCATTCCAGCATGATGCTAACGATGCATTAGCTGAAGGGCTTGTCTGGGCCTGTGTGATGGGACTATAGCCTACTGGGGAGAGTCCGACAAGGAAGCAGGGAGGTGAACAAGTGAGGTGTGATGGAGGTCAAAAATGAAAGAAAAAACAAGAAAACTGAAATGTATGCAGCTACAAATGAACAGAGATTAGATCCTATCATAGATAAAGGCAAAACACTTATATGCAGCTAGGCTGAGTACTTTATTTAATCTCATCAATAAGAAGTATGACTATAAAACCCGGGTGTTCACATTTACCTGTATTATGAACTGATATTTTTCAGCAAAAGACTCCTTACTGCCTGTGGAGGATGAGAAGAAGATTCAAGACCTGCTTCCCTGTCTTATATCACAGTGGATATATTTCTACAAACATAGTTTCACCATTGAATGTGAAGGTTAAGAGACTACATTGGTGTGTATTTCATCACAGTGATGAAACACCTAATTCTACAGCCTGTTGTTACAATCTTTAGTCTGACTTGCAGGTCTCCAGAAATATAAAACATGTATTATAATCTTGTTATATATTTTTTGAATGTATAAATTACTTTACTTACAACCCGCAAATAACCCCCTGCATCGGTGCTTCCGGCGCGCCTGGTCACAGCATGCATCCCAAACAATCACAACATCCACATATGTTCTGTATATTAGATTAATAGTTACTCAATTAGTATTTTTATAGTTAGGAACAGACATGTAGGCTAATTTGTGTCAGCATCTACAAAAGACACCTGTGGCAGGTATTAATGTGACATGGCTTATCTTGCATTACTGGAAGATTTAGCGCAGGGTGTTTTCAGAGACTGCTGATCTGTTTGGTGAGAGAACAGAGTGGCTTCTGAGAAGGAACGCTTCCCAGAGCCAGCCCTGACAAATTTGGTGCCCTAGGCAAGATTTCAACTGGCACCCCCCAACCAAACATTTTCCCCCCATTTTCATCAATCAAAACTGTATTCAGAAAACAGGCAAACCCTCCTCCTTGGTGGATACAGCATGAGTGACACATATGAACACAAAGGATCCCACGGCCGAACTCGTGCAAGTAAGACAAATTGAAAAATTACTTCATGTTTGATGTGAACCCACCTTTATTCTTAAACAGTTAAAGTTAAAAATGCAACATCCTTGACGTGTGAAATATTTTAAATTGACAAACTTCATATATGTTATTCATGGTAAGATTCAAACAGGCTCAAATCCTTCACTCCAGGCCCTCTAGAAAATAGGCCATGTTCTTAAAAAAAAACAGTTTCATTAAGCGTCAGGGTGAGGGAAAAAAACTTCAATTCTCATCTACTCCTCCCTAATGCCAGACTAACCAACTGAGGTTTTAACGAGCTCATCAAGGCGGGGTCGGCACAAGTCTAATTGTGGGATAATTGGTTCTGGGGGCTGGATCAAACCAAGGGCTGTGTGGCTCCATTTAGAGGCCGGCCTTTACTGGGGACATGAGGTACACCAACACAAAGTACCTTGTCTGAATAAACTACACCATTAATATACTGATCAGCCATAACATTATGACCATCCATCCATCCATCCATCCATTGTCTACCACTTATCCTGTATTCAGGGTTGCGGGGGGGCTGGAGCCGATCCCAGTTGTCATTGGGCGACGGCGGGGTACACCCTGGACAGGACTCCAGTCCATCGCACATTATGACCACGTGCCTAATATTGTGTCGGTACCCCTTATTGTCAGCAAAACAGTCCTGACCCATGGAGCCTCCATGGATCGGACTTGTTTGTCAGCACATCCCATAGATGCTCGATTTGATTGAGATCTGGGGAATTTGGAGGCCAAGTTAACACCTTGAACTCGTTGTGTGTTTCTGCTTTGTGGTGCGTTATCCTGCAGAAAGAGGTCACTGCCAGCAGGGAATACCGTCTCCATGAAAGGGTCTACATGGTCTGCAACAATGCTTATGTAGGTGGTACGTGTCAAAATAACATCCACATGAATGGCAGGACCTGAGGTTTCCCAGCAGAACATTTCCCAAAGCATCACACTGCTTTCTTCCCATAATGCATCCTGGTGCCATGTGTTCCCCAGACTAGAGTCCGTTGGTGGCGTGCTTTACACCACTGCATCCAACGCTTTGCATTGCACTTGCTGATGTATGGCTTGGATGCAGCTGATCGCCATGGATACCCATTCCATGAAGCTCTCTACACTGTTCTTGAGCTTATCTGAAGTCCACTTGAAGTTTGGAGGTCTGTAAAGATTGACTCTGCAGAAAGTTGGTGACCTCTGCGCACTATGTGCCTCAGCATCCGCTGACCCCGCTCCGTCATTTTACGTGGTCTACCACTTCTTGGCTGAGTTGCTCTTTGTCTTTGATTGATGAGGTAGTGTCTTTGCCAAAAAAAACGGGAAACTATTTTTTCATGCATTGTTATTACTTTCAAAGTCTATTGAAATATTTCAATTGTGTCCTGGCTTTGAATCAGAAATGGAAGAAGTAAATAATATGTGGTCACCGAGAGATCTACAATAGTAGCTCATACTAGTCCAGAGACCAGACCAGATTATGTGGAGAAACCAGAGACTGTCTGTGGTCCAAACAACAAGGTCTCTGCTGTAGTCCTTTTGTAGTGGTTTAAAGCGTTTGTTCAGTTTGGTCTAGGAAAAAGAAAAAAACTTCATGGAAATGTAATAGTTGTGTGGGAATGGAATTGAGTTGGAGACCAAAGCTTTGTGTTGACTTCAACCAAACGTTATCACCTGATTAATTTGGCATCATCACTTGACATGGAAGCACCTTGCTATGTCAATTGCCCACCAGCAGTTCACGCTCCTCTACTGCTTTCTGTAGAGGTAATTTCTGTCTGTCTGTCTGTCTGTCTGTCTGTCTGTCTGCTTCTGTATGTGGGTGTTGGTGTCTGTTTGTCCCGCTCGCTCTCTATTTACACACAGCTGACGAATCCGTGGAATAAATATGTAATTTATTAAAACATCACAAACATCAGTGACACTCGACTATTTCTAATAAATACAGTTGAGCTCATGTGGGAGGTGAAACAGGGGAATTGAAACTTCCGTTGAACATCAGGGAGAAAAAGGAGGAATGTCAAAAGTGTGGGTTGTAAATCATAGAACGTGATGATCCTAGTACATCATTTACATTATATAGTTGTATATAGTTGTAGTAGATTATCATTGTATTTTCTTCCCAGTTTCAGTCTCGGGATATAGATAAATTCGATCTCAAAACTATGTGATGATGGTGATCCGGCTGGCAACCTCCACGGCACATCCTATATAAACAGCCAAACTGCTTCACCGGAACCGTGGCGATTCATGGTGCTTCTGTGTCCAGTGTGAACCTAGCGTAATGTGTCAGAGGGGCCAAATGTCACCTGCCAACGTTACATTTTGAGCACAATACAATTTCCAATTTACGCAACAAGACTACTTGGTATTCTAGAGCACGTGACTTTCTCCTTTGCTCCTGTCCAAGATGGTGATGGACAGAATGCAGAATGCAGAACAGAATGCAGAACACAACAGGCTTTTGGCCAATGGGTGACGTCACCATGACTACATACACTTCTTTTATACAGTCTGTGCTGTCATAATTACTATGGTCACTAGAGGTCTGTATCATCTTCTTTTACTTCTTCTTATGAATCTATGGTAAAACCCTTCTGGCCCTTATCTATATGAAGCTCATTCAATGGGCTGATGACAGGCGACCAGGTGAAATGCCGTCAGCGGTACAGTACACAATTAGAAACTGCCAAATAATATTTACATAATATTACATCTTGTTATGCAGCTGTTCTGAACAGTCAACTATGTTGCCCTCATTATTTATTTAAAAGCATTGAGTTGTTCCTTCACTGATCAGATTTAAGAAGTTGGCTGAACCGTTCCTACAAACAAAGAACAATGGTCTGAAATAGAGACAAAGAGAAAAGGACAAGTGAAAGTAAAGGGATGAAGAGGTGGAGCGCTGATGAGGTGTTTGTGTCAGAGATAGTAGCTAATCACCTCCAACACATTTTCACATCAGCTGAAAATAATAAAAATAAATGACTACCAGCGGAGGGTCAACACTAATAATGATCAGCTCCTGTAATAATGCATCAAAAATAGCAGCTCCACATTCAGAGTGTGTGTGTGTCCACAGGGTCAGAATAATCTCAACGGATTGTTAATCCAGACAGCTCCCTCTCTCCCCAGCTTCATTAATCTGCCACCAGCCAAAAGTGGGCACACTCATTCTCACACTCTCTCTCTCGCTCTCTCACTCGCACACACACACACACACACACACACACACACACACACATACACACACACACACACACACACACACACACACACACACACACACACACACACACACACACACACACACACACCGCACGAACATATAACATTTATAGTTTCATTTTTTTAGATTTCAACATGCTAAAACTCATTTTTGATCCCCGTTTCTTTGCTTCAGTAGTTTTCTCTTTCATAGTTAAAGATGTAAATGGCAGAGTGCACCTTTACCACATAGGATTCAGCACACACCGAAGAGTTCTGAACGCTGAAGTGCCTTAAGTTTGCTTTTTCTCTCCTGGCCATCAGGGGGCGTCTCCTCTGGTTGCAAAAGTAAGAAGGGTGTGGCTACCTTGTTATTGACAGGTTGCTACCACTGCCTTTCTACCGCGGCCTCTCTACCACACTACCAATGATAGTTAGCTACTAGGGTTGTAAACGATAAACCGATGCGACCGGGTATTCGGTTCAACAAGTGAGAGATACGGCTGCATCGGTAGCAGCCTCCTCAATCGATACGAATTATCAATGAATTCCTAGATGAATCGGTTACAGAGTCATGGATCGGGTATCGTGAGACTTTGAAGCGGTCGGCCGCATCATATCTATGGGCGGCATTACACCAGCGTCTCTAAAACAACGCGAGAGCTGAAGCTGCCCGCGAAACGCCGTAGCTGTCTAGCTTGAATGAGTTATAAACAAGGGACAACACGGAACATGGATGAGGTGGAGGTGGAGAGGCGGGCGCAGCACAGGTAGGCGGCTGCGACGCTGCCGTGTGACCGCAAGTACTCCACGACCGCACGTGAGAGACGGACGGCTTTGAATGTCAATCGCTTGTGTCTAAACTTGCGCCACAAGAGGCGGCCGCAGCACGGGTAGCGTCCACGACACTGTCCTGTGACCGCCAGCCAATGATTCAGCCAGACTTTTTTTGGTCCATGTCTAAAAATAAATACATTGACATGTGATTTTGTTGTTCTGTTTTTTTTTTTTTTGCCAGTGCCATACAGCCACAATGTTTGGGGATATGTAGTATTTTACATATTTGAAAAGAAACTATAGTACTGTCACTTTCATAGAATTGGCATCTTTATTTTATAAAATATCTACAACAAATATTAACCGTAGAATCGAATCGTATCGTTACACTGTATGGAATCGATTTGAATCGAATCGGTCTGTAATAAAAGGATATAGTTTTTTAATCGAATCGTAACCTGTGTATCTAGATGCATATCGAACCGTTTATCACAAAGAGATGTGCAACCCTATTAGCTACTAAGATGACATTAACACTTAGCTGCAAATTTGACCTTGATTTATGAAGCTAACTTTATTAGCAGCTTCACACCAGAATCCACATGGATCCAGATCCAGTAAGGTTGCTCCTCGGGGTACCGCTCTGCCGCTTATGTTCATCGGTTTCACCCGCCGCTCCTCCACAGTCCAAATATGGTCACTCCCTTCACTGGTTGCATATTCCAAGATAGCGATAGCCAAAATTCAAGATGGCAACAGCTAAAATGCCAAATTTGAGGCTTCAAAACCGTAGTGCACAAACCAAAGGGTGATGTCACCATGACTACGTCCACGTGTGTCGGGATGACTCCTCTCGAAAGCTGAATCCCAATATTTGACTATTCTGATTTGTTTGTAGGGTTCCTAATCAATTTTGGGATTCAGATATACATTTTTTCTTTTCATTTAATTAAATCACTGCTAAATAATTTATTCTGGGTTCCTCCAGCTGTGGTAAACCAGCCGACGTGTGAATCCACTGCATCCAGCTTGGTGAAGTGTGCACCATTGTATGATCCATGAAGGAAGGGCGCTTTCTTGCTCTTCTTGTTGCTTTCACAACATGTACAAAACAGCAACAGTGGTGGTTTCAGCCGTGACTGATGACAAGCTATTGGTTTACATGGAGGTAGACTCACACAACACTAGGTGAACCCACTCACTCACTCACTCACTACTCAATCAACCAATCACTCACTCACTCACTCACTCACCCATTCACTCACTCACTCACTCACACACACACTCACTCACTCACTCACTCACTCACTCACCCACTCACTCACTCACTCACTCACTCACTCACTCACTCACCCACTCACTCACTCACTCACTCACTCACTCACTCACTACTCAATCAACCACTCACTCACTCACTCACTCACCCATTCACTCACTCACTCACTCACACACTCACACACTCACTCACTCACTCACTCACTCACTCACTCACTCACTCACTCACTCACTACTCAATCAACCACTCACTCACTCACTCACTCACCCATTCACTCACTCACTCACTCACACACACACTCACTCACTCACTCACTCACTCACTCACTCACCCACTCACTCACTCACTCACTCACTCACTCACTCACTACTCAATCAACCACTCACTCACCCACTCACTCACTCACTCACTCACTCACTCACTCACTACTCAATCAACCACTCACTCACTCACTCACCCATTCACTCACTCACTCACACACTCACTCACTCACTCACTCACTCACTCACTCACTCACTCACCCACTCACTCACTCACTACTCAATCAACCACTCACTCACTCACTCACTCACTCACTCACTCACTCACTCACCCACTCACTCACCCACTCACTCACTCACTCACTCACTCACTCACTACTCAATCAACCACTCACTCACTCACTCACTCACTTACTCACTCACTACTCAATCAACCACTCACTCACTCACTCCTGAGGATTATCACACGGTGAAACAACCAGATCAGAGCTGCAGTGATGGCATCAGCTCTGCTCCTCTGTTTAACTTTCACTTTTCTTCTCCTCCTCCTCTTCACCTCCCTCCCACTGCTGTATACTCCTCGTTCTTTTTTGGTCTCACTGTGCCTCTCCTGATTCTCCAGCTCTCTTTTTGTTACATCATCTCCCCTCATTCCTCTTCTTCTGAGGCTTTCAATCATTCCCCAATCATTCATTAATTCTTAACACAAACGGTGTGTGTGTGCGTGTGTGTGTGTGTGTGTGTGTGTGTGTGTGTGTGTGTGTGGGAGGGGGGGGCATTGCAAGTGGTGCAGGCTGCACCACTTTTACTCCTCGTATATGCTTTTTACTTCATCACACAGCTGTACAAATGCTGAAGTTATTTTTGCCTCCGCACACACAGAGGTGCTGCATGCATGAAACTCGTGCTGAAATAGTTCCTTTAGATAATTGTTCAGTTAAGTCAAACAGCTTCTCAGATGTCTGTTTTAAATAATTATAAATAAATAATAATAATGTGTTTTATAAAATAATTAGATATTTATTGATAAAGTGTTGGTAAACTGGTGACCTGTCCAGGGTGTACCCTGCCTTCGCCCAATGTCAGCTGGGATCGGCTCCAGCCCCCCCGTGACCCTGAATACGGGATAAGCAGTTACAGATATATGATATATAATAATCTTCCCAAACTCACATTTTCATAGAGCCGCTGATCACAAGAAGCAATCCTTCTCTAACATCTTGCTTCCTTTAACTCTCTCACATTCACATCTTCACACGTCATTGCCTTCACTCCTTTTCATATCAGTTCATTTCAACTCTCACAAGTCTTTTCACGTTCAAGACTTCACTACTTTGGTGCAGCGCTTCCTCTAAAAAGCTCAACTTTGTCAAACAAATAGAGCATCAAACCTCTCTTCACTCACACAATTTTCTCCATCAGCAGAAAGGTTGTTTTACCTGTCTCCTGCTCTGTCTCTGCTGTCTTTGTGTTGAATGTGTCCTCTCCCTTCTCACTCTGTGTGCTTTCTTCCCAGGCGATGTTTGACTTCCGTGGAAACGGCAAGGCAGAGTTGAACCTGAAGAAGGGAGAGGTGATCTTCCTGCTGCAACGGGTCAATGCTAACTGGCTGGAGGTAAGAACGGAGAAAGGAGAGAGGGATGGAGGGAGGGAGTGGGAGGCAGAGATGAGAGGGATGGGCAAGATATGGAAGAGGTGGAGGGGGAGTGGAGAGAGAAAAAATATAAATAGATAGAAGGAGGCATCTTGATTGGGATGATGGAGGAGAGGAAAGAGGTGAACCTGATGGGGAAGGAAAGGGAGGCAACACAAAAAAATAATCCAGAGAGAGAGAAACATATGAACAGTGAGTTATATTGAAGGAGAATGTTGGATGAACGACCATTTCCTCCCAATCTCATGGGACAAAAAGCAAGGGTCTGTGTCCAGATAGGGTATTTTTATTCTGGCAGAAAAGCTTCCACAGGGCAGTAGGAAGTGCTTTATCCCAGCATTTCATCAAACATGCTTTTTAAATTATTCTATGACAACAACATCACCACTCTAGCCACAGACTCATTTATTATGTATTTGGGATACTTTGTGGCCCTGTGATAGACTGGCGTCCTGTTCAGGGTGTACCCTGCCTTCGCCCAATGACAGCTGGGATCGGCTCCAGCCCCCCCGTGACCCTAAAAATACAGGATAAGCGGTAGAAAATGGATGGATGGATGGATACTTTGGATTTGTTTGACATCGTTTTTACCAAGAGCACCACCAGGGGGATGTTTGCTTCATACTTTTTTACGTTGAACTTGTCTGAAGAATGATCCATGAAAAGGGTGGCCAAGGATAGTGTGAGTCCAGTTTAAGTCCAATGCACTTGGCCACATGTGTAAATCTGACACCCACTGTAGAACAGAAAGGTACTAGGATTGAAAGACAGCGCTCACACTGGACGCCGAAGTGCTGCAAAACACAAGGATTTAGGGAGAAATGCTGATGTGATCTTCAGCAATAGTTTTGGCATCTGAATGAAAGTATAATAAGATGGAATAACTTGAATTAACATTCCGATTAGAAACAAATATTACATGTGCCTGGAGGTAACCTGGTTGCATTCAGAGGGATGATTACTTTAAGAACAAATGTTCCGATTACACACACTACGTCCAACATTGTGATCTGGTTTAATTAGCCGCCTAACATGGAAATGCAACACTGCTGCCTGCAAATAGAGTTAACAAAAGGTCAGGAAAATAGTCTGTTAAAATGTGCAAGGTGTTGTTAGATAGAGTGGGAGAGAGAAGGAGGAGGTGGAAGCTGATACGGTGAAAGAGAGAGTGAGAATCAACATGGTCTTATCTTGCCTCTGGCTTTCTAGAGATGGTTCAGTAATACAAAGAGAGAAAACTCTGATGTATTAATCGTCATACAGTGCTGTGAAAACACCATCTGTTTGTCCTTTTTGGCAACTTTGCGCCCATGCTTTTCGTAAGTGTTTTTTTTTTTTTGCTCACAACTTGTGAAGCTATCTGCAACATCCGGTTCTGAAAAGTCAAGCAGATTATGAAGTGCCTTAAACTCAGTCTCTCGACTGGCCATCAGGGGGCGACTCATGTGGTTGCAAAAATAAATCAGATTGCAAGGAAGTCTATGAGAAAATGAGCCTGTTTCTCCCTTGATTTATTACCTCAGTAAACATTGTTTACGTGAGTTTATGGTCTCAATATCTAGTTTCTTCCTGCAAGATGTTTATTTTGTAAATTATGTGCTATTTACTGTTAAATAGACCATAGCAGGGGATGCTTTCGGGGGTGGCTATCTTTTGATTGACAGGTCACCATGGTAGCGAGGCCATGCTACCATGGTGACCTGTTAGCTACTAAGATGACTTAAACACTAAACTGTAAAATTGACTTTGTATTATGAAGCTACCTTTGTTAGCAGCTTCACACCAGAATCCAGATGGATCCAGATCCAGTAAGGTTGCTGCTCGGGGTGCCACTCCGCCGCTTGTGTTCATCAGATCCACCTGTCTCTCCTCCACAGTCCAAATATGGTCACTTCCTTCACTGGTTGCAAAAAGTCCAAGAAGTTGACAGCCAAAATGTCGATCTTGAGGCTTCAAAACCATAAACCACAAACCAATGGGTGATGTCATGAAGACTATGTCCACTGTTTATGTGCAGTGGTCCAGCATACATCATATTTTATTTAAGATAAAATAAGATGATCCTTTATTAGATCCGCAGCAAAGACGATATTTTTCAAAATACTGTAGGAAGATATTAATATCTGCCCTCATGTTAGAATTGGGGTACCACCTGTGGGTCAACAGGAATTCACAAGAGTTTAATTGAATGACTCTGACGACCATTATTACTATTACCAACATGGGACCTTATTTGGGAAATAATATGTACAGTAGTCAATTGTGAGAAAAAAATACTTTTTTTCCTGTTTGAATTGAACCATGAATTACACATTTGATGGTGGTCAATTTAAAGGATAATTAAGAAAGTCACATTTTGTGGCATAAATGTTGAAACATAAGACATGAAAATACATAATTAAAAAGACGACACAACCAAAAGTGTGGTTTGTGTCTGTGGAGCTACGCTGCCTATGTGTTTGGTGCCAGGTGGTAGTGTTGTCACGATACCAACATTTTGGTACCGGTACCGGTACCAACATGTGTTTCGGTACTTTTCGATACTTTTCGATACTTTTTCAAATAAAAAGTGAATCCAAAAAATGTCATTACTGACTTTATTTTAATAGAAAATCTACAGAACAATAACATATTAATCAGCACACAAAATAAAATACCACAAAGACAAGCTTTTCTAATACACACAATTTTAAAAATGTTAAAATATAAATACAATAATATAATATAAAATATAATAATATAAATAAACCAGCTCTATTTTTTTCTTCCAGAGCTACTTTTGTTAAGAGTGAAGGGGGGTGGCGCTTGCTTTTAGCACTGAATGTGGCTTTTTTTCCTGAGTAAATGACCTGTCGTTCCCTGAGCTCAGTGTGCAGGTCTGGGTGCTTGTCCTTTAAGTCGGAGGTGTTTCCGCAGTTAGCCATGCTTGTTTTAAACACCGTTTACAAAGTGGTGCATCGCGTTAACTGCCTCGCCTTGCTCATTTGTTTTTAGCTAAAGTACGGCCATATCGCACTTCGCGGCGCTGGTTTGTCCGCAAGTTGCGGCGTGGTGACGGTTGCAGCAGCCATTCTCCTCTCCGTGCTTCGCTCTCTCTCTCTTTCTCTCTCTCTCGCGCTCTCCAAGCTTTCCTCCTGCGCCGTTTTTTTGCTCCAGTCCACACTGCTAGCTAACTTGCTAGCCGTTTCCTCCAGCTTGCTTGCTTTTTGTTTTTATTTCCCCAAGCTGGCTCGCTCCTCGTCCTCTCAGCTGTAGTTACAAGGCAGTGACGTCACGTGGCGAGTTCGCTGCGCTGTTGCGGCCGCTGCAAGTACCGGTCCCGTCCAAATGCAATATAGTACCGTTTTAAATGCCTCAGTACCCCGGTACCAAATTAGTACCGGTATACCGTGCAACCCTACCAGGTGGTAACATTACTCACAAAAGATCTCGCTTCTCTTCTCAGCTGATTAAAACAGGTATTTGTGATGGTACATATCTAAGTTAGCTAGCTAGCTACAGAGCAAGCCAAGCTAACAGCTAAAGCTTTGGTGACCTACAATGTTTGAGACTATGGGCCCTAGTTTCGTAGACCAGGCGCAGTCAGCTCTCAGCGCACCTGCGCCGCGCCGACGGGGGGGGGTCCGCCTGGACTTTGCAAGTTTCGTGCACCGCGCAGGCTCGCGCAGGCACACCTCCCGTCACTCCCACCCGCGCAAGTGGGAAAGAGGGAGGAGAAGAAGGCGTGAGTGGGAGACGAGGAGGAGACGAGGCGTGGACTGGGATTAATACAGCCGATTCAGATCTTCACCAATCAAATGAGCTCCTCTCCTCTCCTTTAATGCGTTAGGGTAGGTTCAGTGCAAGTTCCGTCACTTGACAACCCGATGACAGAAGCAGCTCCGCCGCTCCCACCACGCGCATCACGCGCTGTGCGCGCGTACCATAATAATAACAATGCCGATATTATAAAAAACAGGAGAGAGAGAGGGAGATGTTTTGGTCCGAGAGGCTGAGTTTCCGTTACGCGTGCCATCCGCCTTTGATCTGACGTCAGATGTGACGGGACAATCTATATAGATATAAATTCACGTGTTGATTCAGTTAGTTGCATTAAATAGTGTTTGTTGTGATTATTTATTGCATTTAAATGCGCCTGGAACTGTGGAAACCTGCCTGTGAGATCTCGGTGACGTGTGCGCACTGCGCCAAACTTCCACTCCGCCAGCTGTGATTCGCCTTGAATGAATGGACTTTATTTACGCCTTGCGCCGAGAGTAGACCAGGTTGGAGCTGGCGAGCTTTCAGCGCAGTCTCGGCGAGGCTTTTTGCCACGAAACTTCCGTTTTTTGCCGGCTCCGCCACCCTGCGCAGCCCTGCGCTGCGCCACGAAACTAGGGCCCTATGTGTATATGTAATTCCTGGTACAATCCAAATGAAATCAAAAATGATTTACATATTGACGTTATACTGTATATTTTTAACAAAATATCATCCCATAGGGAACAAAGGAAGGGGAAGGACATAGCCTCTCTGTTGTGAATTGGGTCGTGATGCTTTGTCATGTTAAAGTTGGGAAAAAACCCGACTGTGGAATATTGTCATTCATGCATCTCACTGAAATATGGAAATTGTTGTTATCCAAGCCTGAACTTATTGTATACTTTACTGGTGAGCTTTTTTTTTATTTTATTTTTTTACAAAAGATTATTGCCTGGTGCTGCTGACATCATGGGTATTTCTCATCCCCTCCTTATCCTTCTTCTATTCTGTCCTTCTGTCTTCTCCTCAGGGCACAGTGAACAATCAGACAGGCATTTTCCCACAATCCTTTGTGAAGATTATCAAGCCCCTCCCAGAGAGTGACTCAGAAGGTGATGGTGAATGCCCCACCTACAGCTGTCTGCGTTGCTTCCTGCTAACCCCCTCGGGAGTCCAAACCAGGTTTGTTCAGGACTAAAGTTACTAATTTCATATCACAGTTAGAAACATTTACGTTGTTAGATGGTTCTGATTCATGGTGGTCATAACATTTGTAAAATGAATGCAGTCCTAAAACAAGGACATGAGTCAGTAGTCATCTCGGAGACTGAGTTTTTAATTAGACCTTTTTCATTTTTAGGTTATCAACTTATCGTGCGATAAAAGACGTGATCTTGATCATGTTAACATTATCAACTTAAGGCCTGATAGACGGACATGACCTCAGTTTATCGACTGATAAATGGCACTTGTATAATGATAATATCATGACATAACAATGCTAGAACATGTATTGTATTATAATTATATCAGTGGCATAAAATGGTCTTTAAATGACAATAATATTGTTGATTATTATTATTATCTGTGACAATATATTGTCCAACAAAATTAGTTATTATGAAAGGTCTGTGGTTAACAGAAAAATATTTTCACATATTTCTTTCCTACGACATATACATCAGTAAATACCCCTGTGGTTGAATATGAAGCTTTAGGTCATCACTCCAAACATGAGAACTCGTGTATTTACTAGTCCTCGTTTACAGCCTTTACAGGACGCAAATCGAATTACAAGTTGGAAGCTTAGTGGTGACATGAAGTATTTGACTGTCATGTAGTTTGTTCATAGCCTCGTAACGTTATCTTTTTACTTCTGGCAATTGTATTCATGCTTCAAAAATCCTAAAAATGGTGTTCATTTGGGAATATTGTCTTCCTCAACAATACATGTATGTATCATAAACAAGCTTATTTTCTGAAATAATTCAAAATCCCATGGAAAATCCAATTTTTTTGTGTGGAAGGAACCAGTTCAATGCTAAATTCTTGTTGGACTGCAAAAATATGAGATCCCTGCAGCACTGTGCCTCTTTTGATAATAAGTTGGTTAGGAAGGATTTGATGCTTTGGTTTTGGGTCACCAGACTTGTGCTGAGTTCACAACAGTAGCACACCCATCAAACAGACGCATTTTAAACTTTCTGGTGCATAAAGTGCAAGTAAAAAACACTAATGATCCCACGGTCAAACTCTTGACTAAGGCAACGTGAAGATTTGTTACATGTTTGGTGTGAACACACCTTTACATTGAGCCTAACTCAACTTTTTACAATGCAGACAACTTTAGTAACAGGACAAACAAACTATTGCTAAAAGGTCTCTGAAAGTTTAGATTGCAACATGCAGAAATCTCCCTGCGTGAACAAAATCATCGTTCCACATAATGAGGTATTTATTCGTCGTAGGTTGTGTTTGTGAGTAATCTTTTGAATCTTAATTGCCTTCATTAAGATATTTTTTCAATGTGATAAACAATGTGATGAAATAAACATTTCATTGGGTGTATTTGTTGAATTTAAAGTTACACCTTTAGTCCAGTCTGAACTGTGTGCTTCTTCTAACAGAGATGTGTGTGTCCAAGAGGACCTCACTATCCAGCCGACGTACAAGGACCTGCTGTCTCGTATGAGGTGGGTTTGTGCCAAAGTGTTTCAGAGCACTGGAACCAAAAGTATGTCTTTTATATCATGTTTTTATTTCATTTTCACACATCAGGAAAGGGTGATTAAGAGAAATATGAGGATGTATTTTGTCAGCGTTCAGAGTTGAATGTTGTTTTGTTGTGTGGAGGGGGAAATGATTGCATGCATCCTCACACCTGGAAATTAACTACAGTACCTTCCAAAAATAGTTTAATGGAAAATAAAGCTATTCATGAACGATTGAAATGGAGGCAGTGATGAAAGTAACAATTCCACCTATTTTTTGTGCATGAAAACATCCCATTATAATCACATTAAAAATATCACGTAAGCCAGTTACACCACTATTCAATTCAATTTTATTTAAAGTGTCATATCACAACACAAGTTATCTCAGGACACTTTACACATTGAGCAAGACTAGAACACACTCAGTAGTGGTGTGCATTGGCACTGCCCTCACAATTCGATTCGATTATGATTCACAAGGTAACGATTCGATTCAATCCAATTCTACGATGCATTGCGATGCATTGTGATGCATCAAAATTCTACTTCACACAACAAGGCAATTTTTTCATTAGTCATGAGGCAATACAAGCAGTCAGATATTGAACAACAGATTTTATTGGCTGCTATGTTTGTATTATCACTCTCCTGTATCTTTGACATAAATGTCATTAAATAAAATAAAATTGAATGGTACAGGATATTGGATATGGCATTTTCAAACCTGAAAAAGAAAACATAAATCACTGCTTTCAGTGCTTTGATTGAGAAATGTTTCTCTTCTCCCTGCTTTTTGATCATATTCACTGAAACCGACACTATGCTCCGATAGAACAACATAAATCATCCGGTTTTAGAAAAGAAAACGCGCCTCTACGTGTACGTAGAGCTTGTTGTTGTTTTGCGCCCGTATCATCCTGTCCACTCAGCGCAGTTCACAGTTCATGCACACGCCACAGATCCCACCTCCCCCCATATCACAGACGCACGCCTCAAGCTAGGCATACACTAAATGACGTTAGCAGTTGCTATCTATAAGTAAGTTAGCCAGCCTACCTCTGTGTAGCGTGTACTCCATGCCTTTATTGATGAGAGAAGACACGGTCGGTTCACAGAATCTGGTGCATGTGCACTGACGAGCACTCGATGGGAGGGAGCAGAGGAGCTCGGTGGTAGAGGGGGAGGGGCCTGAGTGTTGTAAATGTTCGAAATGTGACTTGATCTGCCAGACTTGCCGACTGCGACTGTCTATCGCAGTCATCTCCCTCCACCTCAGCCGTCTTGATACTTGTTACGTGTTGTTGTTCGGTAAAGTGCCCTGGAAGTAATTGAAACTTCACAACTTTATTGTCCACTCGAGGACAGAAAAAAAACAGTGACATAATCGATTGTGGCACGTTGCCGCATCGATGCTGAATCGTGCATGCCCCGCATTGCGATGCATCGCCGAATCGATTATTGTTGACACCCCTAACACACAGTATTTTCAGAGTCAATACATTTTCAAAGTCCCAACATCACCAGGAGGAAAAGTTACAGCTACCGTGGTGAGAAAAACTGCCTTGATAAACTTTAGGCAGAAATCTTGAGCAGACCAGGAACTTGGGTTCCATTTGCATTTGGTGTTGGTAATAGTATTAACAGTAGTAGTAGTTTAAACAGTAGTAGTCTATGGTGGCAGGCCAAGCCATGCCGAGATGGATCCATCCCAACCATGTTACTGTAGACCAAAAAGCAGTAGTTGTTGAGCAGTCACAACAGCGGGCAGGTGGAGCTACAATATGGTGTTTCCAGCATCAGGCCAGTTAGCAGTCTGTTTCGGTCAGGACCTCTGCGAACTCTGCTGGACCAGAAAGCACAGCCAGACCCCTGGGAGTAATCATGGGATCAGTAGAGTCAAGCAACAGTAGAGATGCAAATTTAGTCAATTTCTTTAATCAATAGTCAGCCGCCTTAAAAATACTAGCAGTAAGAGTAGCAGTAGGAGCCCCCACCCCCCCAAACCAGGCAAACCTGAGCCAGCCCTAACTACACTATATTGCCAAAAGTATTTACTCACCCACCGTGAGTGTCATTAAATGATATTGCCGAAAATATAAATTCAAAAGAATTGGTCCGAGCCCAGAACCTTGAGGAACACCATATGTAACTTAAGTGTGAATGCAGGATTTTTCATTAACATGCACAAACTGAGATCGATTGGATAAATGGGAACTAAACCAGCTCAATCTGGTTGCTTTGATTCCAATTATTTTTTACAGTCCAGCAGGACAAGAACAGAAACCAGTCCTTTGTCAGAAGCAATTAGAGGGTAATTTGTAATTTTCACCAGAGCTGTCTCTGTACTATGCTGTACTCTAAATCCTGACTGGAAGTCCTCAAGTAGACTGTTGTAATTTAGAAAGTCACACAGCTGATTGGCGACTACTTTCTCAAGGATCTGAGAGAGAAAAGGAAGATTAGATATACTGTAGATCTGTAGTTTACCCTGGATAAAGGATTCAAACCCGGGGCCACTGCAGTGAGGACTTAGCCTCCGTACATGGCACTAACTCATCCAATTCAAGAGGATGGCACTGGCTTCAAGGCCATCAATGGAACGGTACCCATCTACCTTCAAACACTGGTCAAACCACACGCCCTGATGCGAGCACTTTGCTCCTCTACTTCAGCTGGCCGGCTGGTACCACTATCGCTGAAATCAAACAAATGTCGCTTAGCAAAGCCCTGACTCTTCTCTGTTCTGGTGCCTCAGTGGTGGAACGAACTCCCGACCAATGTCAGGACAGCAGAGTCACTTGCCATCTTCCAAAAAAGGCTCTTCTATGTTCTTACCTATAGCACTTTGATCATAGCACAGTTGTTCTTATCGGGATAGTTCGGAATTTTGGACATAAGACCTATTTTCCAAGTCAGCCGGTGTGTTCGAGACGTCTGGAGACGTTTTCAAGAAATTTCATTCAGTTCTTCTAGTTGCCGAGTTCGCTTATGCTATGGCTAGCGCAAGTCAATCGTTCTAGTTTTAGCATGGCATTAAAAACACTCATACCGACTCCACAGTGCACCCGAGGCAAATCAATTGTAACGGCAGACAATTTATGTACATATCTGTGTTGATAGAATGTTTGAAATACACCAACCTAAGGATTTATGTCTCAGCAGCAGCAACAGCGTATCATACTTCCTAGTAGGCTATGGCAGCAGCGGACTGATATCAATTAGCACTTATAAGTTACCGGTTCTATAATAGTTTGTTTACCTGCTGTCATTGCTACAGACACAGAGTAGCCTGCAGTGCTAGTTTCTTCAATCTCACAGTAATGGCCACTTTTGGAGAATATACTGAAACTTTTGAAGACTGATGAGGAGTTTTTTTACACCCAAACCCAACCGTACCTGTATGAGCCTGAATATACAGAGGAAGAATTGCGCGAGAGGGATGCTGAAAGGGCAGAACGTGAACGAGTGTCTGTGGAGGCCGAGATAGCCCCCGCTGGAGCTGAGAACCGGGACCGAACAAACGGAGACTGGTGGTGCAAGGAGGGAATCCCCAGCAACACGTGCGAGGGTTTACGGTTTTCCGGACGGAGCAGAGGTTCGGGTTCGCGGTGCGTAATTGTGGGTTCGCGGGGCCGTGTGCTGCCCGGTGTTTGAGTGAGCTCCGAGGGCTTTTCAGACAGCCTTGGGGGCTTAAGGGCCGGCAAATCGGCGGTGTTCAGGTGTGTATTTACCGGCTGGAATCCGAGCAGCGCGTCTTAGAGTTTTGAGTCCGACCGAGCAAAGTAAAATTCCGCTGCTGCTGAGAAACTAGTCCCTCAAAAAATGGATGATTCATGTGATGCGAGGTTAGTTTTGTTTCAAATATTATTCTATCAACACAGATATGTACATCGACAGTCTAGTGTTTTAATTGATTTGCCTCGGGTGCACTGTGGAGTCGGTATGAGTGTTTTTAATGCCATGCTAGCTAGAATGATTGACTTGCGCTAGCCATAGCACAAGCGAACTCGGCAACTAGAAGAACTGAATGAAATTTCTTGAAAGCGTCTCCAGACATCTCGAACACATCGGCTGACTGGGAAAATAGGTCTTATGTTCAAAATGCCGAACTATCCCTTTAAGGTATGTTTGCTGAACAGCTACTACTTTACTCAGACGAAGACCTAACACTTGTTTCTATTTTTTAGCTCTTACTTTATTGGCAGTGATATGTTGTTTCTTTCTTTTGACAAATGTAGATATTTGGACAAAAGCGTCTGCTAAATGCCCTAAATGTAAATGTCACTCTACCACTGAGCTATCCGGCTCCACGGATGAAGAGATCTTTGACGTTAGTTGGTTAAGGTTGGTTGGAGAAAAGCAGTCTAATATCAGGTCTTAGGGCCCTAGTTTCGTGGCGCAGCGCAGGGCGGCGCAGGGTGGCGGAGCCGGCGCAATGCAAGTTTCAACCCGCGCAGCCTTGCGCACCGTCAGTTTGGCAGTTTGGTGGATCGCCTGCGCCAAGACGGGTGTGGCAACGCAGCAGGGGGAGGCGTCACAGATTCAGCTTGGCGTAGCGGAAGTTTCGTGGCAAAAAGCCTCGCTGAGACTGCGCTGAAAGCTCGCCAGCTCCAACCTGGTCTACTTTCGGCGCAAGGCGTAAATAAAGTCCATTCATTCAATGCGAATCACAGCTGGCGGAGTGGAAGTTTGGCTGACTGCGCGCAGTGCACACACGTCACCGAGACCTCACAGGCAGGTTTCCACAGTTCCAGGCACATTTAAATGCAATAAATAATCACAACAAACACTATTTAATGCAACTAATTGAATCAACACGTGAATTTATATCTATATAGATTGTCCCGTCACATCTGACGTCAGATCAAAGGCGGATGGCACGCGTAACGGAAACTCAGCCTCTCGGACCAAAACATCTCCCTCTCTCTCTCCTGTTTTTTATAATATGGGCATTGTTATTATTATGATACGCACGCACAGCGCGTGATGAGCGTGGTGGGAGCGGCGGCGCTGCTTCTGTCATCGGGTTGTCAAGTGACGGAACTTGCGCTGAACCTCCCCTAACGCATTAAAGGTGAGGAGAGGAGCTCATTTGATTGGTGAACATTGGTGAAGATCTGAATCGGCTGTATTAATCCCAGTCCACGCCTCGTCTCCTCCTCGTCTCCTCCTCGTCTCCCACTCACGCCTTCTTCTCCTCCCTCTTTCCCACTTGCGCCGGTGGGTGAGACGGGAGGTGTGCCTACGCGAGCCTGCGCGGTGCACGAAACTTGCAAAGTCCAGGCGGACACACCCCGCACCTGCGCCGCGCCGAAAGCTGACTGCGCCTGGTCTACGAAACTAGGGCCCTTAATGCTATTTCTAAGATTCCTGAGTTTGAGGGCAACGTGGTTCCAATTAAAGGCAAGACGTGAATAATTTTGTCTCTGATAGCTGTAACATTGTATCATTAAAAAAGTAAAATAAAGTCATTACTACTAAGGTCTATAGGAATAGGTGGCACTTTCAGCCTGGCTACAGTACTGAAAAGAAATCTAGGGTTGTTTTTACTTTCTTTAAGCCTTTTTATAAGTTTTTAGTCTTGCCAGTGTTGGGACCTCACCATTAGGACTACACAATGCGGCCTACAAAAGCCTCCACATGCGGTCAGAACAAAGGGACAAAGGAGATAAAAAACTGCAACCGCCATTTCAGTTTCACTTCTCACCGAGGTGCGAAGTGAAACGTCACACAACTGGCGCCCTATTGGCTGACAACCACAGGTACCCCAGGGGGTCCCCGGGAGCAGCCGTGAGCTATATAAACCGGCGCCGCCTTAAGAACTCGCTCTTCCATCGCAACACCACGTTGCAACAGGAGGCGACTCCTCCACCGCAGCACACCCCTGCAACAGGAGGCCAACTTGTAACATCTGCAGCGTTTCCTTTGTCCTAGGCCACAGTCTTCTCCCCGATCTCGCTGGATGAGCGACAGACTGTTTTTCCCCGTTTTCCGAGACTCGCCCTCTTTTTCTTTTACTCGTTTTTGGATCCTGAGAGATCGCCACAGCCGCGCGATTCTCTGTGTTCACCTGCAGAAGAGGAACAAAACCGGTTCCTGCATTCCAGCTACCAGCTCCTGTCTGAAGTCAGCTGACCAAATCGCCAAGCCGCGATTATATTGTTGCCCGCGGAAGGAAGAAACACAAACAGTTTCTTTATTTCAGCGACCAGCCGGAAGCCCAGCTCCTGTCTGAAGTCAGCTGACTAAATCGCCAAGCGTGCGATTATATTGTTGCCCGCGGAAGGAAGAAACACGAAACAAGAACTGTTTTCTTTATTCAAGCTTGATCAACGAGAGGAAAACGCCCCACTCTTGTCTGGACTTAGCCGACTCATCACGTCCCCCGCTGAGACACACTCCACGTGTGTCTCTCCCTTTTGTTTAGCTTAGCTTTGTGTGTTAGGTAGTAAGGTAATAAGGCTTTGTTGATTGCAGTGTTATTGATCGTGATCATTATTACTGGTTTTAATCAATCTTATTATATTATAACTAGCGGTCTCTTGTGCTTGTTGTGTATATGTCACTGGATAACAGCAGGTTGTGAAGGCTAGTGCTAGAATTTCACGCCTTTTTAATTGTTAGATTGTTTTTATACTTTTATGCCAATGATTACGATGATTGGCATGCGAGTATAAAACCTTTATATTGAGACTGAATACAGTTTTTGGTTATCTTTTCCCAGGGTTGTTTTTACTTTCTTTAAGCCTTTTTATAAGTTTTTAGTCTTGCCAGTGTTGGGACCTCACCATTAGGACTACACAATGCGGCCTACAAAAGCCTCCACATGCGGTCAGAACAAAGGGACAAAGGAGATAAAAAACTGCAACCGCCATTTCAGTTTCACTTCTCACCGAGGTGCGAAGTGAAACGTCACACAACTGGCGCCCTATTGGCTGACAACCACAGGTACCCCAGGGGGTCCCCGGGAGCAGCCGTGAGCTATATAAACCGGCGCCGCCTTAAGAACTCGCTCTTCCATCGCAACACCACGTTGCAACAGGAGGCGACTCCTCCACCGCAGCACACCCCTGCAACAGGAGGCCAACTTGTAACGTCTGCAGCATTTCCTTTGTCCTAGGCCACAGTCTTCTCCCCGATCTCGCTGGACGAGCGACAGACTGTTTTTCCCCGTTTTCCGAGACTCGCCCTCTTTTTCTTTTACTCGTTTTTGGATCCTGAGAGATCGCCACAACCGCGCGATTCTCTGTGTTCACCTGCAGAAGAGGAACAAAACCGGTTCCTGCATTCCAGCTACCAGCTCCTGTCTGAAGTCAGCTGACCAAATCGCCAAGCCGCGATTATATTGTATCCCGCGGAAGGAAGAAACACAAACGGTTTCTTTATTTCAGCGACCAGCCGGAAGCCCAGCTCCTGTCTGAAGTCAGCTGACTAAATCAGCTGACTAAATCGCAGATCCCAGGGTGGTGCCTCGTTTATTCATGATTATATCATGATCATATATTAAATATAATTATTAGTATCGAAATCATATGGACATTAATAATTAGCTGTTGATAACCAAATCTGCTCCTGCTACATCCCCAACACCAGACAAGGCGGGATTCTTCCCGTTTGGTCGAGCGCCAGATGATTTCAAGATTACGCAATTTTTGTTTTAATATACCAGTCTGAGAGTTATACCATGGAGCTAACTTCCTTTGTTTTATAGTAAAGTCCTCTATTTCATTAAAACATGGCACTGAATTCATGATCGGTGGAATCACTTCCTTAAACCCGATAGAGCCGATAGACACCGAGAGTAGTAGCGTAGTCCATTAGTAATAATTCAAAAGTAATGGTCAGATAAAGAACAATTTTGAGGAAAGATTATAAAGTGTTCGATTTCAACACCATAAGATAAGACGAGGTCGAGAGTGTGGCTATGACAGTTAGTTGGTTTATGTACACTCTGACTGAAGCCAATATAATCTATTAATGAAGTAAATGCTGCACTAAGGCTGTCATTTACAATATCCACATGGACATTAAAATTGAATTAATAATTACTTTATTTGATTTAAGGACTAAATTTGATAGAAACTCAGATAATTCAGATAAGAATTCAGAATATGGACCAGGAGCTGAACAAACTTTTGGCTGCATTGTTTTCCAGTTTGGGTAAGAAAAACTAAGAATAAGGCTTTCAAATGAGTTATAGTCTATTCTTGGTTTCGGGTTGATTGATAGGCTTGAATAAAAAGTCAGACAGAATAAATCAATACGATTATCTCATATTAAGTCATTGACTAATACTGCTTGATGAGAGAGATATGGGGCCCTAGTTTCGTGGCGAAGCGCAGGGTGGCGGAGCCGGCGCAATGCAAGTTTCGACCAGCACAGCCCTGCACACGGTCGGTTTGGCAGTTTGGTGGATCGCCTGCGCCGAGATGGGTGTGGCGGCGCAGCAGGGGGAGGCCTCACAGATTCAACTTGGCGCAGCGGTAGTTTCATGGCAAAAAGCCTCGCCGAGACTGCGCCGAAAGTCCGCCAGCTCCAACCTGGTCTACTCTCAGCGCAAGGCAAATTACAGCTGGCAGAGTGGCTCACCGGCGCGCAGTGTGCACAAGTCAACAAGACCTCACAGGCAGGTTTCTACAGTTCCAGGCACATTTAAATGCAATAAATAATCACAACAAACACTATTTAATTCAACTAATTGAATCAACACATGAATTTATATCTATATAGATTGTCCCGTCACATCTGACGTCAGATCAAAGGCGGATGGCACGTGTAACGGAAACTCAGCCTGACTGAATTAACACAGCTGAAACTTGGACCTCTCGGACCAAAACATCAGTTTCATCCTGGGAAAAGTTTGGCCGTCTGGTGCTGCTGCTGCTGCTGTCTTCTGATGATGCAGATGATGAAGACGGTGATGATGATGATGATGAATGGCCCGGCGGCTCATGCAGGCACCGGGTTCTCGCCACCATTATGTCTACTGCTGTGCGCCCTGACCCTGTTTTGTGATAGACATGCCTAAAATGTGCCTACAATTTCTATAGTGATATAAAATCAGCATTATAATTATTATGACTATGATGATTTTTCATATTTTTGGTACCCCCTCAGCATTTGGTGCCCTACACACCGCGTGATGCGCGTGGTGGGAGCGGCTTCTGTCATTGGGCCTTGGCGCATTAAAGGTGAGGGGAGGAGCTCGTTTGATTGGTGAAGATCTGAATCGGCTGTGTTAATCCCACTCCACGCCTTCTCTCCTCCTCGTCTCCCACTAACGCCTTCTCTCCTCCCTCTTTCCCACAACGGGGGTAGGAGTGATGGGAGGAGTGCTTGCGCCCGACTGCGCCGTGCACGAAATTTGCAAAGTCCAGGCGGACACACCCCGTCGGCGTGGCGCAGGTGCGCTGCGCCCCGACTGCGCCTGGTGCACAAAACTAGGGCCCCTAATGTTTAAGAGTCCACACTTAATTATTTTATTATGTTGTACAACATCAGAAATGTTCTTCTTCTGTTTGACTGAATTAATTTAAGTTGTCGGGTACAGACACAGTTCTTATGCGGTTTTGGGTGGGTGACTGCTCTGATGGAGGCACAGAGAAGTGTATAAGAGATCAATCCAGACTCCATTCAGAAAACAAGCATTTTAAAAGTAGGCTATGTAGCTTGTGCAGACAGACCAAGCATGACTTCAGACTTTTTGCTGATCACCATAATTATGCGATCATTTCAGCATCCTTTTCATCTGGTAATTGGTATTAAATCACAGCTAAATTGTTTATTTTGGGTTCCTACGGTACTAGGTTAGCCTTTGTGCTAATTTGATTTGTTTAGCTTCTGTGCTAACATTATTGGGTTAGCATTTTGCTACTGGGTTATCTTCTGTGCTAATGGTAATGGGTTTGCCTTTGTGCTTACCAAACTAGGGAAGCCTTTGTACTAACTTTACAGGGTTAGCTTCTTTGCTAGTGTTACTGGGATGGCCTTTGTGCTACTGGGTTATCCCCTGTGCTGATGGGTTATCCTCTGTGCTTAAGTTACTGGTTTAGCCTTTGTGCTACCGGGCTAACTTCTCTGCTAATGTTTTTGCATTAGCTTTTGTACTTTTGGATTAAGCTCTGTGCTTAAGTTACTGGTTTAGCCTTTGTGCTACCGGGCTAACTTCTCTGCTAATGTTTTTGCATTAGCTTTTGTACTTTTGGATTAAGCTCTGTGCTTATGTTACTGGGTTTTGCCTTTGTAGTATTGGGTTAGCCTCTGTGTGAACATAAAGGTTATCCTTTGTGCTACTGGCTCACTCTCTCTGCAAATGTTACTAGGTTAGCCTTTGTACTACTGTATTAGACTCCATGCTAATGTTACTAGGTTAGCCTCTGTGCTAATGTTACTTGATTAGCCTTTGTGATAACATTACTGGATTAGCCCTTGTGCTCCTGAGTTATTTTGTGCAGTTTTTAGGTCTGCAATAGCCTTGTCAGTGAAAATAGCATTGAACGACAGGTGTCAAGTGCTAGTTTGCACATGTGCAGTAGTGTTCGGGTAGTGAGTGAAAAGTGTTGTTGTTGTTCCTGTGCAGCTGAAACGTGCTGATAAATAATGACGTCATATCAGATCGCTACATAGAATTGCATTCTCACTGATATGCGATCAACCATTTTAGGCTGCATCGAGGCCTTTCTGATACTGCTATCGGAAGGTTGAACCATTTGAAAGGCCCAAATCTAGATTTGACATAACAATAAGCATAACACTATAAAATATTTATTATTGTTTATTACATTTTACACAAAGCTATTTTAACCTCCTGTTATTTTGTTTAAAGATATTTGGGGAATTCTTCTTGTCAAATGAATAAAAGTAAATATGTCTGGGCTTTAAAACATCTAAAGTCATCCTCGCCTGTTCTCATCTCGCTACAGGAACGTCTTTAAAATGGATGACATTGCCTTGAACTACCGGGACCCCGAGGGGGACCTCATTCGTATGCTCGACGACGAGGACGTCCAGCTGATGATCAGAGAGAGCAACGGACAGCAGGACCAAGTCAAGAGACCTGTCAATCAGTTTTTGTGGGAACTGCATGTGACCTTGTCCTCTGACCTCAGTGTGTACAACACTGAGGCCTGAGAAAGTGTAGATCAAAGGAAGTACAGAAGATATTGAGTGTTCTCATATCAGATCAATGAACTTGACCAGGTTGCCGGTTGTGTGGTTTTCCTTTCATTCATCTGACAAAAGTCATTGCTGTTTCTGTTAACTGCAATACATTTCACTTAGTAATAAACACATTTAACAATAATTTTTGCAGTTTGTAATTTTTTTTAACATTACCTAGTCCATCGCTCAGAGGAGCAGAGGACTCGCTCTCATGGATCACTCAGTGAAAGTTCCTTCATAACAACAGACCGATACACTGATGTTTAAGGAGTGTAATAGACTGTTTATATGTTTGTGAAAATAAATACAATTTAATTGAATTAGAATTAAACCGCTGCACGGTGGTGTAGTGGGTAGCACTCTCGCCTCACAGCAAAAGGGTCCCGGGTTCGATTCCCGGGTCGGCCCGGGCTCCTTCTGTGTGGAGTTTGCATGTTCTCCCCGTGTAAGCGTGGGTTCTCTCCGGGTTCTCCGGCTTCCTCCCACAGTCCAAAAGACATGCAGGATGGGGATAGGTTGATTGGTGACTCTAAATTGCCGGTAGGTGTGAATGTGAGCGTGAATGGTTGTTTGTCTCTACATGTCGGCCCTGTGATAGACTGGCGTCCTGTCCAGGGTGTACCCTGCCTTTGCCCAATGACAGCTGGGATTGGCTCCAGCCCCCCCGTGACCCTGAATACAGGATAAGCGGTAGACAATGGATGGATGGATGGATAGAATTAAACCATTAGTCTAAGTTTAAATGTATTTATTTGTAGTTGGATACAGTGGGCTTGCGATATACGGATAGGATTTCTATGCTCTGGGTCATACTGACTCAAGTGACTCAGGAGACTCAAGTCACCCGGATCAGTTTGGTGATTGACCCAGAGATCCATGAGTCAGCACACCGACTTGACTTTACCACCTCTAGCTCTGAAGACTTTGAATGCAGCTTCATGAGCAACAATGCTTGGTGATGTCATAGGTCTATGTCACTTGACTGACCAATGGTTGCAAGTTGATCAGTTATTTACTTACTTAATTACTCAGAGGCCCCAGAGCCATATAGGGCTGGTCCTCTGATCCCTTTAATAAGTTAGATCCATGTCGGAGAAACCCATTAAATGAAAAATGGTATTTATGAAAGCATCAACATACCTCATACTTTTATTATCCAGCATCAGCAGATAAATGAAAGCATGGTGTGGTGACTGGAAAATGGCCTGACTGGACAAATCAGCTGATCCTTCAGTCATCGGATAGCGTATAGCTAATGCAATTTAAATATCTACAAACCATCCCGGATAAGGATTTAATAGAAGTGTGGAACCATTTGCAGCCTCATTCTCTCCCTGTTTGACTTTTCACCACAGAGGGGCACTGTTGCTCTTCTCTTCTTTCAGCTGATGGATGACTGGATGCTGCAGAGGCTCAGTACATTTTCATCATCATCATCATCATCATCTAAGTCGTTAGCATCAGGACTATAATCATCATGAATATAAGCAGCTTCATATACATGTTGATGATACAATTGTGGCCTCGTGTGAGCAGCTACCGCCTTTCTATCTTCTTCAGATCAACGTTGTGAGCTTGTTAAACTCTCCGGTGGCGGGTCGCCACGTGACACGTCTTCAAGACGCCACCTTCTGTTCCGGCTTCCCTGCTTGCTCCGTTCACAAACAGCTTATCTCACCCCCTTCTGTCTCTGTAGCTTTTACAATAACGGTGCGGGAAAAAAAAGTGATTCTCAGAACAAAGAGGAAGCGTAGAAGGGGCTGTCGTCACTAAAGAAATGTACAGGCTTGTTCTATTCAGTCTATTCTAGTTGCTATTGGCCTGAGTTGACTATGCTAGTAAGCTATCTGTGTCTGGATGGGCTCGGGCTAGTTTATGTGCATATGAAAGAGGTAATGTGAAAAGACAGCGAAGACTATTGGGTAGTTAGTAATTGTATTCTTTATCTGTGTTTCTTTATGTAGCAGGATGAGATCCTTTCCCCCTGATCCAGGTGAGTGAGTGTTGCCTGGCTTTTCTTGCCCAATTGCTGCATTAGGCACAGTATAAAAATGAGTAGGGTATCTTCTCTCCCTCTTGCTCTTTGGCTCGCAGGCCCTCCAACTTCCGGGTCGCCTCGTTCCCTTCCTCCCTCTGCTTTGTGCAGGTATGGCAGCAGTAGTCATGCGCCTACGACCAGAGACTGTTGGCCTGAGATGTTGGTGTGAGGAAACTGTGTGTTTTTGTTTGAAATATGAAAGGAGAATATTGGTGAGACCAGTGGCGCCGCCAGCCGGAATCTTGTACGCACTGTGCGTACTTTTTTTGAAGGTGGGCTAGATATTTAAATTTCAGCGGGTGACACCAAACAACGTCTGCCCAAGCAAGTCAGAGCTTTTCTTTCGCTCACACAGTGACCTGGAGAGACGCAGCCGCATTTGAGAGGACGATCGCGCGTGTGTGCGCAATTACTCATAGCGTGTGTTGGCCCCTCTCCACTACACAATACAGCTCGGCTCTAGTCTCGTCACCTCTCTGCTGCTGAGCACTGTGGGCCGAGCCGATGCGTGTCTCTCTCCCCGGGCCGGGAGAGTTATCATACCATACTGTGCGTGTGTGTCCAAGCGTGTGTGTGCGTGCGTGGAGTGCTCACAAGCGTGCGCTTGTGTTTAGGGCGGGGATGGAGGGCACACAAAAAATATTTGCACCGGGGCCTATCACCATGATATACGCTACTGATTTCACTGATACTGAAAACATTCGATTTTGTCTTAAAAAAGTATTTTTCCATTTGTTGTTGTATTTTGCCGTTTCTGTGCGTACATTGAAATTGAATCCTGGCGGCGCCACTGGGTGAGACAAGTGGGTGGAGGGAGAGAAATGACAAGAAAGATCAAAAAGTGAGAGGTCGAGTTAAAAAAGTAAACCAGAGAATTTTGATGTACGAGATGACAATAAAAAGAGGCTTTGCCAGGAGATTTACAGTAACAAGTATTTTTTCCTGGATTACAGTAAACTGGACAGTGTGTGAGTGTGTGAGTGTGTGTGTGTGTGTGTGTGTGGCTTCTGACAAGACATGAAACAACAACAAAAAGAGGCCAAATGATTTAGGTCTTAAATCCAAATCCTCTTTTGGCTCCTCTGGTCTATCCATGAGGATTACATTCACATACTGTTAGGGTACTGTGGCTGTGACATTTGACCTCTTTAGTATAGAGAGGCTGAGTTCCACCCCTTTCTGTGTTATCCATGGGACCTTTTTTTCACTAAGAAGTACAGTAGTCATCGTAAATGGGCCCATTTAATAAGATATGATGTTTGACAATTTAAAAAATGATTCAGACTTTGTAAAAATAAAACTTTGTATTCCATTCACAGTAAAACATTGCACAATAACTTTACATTGGCGGTATGGAGAGCACACCTCCCTGCCCTCAATGAGCCTACAGGGAAAACCAAAGGTGGGGAGAGCATCAGCAGTATAAACAAAAGCACCCCAAAATGTCCATAGCAGGCAAACATCCCTGGTCTTCCATGCACTTGCATGCAAGAGCCAACAGAGGGAGCTAACAGACCCTTAATGGAAAGCCATTAGACTAAAACAACATTGAGGCTAATTGAAACTAAATATAGCTTAAGTTGAAAAACAGAGCGCAGCAAATAAGCCTTATTATTTATCAGCCAGCAATTATGGAGCACTCCTAGCTTTTTGAGTGTCAAGGATTGCTTAAGCGTTCATAGGATGTTGATGTCCATCTGCCCATGGCTTTGAGCATGAAGACAGGAGCTCCTCTTGCTGCAGTTGTTACTGCTCCTATGTGAAAGAAATGAGCAGTGTAGGGCTCTGGTGGGAGCCTGCAGAATTGGCACAGGAGGCTCAGGCGAGAGGCAAACCAAGCCGTGGAGATGGGTTTTCTCTCCTCCATGGCAAAGAGAGGCTCTCGTTTTTTGGCCACCGTGCATGTTCCAGCGTGCCGATCTAGCTCACATGCCCAAGATAGAAATATCCCTGGGCCTGAACTACACTCAACAAAAATATAAACGCAACACTTTTGTTTTTGCTCCCATTTTTCATGAGATGGACTTAAAGATCTAAAATTCATTCCAGATACACAATATTACCATTCCTCTCAAACATTGTTCACAAATCTGTCTAAATGTGTGATAGTGAGCACTTCTGCTTTGCTGAGATAATCCATCCCACCTCACAGGTGTGCCACATCAAGATGCTGATCTGACATCATGATTAGTGCACAGGTGTACCTTATACTGCCCACAATAAAAGGCCACTCTGAAATGTGCAGTTTTGTCTCACAGCAAAATGCCACAGATGCCACAAGCATTGAGGGAGCGTGCAATTGGCATGCTGACAGCAGGAATGTCAACCAGATCTGTTGCTCGTGCATTGAATGTTCATTTCTCCACCATAAGCCGTCTCCAAAGGCGTTTCAGAGAATATGGCAGTACATCCAACCGGCCTCACAACCGCAGACCACGTGTAACCACACCAGCCCAGGACCTCCACATCCAGCAGGTTCACCTCCAAGATCGTCTGAGACCAGCCACTCAGACAGCTGCTGAAACAATTGGTTTGCATAACCAAACAATTTCTGCACAAACTGTCAGAAACCGTCTCAGGGAAGCTCAACTGCATGCTCGTCGTCCTCATCGGGGTCTTGACCTGACTCCAGCTCGTCGCCGTAACAGACTTGAGTGGGCAAATGCTCACATTCGATGGCGTCTGGCACGTTGGAGAGGTGTTCTCTTCACGGATGAATCTCGGTTTACATTGTTCAGGGCAGATGGCAGACAGCGTGTGTGGCGTCGTGTGGGTGAGCGCTTTGCTGATGTCAATGTTGTGGATCGAGTGGCCCATGGTGGTGGTGGGGTTATGGTATGGGCAGGCATCTGTTATGGACGAAGAACACAGGTGCATTTTATTGATGGCATTTTGAATGCACAGAGATACCATGATGAGATCCTGAGGCCCATTGTTGTGCCATACATCCATGAACATCACCTCATGTTTCAGCAAGATAATGCACGGCCCCATGTTGCAAGGATCTTTACACAATTCTTGGAAGCTGAAAATGTCCCAGTTCTTGCATGGCCAGCATACTCACCGGACATGTCACCCATTGAGCATGTTTGGGATGTGCTTGACCGGCGTATACGACAGCGTGTACCAGTTCCCACTAATATCCAGCAACTTCGCACAGCCATTGAAGAGGAGTGGACCAACATTCCACAGGCCACAATTGACAATCTGATAAACTCTATGCGAAGAAGATGTGTTGCACTGCATGAGGCAAATGGTGGTCACACCAGATACTGACTGGTTCTGAGTCCCCAGACCCCCAATAAAGCAAAAAAATGCACATTTCAGGGTGGCCTTTTATTGTGGACAGTCTAAGGCACACCTGTGCACTAATCATGATGTCAGATCAGCATCTTGATGTGGCACACCTGTGAGGTGGGATGGATTATCTCAGCAAAGCAGAAGTGCTCACTATCACACATTTAGACTGATTTGTGAACAATGTTTGAGAGAAATGGTAATATTGTGTATCTGGAATGAATTTTAGATCTTTAAGTCCATCTCATGAAAAATGGGAGCAAAAACAAAAGTGTTGCGTTTATATTTTTGTTGAGTGTACATCCAGTTCCTTTCCAGGAATCCACAACAAACTGAGATTAAACAGGGATTTCCAAATATAATAGGAGCAATAACACCAACAAAGTGATACAAACACCGTCAAGCAACGACTGTAATATCAACAGAAAGGGGTTGCATTCCATCAATGTACTAATAATATACCTGCAGTAAGTGAACTGATCAACAGCACCTCAATTTCTGTTGCAGAAAAGTGTCTTTTCTTTGCTCTCCGTTATGTCAGTGAGGGGAAAAAAGGCAGTTTCACATGGTTCTGAAACAGATGTTTTGTGGTCAATTGGGGGGCGTTTCTGAATGCAAATGACCCCAAATGTGCACGAGCATGGTGGTTTAGAACATGTCGGATTTATCAATGCTGGTGTGCATACGACCGGCATGTGCATGTTTGATAAATTGTGATTTTTGTACTTATGCACATCCTAAATTCCATTAGTAAGACAAAATTTAGAACCTTTTCTATGCAATGTTGATAAATGAGGGCCCAGGCTCAAAGACCTTGGCATCGAAAGGTACTGCATTCAGCTGACAGTCATACCTCTCCAACAGATCCCATGTCATTTCTCTCCATAACCATACCTCTCCTACAGCCACAGTCACACAAGGTGTTCCCCAAGGCTCTGCACTCGGCCCCCTCCTCTTCATCATTTACATCCTCCCCCTTAGGCACATACTTCACCACTTCAACCTGGACTTCCACTGCTATGCCGATGACACCCAGATCTACCTCAGCACCAAATCCCCCCCAATCCCCCACTCTCCCACATCAACTCCTGCCTGCCAGCAATTAAAACCTGGATGCAATACAATTTTCTTCAACTCACCAGCGACAAACTGAACTCCTCCTCATGGGCTCCAAATCCACACTCAGCAAAACCAACAAGCCCCATCTCATCATCAACGGCAATACTATATCCCCCTCTCCCCAGGCCCGCAACCTTGGCATGATTTTTGACTTAAACCTCTCCCTTGAGACCCATATCCGCCATATAGTTAAAACCTCCTTCTTTCATCCCTGCAGTATTTCTAACATCAGACCCTCTCTCACACCCCCGGCTGCCGAAAGACTCATTGACGCCTTCATTTCCTCCCAACTGGATTACCTCTACAGCATTAGCTCCATCAACCGACTTCAACTGGTTCAGAATGCACTTGCACCAAAACCTGGCACCACATCACCCCAGTCCTAAAGAACCTCCATTGGCGTCCCATTTCCCACAGAAACATCCCCACAAAATCCTGGTCCTCACCTTCAAAGCACTCCACCATCTGGCCTCCCTTATCTCACTCACCTCCTCCCCCCTACCAACCCTCTCGGCCGCTCAGGTCCACATGAGCCGGTCTTCTCTCCACCCACAGAACCAACCTCCGCAGTTTTGGGGTCAGAGACTTCTCCACGGCGGCTTCCAGGACTTTGTCTTTTTTTTGTTTGTTTGTTTTTCTGTAAAACAATGAACAGATTTGAATTTGTTTTTTTACTATTATTATTATTATTATTATTATCATTATCTTCCAAGTGTGATTACTGTGCACTAAATGCTTGAGCTATTTGAAGTAAAGATCCAAACTTGACGGAGAGAGAAAAGCAGATTGAGAGCACTATATTAATTTTGCATCGTCGCAGAGCTTGTGTGTTCTATGACCTCCTAGGTAGGGTTACTGAAAATTGTGTTACTCTGTGTTTTCATATGATGCAAAACCCTGATCCTTCACTAAGTGGACAGGCTTATTATTCTATTATACTTCTTCAGGACTTCCTACATTCATCTTCAGTTCCGTTGCTGATGTAGAAATGATGTGATTTATCCAATGACTCTTTTTATCAGCAGGAAGAGAAAGAAGGAGCACGACCTGTTGTTAGTGTGAGTAACATTACATCCTGGTACCAAACACACAAAGAGAGACGCCACCAACAACACTTTCAGGTGTGTTGTCTTTCTAATTACATATTTTCACAGACCTTTACTTCAACAGTTATGATACTCTTGATGTGTAAAATGATTTTATAAATTGAAAAACATCATATGTGTAATTCATGGTATGATTCACTGGATCAAAAGAAATGTGTCTCTTACCGTTGACCACAGTTTATTACGTATTAGTGTTCAGGCATGGGTGTGTCAGTCTCCACTAGAATAGTGAATAGAGCATTGTTAACCTTCACTGACACAGAAAGGAAAAGTCCCTCAATCACACTAGAACTGATATTGTCTACTGAAGTGGAAACTGGGAGAGTTTGTGAATTACCTTATTCTTGTGATCGTCTTCATCTTTAATACTTTGTCCACATCCAAACTTATAGTAATGATATTTTGTGTGTTTAGTTTTTTTCTCTCAAATCCCATCATTCTTATCTTGCTTCCATTTTTTGTTCATAATTGTCTCTCTCCTTGTCTCGCTCTGCCATTTTTGTCCCCACTAATTCTCTGCCGTCTCTTTCTAAATCCCATTATCTTTCCCCTTTGTTCCCCCGCTCCTTCTGCTGTGCTGGCATCTGAAACAAAGGGGGAAAATGAAGGCTTTTGTTCTCGAAAGACTTTGTATTTGATGTCAGAGCGGAAGCTTTTTTATGACGGTCCAAACTGTAATTAGGGTTTTGCCCGTACAAAGAGCTGTTGCCCTTGATAAGGCCTTGTGTGGATAAACTACTGAGAGACTCACACCTCCAGCGTTGTTGGGGGCAGTTGAGATGTGCACCTTCCCGACCGAGATGTGATTGAGATGGTTTCTGTGGTTTGTGTCACAGTGACAAAGCTGAATACACAACTTCTTTTATCTGTAATCTACAATGGAACTAAAATAGAGTGAACTTGATGCAGCCTCCTGCAAATTCATAGATAAAATGATATAAAAGCCAAATAATGGACACCAAATGTGCTGCCATCCATCCCTCCACCATTATTAATAATTTACTGTCAAACCATCATCCACCCATCCATTCATTCATCATCCTTCATTCCAGGCAACGGACGGACCCTTGTCGGGACAGGAAAGCGATGGACGGACCACCTTCTGAATTGGAACAGGAGACAGATGGACCCCCCTCGGGACCGGAACAGGATTGCTGTTAGCTGGGATTCCCGACACCGTTAAAATGCTGTCAAAAAACATTATTCCATCAACCTGCCCAGGGACTACAGGTGGAAAATAGCGATTTGCTACAACTTGGCATTATACATATTTTCTTGATGATAATAGGCCTTATAGGTTATTCTAAAGATTTGAAAAAAAACACAGAGATTTTTTACTTTGAACGCATCGGCATACTGGAACGATCCTGCCTGCTTCGTTCAGATCTCTGTTGAAAGCCACGTGCACTGAATGCGCACTGCCCGTACTACAACACAAAAGATGACTGGGACACGAAGCACAACATCACCAGCTGACATTCACAAATAAGAAAACACTTAACATTATCATAATAAACGACTAACATGGCTGTTGTTGCTAGGCAAATATGTCAAGCTAGCATGTTAGTATTAGGTAATGTCATTGAAAAGGGAGTTACGGTGCAGCAACTTATTGCTGGCTAGTTAACAACAGCTGGCGATGCTAGCCGCTAATAGCAATAAAGTTAGCAATACTACCCAGCTAACGTTTGTTTCAGCCATATGTCTGCAGCCTCCTTGGCTTTCTGCTGATACACTGGTCAGTGTTTTTTTGTGTAGTCTACCTGACATACATGTACAGTGGATAAAAGGCCTCTTTGTGGACAATAAAGCTCTGTTCAATAAAAACGTCTTATCAAGTCTGTTACTTTACAGGCAAGAATTCCAGGACTGAGCTTGGAGCAGTCACATTAGCTGTTGGACCTCTGGCTGCCACACAAACACCAAGCCAACTTACTGTGTGGCAATATGGAGCACTGGGACAGCAGCACTGGGAGTAGAGTAGTGAGTGTAGTATTTTTTGCAATAGCAATGTTTATTTCTTTTCAATTTATGTTCTGCATAACCTGTTCTAAATTTTTTGAGTAAAAGTCTTTAAAATGTTCAAGGCCTTTTCCGTATACTAACAGCATAAACAATTCAAACATTACATGTATCTTATTACAAGCTGCAGAAATAATGAGAACCAGATGTGTCACCCATTTATTATTTTTCAAACACCATAAAAAATAACATTGGTCCACCCTTTGCAGCTATAACAGCTTCAACTCTTCTGGTTAGGTCACGCACTGATGTTGGACGGGAAGGCCTGGCTCTCACTCTCCACTCTAATTAATCCCAAAGGTCTTCGAATCGGGTTGAGGTCAGGACTACATGTGGCACAATGCAATCAGACAAGTACCGTTCTCCTGGCAACCGCCAAACCCAGACTCATCTATCAGATTGCCAGATGGAGACAAGTTACAATAACGGTGGTACACAAATCAAGAAATGTAACCCCTTTCAAAACTAAGCAGTTTTTACCTGTGGATGAACTAGGCCATCATGGTGTCTCTTTCCAGCCTCTACTCTCCCCTCGATTGTAGCCATCACCGATGTTTACTCTGGTTTTGCTCCCGACTGTATCTGTCCTCTTCTTTTGCGAACAGCTGTTGGTAATTTTTCAGTCATTCTGCAGCTCTTCATCTTGAAATTTTTTTTTACTTTGGTTGTGTAACTGGCTAGCTAGCTGTAGCTCCTGCTAGCTGCAGCTACTGCCTCTGTCTGCCGAGTGCAGAGACGGCTCGCCGCTCGCACACAGCGAGTGCTCGAGATCGCCAGAGTGCACCTAATCAGGAAGTAAGAATTCACAGACAGCCAATTATTTTCTCTGGCCCGGGGAAAATAATTGGACGTGCTTTTCCTGCCCCTGCCACAGAGGACTTTTTTTAAACGTTATGTCAGTGCTTTTATTGTACATACACTTATTGGTATGTTACAATGATTTCAAGCAATATAACAGAAATTGCTCTGAATAAAATAGCCTATGATGCCTTAATGTCTTATTTTGAATTGTCCTTGTCTTGAAATAAATAAATGACATTACTGGAGAGAGTTTTTATGTTTTTATGTCACTGTACAAATAACAATTAACACTGCACTGTATGTCACTGTGTTAATAACAATTAACAAATAAACAATGATCACAAACCCTAGTAGTCCCTGCTAACTGTAGGTCACTTGTCATGCACCTGGCACAAACACTCTCATGGTCCGGACACCTCGCCGCCACAAAACACATCTGCACATCAGTGCACGTTTCTATTGGCCCTCCATACACAGACATTCAGACATATTGTGCCAGGTGTCTGACATGTCAGAAAACATGCGCGGCCCGCAAATCTGACCAAGCTTTTCTGCAGCCACTTCCTATTATCTCCACTCCATTCCGCAGGATTGCTATGGATATTGTGGGCCCTCTGGTGAGAAGCAGTGGCGGACATGAGTACATATGTTTGGTGTGTGACTATGCTCCCCGTTTCCCAGAGGTTTTTTTCCCTGTGCAGGATCACCACACCTGCTGTGCTGTCGGTGTTTTTTCCAGGGTGGGAATACCTGATGAGATCCTGACTGATCAGGGGAGCAACTTCACCTCTAGGTTGATGCAGCTCTTCCAGAAGCTACTAGGCATCTAAGGGATCAAGACTACGCCATACCACCCACAGACAAATGGTCGTGTTGAAAGATTCAACCAGACCCTGAAGAGGATGTTGCAGAAGTTTGTGGACGATACTGAAAAGGACTGGGACCGTTGGCTACCATCCCTGTGTTTTGCCGACCATGAAGTTCCCCAGGCATCAACTGGTTTCTTCCCCTTACAAATTCTGTATGGCTGGGAGGTACAGGGACCCTTAGATCTGCTTCTGAAAGGCTGGGAGACACTGTCAACGAGGCAAGGTGACAAAAGTGTGGTGCTGTTTGTGCTAGAAATGAGGGATCGGCTGGCGAGGTACCAGGAGGAGGCAGTGGTAAACCTGCGGGAGGCCCAGAGAAGCCAAAAGACCTGGCATGACCAATAGGCCCGGCGCCATGAGTTCCAGCATGGCCAAAACGTTTTGCTGCTTCTCCCGTCATCAAACAGCAAACTCCTGGCAAAGCTGCAAGATGGGCCTGGTCACCTATGAAATCCATCACCCAGAGAAGAAAAAGCCCAAGCAGACCTACCATGTAGACCTCCTGGGAGTGGTCGAGCCGTCCAACTCCGAGTGGTGCAGTCCGGTGGTCATAGTCTCTAAGAAGGATGGCTCACTCTGTATATGCATGGATTTCAGGAAGCTCAATGCCATCTTGGAGTTTGACACCTACCCCATGCCAAGAATTGAGGATTTGCTGGAGAAGTGGAGCTGCCAAATATAAAAAAAACACCCTGGATCTCTGCAAAGGATACTGGCAGGTGACACTGGAGGAGTCCAGCCGACCCTACACGGCATTCCAAACCCCAGCTGGACTCTTCCAATTCACTGTAATGCCATTTGGGCTACATGGAGCCTATGTTTGCACAAAGGTTGAGGAAATTAAAACATTTTTTCAACTACACCATCTTTTTTTTCCATTTCAGGAGTTTGAAGTAGAACCCCACTACATATTCTTTCTGTAAATACCCATAAATGTGGCCTCAGTCATCTCATACAGCCTCACCAGAGTTTTCCACCAGTACTTTTCCATTCACCCAGCCTGTTAGCAACTCCCGCCTCATTAAGCCAACGCCACTCACCTGTTGCACACAGCTGATCTGAATCAGTAATCAAGCTCCTGCTTCACACACGGGCCGTTTCTCAATACCCAGTACGCCAAGTTCGAACTCGTGAACTCCGGGAGTCTAGACTTGCGGAGTTCAGTTGGAAGAACGAACTCCCGGGGTACGGGAGGACGGGAGAACGGGAGGACGGTGTTTTTTCTGCATTTGGAACAGGAACGTACTTGATGACGTCATCGTTTTTGCCGGTTGACGGCGTTCAACTTCCGGTTATTTTCACTGGTTAAAATAAAATAAACACTATAAAAAACATCTCCGTTTCATTTGTATATTTTATTATATATTATATGAGGATATAATATGATGTTTTCTTTTTATACAAATATGAATATAAATTTTCAGAAAATTGCCTATATATATAAAATATAAAAACCCTCCCTTAAAACGGACCGATTAGTCCGATATCACAGCCTAAAGTGTTTCGTTCAGAGACCAAAGTCTGCCTTTTAGACGCACAGAAAACAGCATTGCTTTACCACACTACAATCATACAAGACCAGCGTCAGATTTCAGAGGGTCACGCCGGGACAAGGCAGTCATCAGCGGGGTAGCAGTAATGCTAAGTGCCCGGGCCAACTTGCTAGCGGCTAGCAAGGTAGCTAGCCGTGATAGCCGTTAGCGGCGAAAACGTCGGAATAAAAACTACGTGCTACAGTAATAAATCACCCACAGCACCGATTTGAAGTTGTAAAAATGACATTCCCGCAAAAATACATAAAAACATTTATTCACCCCAAAAACAGTAGAATTTCAAAACTTCTAACGTTAACTTACAATTGTGCGTCTTCTCCTCCGCCATTGCTTTATTGAAATGCATTCTGGGATACGTAACTGCCCAAAGTCCACACAAGTCTCCTCCGATGCATCCTCGGTGAAATGGGCGGGGCAAGAACACATCCGGGGTATTTGACCGTACTTGGCCAGATGCGATCTTTGAATTGGAACAGTACTCGGTCCGACGCTGATGACGTTTCTCAAGTCCACAAGAACAGAAGTACAGAGAAGAACGCATATTGAGAAACGGCACTCACAGGGCTGACATGTAGAGACAGACAGGTAACCAGTCTATCACAGGGCTGATGTGTAGAGACAGACAGGTAACCAGTCTATCACAGGACTGACATGTAGAGACAGACAGGTAACCAGTCTATCACAGGGAGACATGTAGAGACAGACAGGTAGCCAGTCTATCACAGGGCTGACACGTAGAGACAGACAGGTAACCAGTCTACCCCAGGGCCGACATGTAGAGATAGACAGGTAACCAGTCTATCACAGGGCTGACACGAAGAGACAGACAGGTAACCAGTCTATCACAGGGCCGACATGTAGAGACAGACAGGTAACCAGTCTATCACAGGGCTGACATGTAGAGACAGACAGGTTACCAGTCTATCGCAGAACCCACGCTAACCCGGCCCCTCTTGCTGTGAGGCGACCACGACACCACTGTGCAGCGCCCTATACAACATATTACATGTTTTTTCTGCCATTTGTGTGATACAACCATTTCATGTCTCTCCAGCATTTTTTTGAAGGTGACCAGAAACCAATGGATGTTTTAGGATATTCAACAAGTCAACTTTGTCAGCCTGTTGTGGAAAGGTTTTCTTCAGATAATAGTTGCTCAGTGGCTGTTTGCATAAACAGAAGGGAGCATTTTCTGTCTTATATCTTGAATTATAGACACTCTTCAACAAGTTATGGTTCAAGGAGGAGACTCTCTGCTGTTACATTTTCTGTGTTTTCCTGCTGTGTCATCCAGCACAACCCTCAACATGCAGCTGTGCTTTCACGGACACAGCTGAGATGTTTGAATGCCTGTATGCACACAAGAACAAGGCTCTGCTTTCGCTTTCAAAACATCCTGAGGAGGGAAATGCACAGATCTATTGAGTGATACCTTCAGTGTGAAGAGAGGATGGAAGTTAGCCAAAGTGCAGTCATCCCCTATCATCAGCTTGACTTGAGGGCAGAAGGATCCTCTTTCAGTCACTTCCACTTCCAAAGCATTTATCACTTTAAATAGGACACAGTGACATATAGGCCCTGCATATACAGAGCTGACAAAACTGGGTTCAGTTTTCACCAGCCTTCAATCAATCAATACTTTACTCAGGACACAGAAAAGGTCCATAGCAAATTACAAAAATGGTAAAATGGCAAAAAAAATGTTCAGATATTTGCATATAGACTAAAACACCAATGGTTCCACAGTCTGGGGGTGAACCTGACCACACTCATTGCAGGGTTCAATCAGTGTTGTGATTATGCTGTTATGTGACTGAGTTAGTCTACACATATATTTATACATGAGATTCCTGAGTACAGCAGGACAGGTGGATATGCCAACACAGGACTGTGTCCTAAGTATTTAATGTCATCGCAAATTTTAAGGACAGTACCAGTCAGAGAGAGAGCAGGAAATTAGGAAAATAAGGTTGCTGTTCAGGGTGCCGCTCTGCCGCTGTTTGGAAGATCCACAAGTCGCTCCTCCTCAGTACAAATATTGACACTGCCATTCAGTGGTTGCAGAAATTTCAGATGGCGACGGCCTTGGTCTGTAGTTTATGATTGTAAAGTTTCAGGAAGCTGTGATGATCCCACAGGTTGCAACAGGTCATTATATACAGTTATAATTAAGTGGGTACATCTGTAAAGGGGAGACCCATAGAAGCCATTATTATGGACAAATGTTGAGGTGAGAGGTTAAGGAACCCTTGTGAATCAATTAAATTAAATGTGGATTCATGCAGGCGTGGATCTCTTGATGTTGCTCTGCTGTTGGATGAGGAGGAGGAAAAAAGACCATAAAAAGATACTTGCTCGAAAAATATATAGTTATATATAAAAAACACTAATAATCTTTCTTTCTGTTCCTACCACATTTAACGCCATCAAAAGACAAAAGAAGTTGTTAAGCCTGCCTCTTGCTTGATTCTATTGGCTGCCTTGGCCAAGTTTGACATTGGCGAGTGTTGCGACTCTGTGTACTCTGTGAAAATAGAATATTTTAACTTTTATGCATGTCTAAAAACTGTGCAGTGCAAGCCGGGCAAGCCAGCCAGCTGGCCGGGCCATAGAAGAAACAATAGTTTTGTGGGCGACAGTTCTAGCGACGTGTCTTTTTTAGTTTCATATGATACCAGTATCTCCATTCTTGCTACAAGACTGAGCCTGCTTCAACCTCTTAAAGCAATGACGGCCGGGATCACTGGCGATCATGCGGGTCTCAAAGGGTCTGGTTGACCGGAGCATTTTTTTTTGTTGTTGCCGCCTTGTACATTCCCTGTGATGGAAATTCAAAACATTGCATGACAGAACTTTTTTTTTTATATACTTTTTTGTTTTTGTTTGTCGCAAAAATGGGCTACAACCGCCTTGCGTTTTGTGTCCCTGTGTAGCACCATGACAAGTCTGTTAGCTAAACATGAAACATGGAAGTCTTTTGATTCAGCACTGAAGCCAGTCTGCCTCTGTGTTTCAGGCTGCCTGTCTTGAGGTACAACCAGACAAAGTGCAGCAGATCAATCATCCTGTCAGCCCAAACACAGTGTGCTGCTTCCGTCCAGTCGTCTAAATGACACAGGGCTGCAAAGTTGTCGGTGCCTGGGCCCTAATTATGTGCAGTCCTGTGTCATTCAGATGACTGGTGCTGGCAGTGAAGGTAATTGTGTTGTTTATTATTTTTACACTGAAAGAAGTGCCTTTTGGGGGGCATTAAATGTGCCTTACCAAAATTAATGTGTGTTGACCAAACATTAGAAAACATTTTTCAAAATATAGTTGACTTCAGAAGATATTGTCCAATGAATAACAGAGGGCGAGGCTCTGGAAATCAATACCCATAACTCATAACCTTTGGGCCAATCATCACGAAACTTCGACATATCTACCTGGAACAGTATTTTAACCATTTACTTCTACTCCATTGATCTGATTCATACCAAACTTGGTGAGCCTCAACGATGAAACAATAATAAAATCTTCAGATTAAGTCAAAGGGCGTGGCCAGGCCGATGCCATGGCCACGCTACAAATTTCATCCAAAACTGGAAGCTGTTATAAATTCAGTGTACATTGTCTGATATAGCATGTTTTATACTTGTATGCACTCCTCCTAATGTGTTGCCCTTATCCACCTCAAATCTGGTTAGACAAGGCTCAAGATGTTGCTGACGCTTATTGTGGAAGATGGTGAAAATGTGTACGCTGTAACCATGGTGATGATTCTTTTGCCATGAAAGAGGAAGTGATTTTTTTTTAATCTCAACGTCATTTTCAATTTTCAATTTAATCTGAAAATGTCACTGACTTTGCGGATTTTTCATGCAGTGTATTTTAACTACCTCCTCCTACACCATTGATCCGCAACCTGCAAAACAAGATTGTTGTCTACTTGTACATTTTTTTGCATTTTTTTAAGATAACACTTTTATTTAAGTAGCCTACTACTTCTCGAAAAAAACAGCCTATGTACTAGGGCTGCACGATTCTGGAAAAAATGTGAATCACGATTTTTTTGCTTAGAATTGAGATCACGATTCTCTTGCACGATATTTTCCACAAAATGTTTATTGCACTGATGAACTTTAACAAAACAAAAAAACGTTTGTTGCTTTGGCAGAGGCATAGTAGTAGTTCTATCATTGGAAGATAAGTAATTTTTACAAAAGTAAAAAAAAAAATTCTCTGTGGACACGTACCTAATACGTGTCCACAGAGGCGATTTTAAATGCGAGTGGACGCGCTGCTTCCCAGTATTGCACGCTTGGTGGGCTGCCACTGTGGATGATTGATGCTTGTATGAAGGCGCTCTCCTTCATACAATCACGCGCACACTTCATGGCTGCACCGGATTGGACGATCGCTTTCACAGCTGTCCTGTCTGCTCCGGAGTTCACGCAGACCAACATGGCGGCTCGTTTGGAAACTTTCTCTTATTTCACGAAAATAGTTCACCGAAAGGTGTTTCTGAAAACATTTTAAGCGAGAAATAAGCTATGCAGTTGCTGAATCTGTCTTTATTTTGGATTGACAACATTCAGTTTAGAAGATTTTCGCGAGCGTTCCCGAAGCGGCGAGTCGAGCCCGGCGCAATGAATGGGACGCGGGGAAACACCGCTGCCTGTGGACACGTACCTTCTTTCCAAACACTCAACTGCAGGGGCTTCCTCCACTGAATCACGTGTTGTAAAGACGCTTTACCATAGGTTGAGGGAGGAGGCAGCGGCAGTGCTGCGTTTGGGGGCGCTTCAAAAAGTGGCGCTTTGTGATGCAGCTCGAGATATAAAATGCTTCAGAATCGCTGTGTGTAGAAATGAGATCACGTGTATGTGTGAATCGAGATCGCGATTTTTTAACGATTTTTTGTGCAGCCCTACTATGTACTTTGCTACATTTTGTAACTATTTGATTTGGTGTGAACTCAGCATTATACTTAAACCGTTGTACGACAAAATGTGACTTTCTTGATTTGCCTTAGATTGACAAAAATGATTTGTCACTTGCCGTTGACTAGAGTATTTATTTTCCGATTGTACCATCTGCAGTGTGTGTGTGTGTGTGTGTGTCTGCTTGTCTGTGTGTGTGTGCTGTCTTTGATGTATGTACAGTATCGGTCTGTACATGTCTCTTGATGCCTCTATGTTCCTCCCTCTCTCTTTCTCCACTGACATCTGGACAAGTCAGAAACAGCTGTGTCTGTTGCAGTCCCCCCTTTGGATTTATAGCCTACACACAATTCTTCACACACACACACACACACAAACACACAGACACACACACACACACACAAGTACACCATTACTTCCTCACCTAACCCAATGTCACACTTCATGCTACACCCCTCCTCTCACCCGGTCTAAAGGAGAGTTTATTTGAAGATTTTAAGTTGCTTATGTGTGTGTTTGGGTGTGTGTGTGAGCATGCTTGTATGCTAGTATTAAAAAATGGTATATTCCCCGTTTTAGCAGAACACCCTTCAAAAAACAGGGAAAAGCAACGTGGCTCTAATTATCAACCAAATGTACACTATATTGCCAAAAGTATTGACTCATCTGCCCCGACTCGCATATGAACTTAAAGGGATAGTTCAGAATTTTGGACATAAGACCTATTTTCCAAGTGAGCCGGTGTGTTCGAGACATAAGGAGACGTTTTCAAGAAATTTCATTCAGATCTTCTAGTTGCCGAGTTCGCTTATGCTATGGCTAGCGCAAGTCAATCGTTCTTAGCTAGCATGGAATTAAAAACAGTCTTGCCCACTCCACAGTGCACCCGAGGCAAATTCCATTGTAACGGCAGACTATCGATGTACATATGTGTTGATAGAATGTTTGAAATAAAACCAACCTTGCATTTTTTAAGGATTTATGTCTCAGCAGCAGCAGCAGCGTGTCATACTTCCTAGTAGGCTATGGCAGCGGCGGAGTGATATCACCTAGCACTTATAATTTACCGGTTCTATAATAGTTTGTTTACCTGCTGTCATTGCTACAGACGCAGAGTAGCCTGCAGTGCTAGTTTCTTCAATCTCACAGAAATGGACACTTTGGAGAATATACTGAAACTTTTGAAGACTCTGATGAGGAGTTTTTTTCCACCCAAACCCAACCGTACCTGTATGAGCCTGAATATACAGAGGAAGAATTGCGCGAGAGGGATGCTCAAAGGGCAGAACGAGCGTCTGTGGAGACCGAGATAGCCCCTGTTGGAGCTGAGAACCGGGACCGAACAAACGGAGACTGGTGGTGCCAGGAGGGAATCCCCCGCAACGCGTCCGAGGGTTTACGGGTCTACAGACGGAGCAGAGGTCTGGGTTCGCGGTGCGTAATTGTGGCTTCGCGCGGCCGTGAGCTGCCTGGTGTTTGAGTGAGCTCCAAGGGCTTTTCAGACAGCCTTAGGGGCACAAGTGCCGAGAGTTCGGCGGTGTTGAGCCGCGTGTTTACCGGCTGGATTGCGAGCGGCGCGTCTTAGAGTTTTAAGTCCGACGGAGAGTCCGCATTTGTGTGGATTCCCGTGGCCGTGGGCTGCCCGGTGTTTGAGTGAGGACCAAGTGCTTTTCACCCAGCTCTGAGGGCACGAGGCCCGAATATTCGGCGGTGTTCATGTGTCTATTTACCGGAGGGAATCCCCGCAACGCGTCCGAGGGTGTACGGTTCTCCGGACGGACCAGGTTTGCGGTGCGTAATTGTGGCCTCGCGTGGCCATGGGCTGCCCGGTGTTTGAGTGAGTCTGAGGGCTTTTCAGACAGCCTTGGGGGTATAAGTGCCGACAGTTCGGCCCGGTTCAATGTTTTTAATGCTTGTCTAGCTAAGAACCGTTGACTCGCGCTAGCTATAGCATAAGCGAACTCGGCAACTAGAAGAACTGAATGAAATTTCTTGAAAACGTCTCCAGACGTCTCGAACACACCGGCTCACTTGGAAAATAGGTCTTATGTCCAAAATTCTGAACTATCCCTTTAAGTGACATCCCATTCTTAATCCATAGGGTTTAATATGATGTCCACCCTTTGCAGCTATAACAGCTTCAACTCTTCTGGGAAGGCTTTCCACAAGGTTTAGGAGTGTGTTTATGGGAATTTTTGACCATCTCTTGGTATGTTGAAGCATTCAGAGTTCCTTTCACTGGAACTATAGGGGCCAAGCCCAACTCCTGAAAAACAACCCCACACCATAATCCCCCTCCACCAAACTTTACACGTGGCACAATGCAGCTTAAGTACGGTTCTCCTGGCGACCGCCAAACCCAGACTCGTCCATCAGATTGCCAGATGGAGAAGCGTTATTCGTCACTCCAGAAACGTGTCTCCACTGCTCTAGAGTGCTTTACACCACTGCATCTGGCTTGGATGCAGCTGCTCGGCCATGGAAACTCATTCCTTGAAGCTCTCTACACTATTCTTGAGCTAATCTGAAGGCCACATGAAGTTTGGAGGTCTGTAACGATTGACTCTGCAGAAAGTTGGCAACCTCTGCTCACTATGTGCCTCAGCATCCGCTGACCCCCTGAGCTATTATCTGAAGAGCCTCACAATCCATCAATCCGTGTTTCACTGGTGTGGAAGTGGATAAGTTCTCTCATTACTACAACACCACACAAGTGAGCTACATCCGTTTGTAAAACATCTGTTCAGAGACATGATAAATCAGATAACCACCATAAAACTACATTAGCTAACAACTACAATGCACACAGATGAGGTTAGTTAGCTTATATACAAGCTAACGTAAAGCTATGTACCTTTCAAAGTTAAGATAGACCACATAAATATCACACAGGTAGCATTAGCTATAGATTACATAATTACCGCTTTTTATTCTCAGCTTTCCCAAATGCAACTTAATTTGGTGACTGAACGCTGTTGTAGGCACTCCCTCTACCATTCTGCAATTTTTGTCTTATTTTTGTCTCTACAACTCTTGCTGGCTGGAGCTACATCCTTTGCATATTTTGCCTTGTGAAGATGGTTCACGTGCGCCAATGAGTGCTTGTCACCGGCAGAGTGCACGCTTAGCAAGCAGGAAGTAGGCAGGATGGTCGGTTAACAGAAAGGCAGGCTGTCCACTATAGACTTTTTGATTGGACAAAGTTTTTACAGCCCTGTCACGGCCAAAGATGACAATATTGTTGCGTTTTTGTTTGTGGACCCGGACTGAGAAACCAGAGACGGAGCGGCAGGAAAAAGTGTTTATTTACAACAAGTATGGTGCAGAGAGCAGAGACCTGCGAGGGATCCGCCCTCACCTGCCCCCTGCTCGGGTAGTGTGAAACAGGCACTTCTCCGCCTGGACGAATAGCTTGTTTTCCAGGAGTCTTTGTAGCACGGTCCGGACATGCTGAATGTGCTCCTCGAGGGAATGGGAAAAAATAAGAATGTCATCAATGTAAACGAACACAAAACGATTCAGCATGTCACAGAGGACGTCATTTACAAATGCTTGGAAAACAGCTGGGGCGTTAGTGAGTCCGAACGGCATAACCTGGTACTCGAAGTGTCCAAGGTGAGTATTGAAGGCCGTCTTCCACTCATCGTTCTCCGATGGTGGCCTGGTAAAGGGGACCAAAAGCAGAGTCAATTAGGGGTAACAGATACTTGTTGGCAATATTGTTCAAACCTCTGTAGTCAATACAGGGGCGGAGCGTTCCATCCTTCTTGGAAACAAAGAAGAACCCCGCTCCCACCGGTGAGGACGACGGATGGATGAACCCAGCGGCGAGGGAGTGCTGAATATAAACCTCCATGGCTTCTCGCTTAGGCCGGGAGAGATTATAGAGGCAACTGGAAGGGAGCATGGCACCGGGGAGCAGGTCTATTCCACAGTCATGGGGGCGGTGAGGTGGCAGGGAGTGCGCATGGTCCTTGCTGAAAACCTCTGCCAGGTGAGGAGGGGACAGCGGTGAGGTCTACAGGAGCAGGATGGGCAGGGGTTACAGGGGCACCGGAGGGAGCAGCTGAGTGGAGACAGTTAGAGTGACAGTGCACACTCAGCTGCCAATCCGTGACGTAGACCAGTCGATTTGGGGGTTGTGCAGTTTCAGCAAGGGGAGACCGAGGACCACAGGTGACTGGGGAGAGGGGATTATGAACAGTTGAATTCTTTCACTGGGAGGGGGCCTAAAGGACCTTTCCCTACGTCTCTCCCTGAGCCCATTGTCGAGTCTTATGGCTAGGGAAATTAGCTCCTCTAAGGAAGAAGTCTCATCACGAGCAGCTAGCTCGTCCTGGATGTTGTCCGCTAAACCCCTTAAAAACACCCCCTGAAGCGAGGCCTCATCCCACCCAGTCTCCGCTGCCAAGATCCTAAAATCTACCGCGAAGTCAGCTACAGAACTGGGCCCTTGTCGTAGCGCTAACAAGCGACTAGCGGTCTCCCTGTCCTGAACGGGTTGATCAAAGATCTTAAGTAGCTCAGCAATGAACAGATTAAAAGAGTTACGAAAGGGGCCTGAGACTTGGAGGTGGCTACCGCCCACTGGGATGCCCTGCCCTCTAATAGGCTAAGGATAAAGGCTATCTTAGCTCGGTTGGCAGGAAGTACTGGGCTGCTGGTCAAAAACTAAAGAGCACTGATGTAGAAATCTGCCACAATGACCTAACTCAGTGGAATACCTCGCCGGGATGGGAATGAAGGGCTCACGTGAGGAGGGGGATATATTCACAGAGGCAGTGGGTGGCGGCGATGGATTTGCCGGTGGCGGGTTAGGTCCAGCAGCGGTGCTCGTCTGCGGGCTACAGACCTGGTCCAGGCGGGTGCCCAGCTGGGTGATGTGGGCGGTCAGTCCTCAGAGCAACACAGTCTCATCCCTACTCGTCACATACTGACGATTGGTCATATCCCCTTTGCGTCACCTGTCGGACGCAGAGGGTACCCCCTCTGCGTCCGACAGTGAGGCAAAGGGATTTCCATTCAAATCAGTCAGATGACCCTCTGCGTCTATTTCCGACGCAGAGGGTCATTCCGACGCAGAGGGTCATCTGATTTGAACGCAAATCCCTCATCGGTTGATTTTGACGCAAGGGGGTTAGCCAACGTGCGGTTTGCCTGCGCTGGAAGTTTCGGTTTCAGGTGATGCATTTTGTGTTACCGGTGTTTATCTTGACTGTATATATTTTTTTTATTTAGCTGTGGTGTAAGTGGAGTTGGATTATAAACAAACAAATAAATAAATACAAAGACATATTTTCCTTCAGGCAATCATTTATCGTGCATGGAGACGCTCCTTAGGACCATTGCGTTTTTCGACATCCCACGTAAGTATTGCCTGCTATTCTGCTTAAATAATTAAACAGCATGCCCTCATCAAAAGCAAGCAAATTATCCTGTTAAATTGTTGCCATTTGTAGTTGTGTTTTTTTGGTGATGTTTATGCGCACTGTATGCGATTTCATAGGATAGATATATACAACATCTTAGGCGGGTCCACACCGCACCGACTGCCCGACTCGCGTCGGTAAATGAAGTCGGGCTACTTAATATGACCGACTCGAATGGCGGATTACACATTTGAATCGGCTGAAATGAACGCCGACGTGGGCCGATTCGAGTGACCACACCAAGGAGACTCATGTCACGGACGCCGACTCTCTCAAAGAAGCCGATTTTCGGTCCGGTGTGGCGGGTCCACACCGGTGGCAACCCTAAGTGCTACACATAGTTAGCTAATAGTTAGCCAGGAGAACACGCTATGTTTTCTAGAACGATGAACTGAATGCAATCTAGTTGCTAGTCACTGAACTAGCTCAGACTATGTGAGATTGAAATCTGAATAAAAATGTTGGATTCAAGTTAACCCTGGCAAGTTCATGTCACAACGCCATCAATTGCCAGACTTCAATTCAATTATTTGCAAGCTCGTAAACATCCATGGACACCAAAGATACCATATAATAGGGCTAGGTTAAGGATCATTCTATAGCTTGAATAAAATGAACTGAACGTGAACTATTGAAATGGTGTATTAAAAACGTGAACTATTCATTTTTAATCTGTGTGAACTGAATTTGTAACTATTTTATGTGAAGTATGGACTTACACATCACTTAAAGTATTCATATTGTAATTTGTAGTTTGGTGATCTATTCTATATTATATTGATTTGTTTTTCTCTTTCTCAACAGGTTCCCTTATCCCTGTCACTTCCAACTACTGATTAGCATCCCTATAACAACAAAAAGGCACTTTTAAGAGCCACATTTGTATTGTATCTTGTCAGTCTCTCTACTTTCTGTTCTCTCTCTTACTATCTTACAGTGCATCTCTCTCTCTTTCTCTCTCTCCCTCTCCCTCCCTGTACAATGTCTGATCCTGAGCCGAACCGGCTCCAGAAGGAGTTGAGAGTTCAGAGTGCCTCCGTGACCTCATGGAGAGCCTGCTCATGATGGCCCACCATAGCTCCTTGGGCCGACAGGGCGTTGCGGAGGTGCTCGGTCTCGGCCGGGTCCATGTGGCCAGATGATTCTGTTGTGTTTTTGTTTGTGGACCCGGACTGAGAGACCAGAGACAGAGCGGCAGGAAAAAGTGTTTATTTACAACAAGTATGGTGCAGAGAGCTGGTGCGGATGACGTGGCTGTGCGAGCTCCTCGGCAGTAGGCGCCTCAGCAGTAGGCAGCCGAGACGACGGCAGGCAGGCAGGCAGGAATCCAGACGGAGTGGCGCTGGGTTTCCTGGAGAGCGAAGCCACAAGACAGGCGTTAGTGGAAAAGCTACGATACTCAGAAGCATATTTAAGGCTAACAAAGGTGCGCGATACGGCACGTGTCAACTTCACCCTAGGGACGGAATCATCTGGCGTCGAAGTGGTGGAGAGACCAGGGTTATGTAGGCTGGGAGCTTGATGAGCAGAATGGAGAACAGGTGCGCCTACTCAGCCTCGACTGCCGGCACGCCCACCGGACACACCCCGAGGAGGAGCTGGTGAGGGAGAGGAAAGGAGGGGCAAAACAGAACAAATATAATATATTAATTGCTGTAGGTATCGGTTATGAGAATTTAAAGTAATATAACAAAGTGAAAATGAATAACCTACTCAACTTTTTAGATTAGGCAACAAAACGAACATTAGGTTTAGGCAACAAAAGCTCTTAGTTAGGTTTAGGAATCCCCACAAAAACACTTTGAGAGAGGTTGGTTGAAAGTCCCGCGCCCCTCCTAATATCTCACTGTTTATCACTACAACCCTAGTTCTGGATGTTACATCATCTCGTGGAAGCGTTTCATTTGTAGGTCCACCGTGGTATATTGGGTCGAGCATTCGGTGCTCGACTGTGTTGTCACTACTACTGGGAATAGTAACACTACAATAGTATACATAACATTAACATCCAACACGAAAAATAATCCCAATTAGGAGGCAGAGTCGGTCATTTGGAAAAACCACATAGACTTTGACTTTGAACTCATCGCCAAACCGAAAAAGTCCCGCCCTCTTCATTCAGATCTCTGACATTTCTTAAAAAAAATTTATGTCAGAGCATTTCATTTATTCATTGCTATCGGTGTAATGTCCTGTCTGTTTTCCTGTTAAGTTATTCATTTTGGTCCCGTCTCATGTTGTCCGGTCATTTCCTGTTTTATTTTGAAGTAATATTGTCTCCCTTCCGTTTCAGGTGTTTTTGCTTCCTGCCCTCTTGTTCCTGCGTCTGTGATTGTCCAACCCCGCCCTGATTGTTTCCACCTGTTTCCCATTACCCTGTGTCTATATTGTCAGCGTCTTCCCCTTGTCCTTTGCCAGTTTGTCATGTGTTCACCCGTGCTTACTCGCGTTCTAGTCCTTGTCCTTGTCCTGTCGGTTCCTGAGCTGAGGGTTTGTTTTGCTACTTTGCTTCTCCTAAGTTGTTACTTTCTAGCCTTAGTTCCTCTGTCTTTTTCCCAGAGTGATTTTCAGTTTGTTTTCTCCTTTTGTTTTTCCGTCAGTTTTCTAGCTCAGTGATTTTCAGTTCCTTTCCTTAGACTAGCCTGCCTCAGTGCCTGAGTTTTTCTGTTTTTTTGTATATACGTTTGGCCCTCGCGCCTGAGTTCTTTTGTTCACTTTCCAGCCAGTGTATTACTATATTGTCTTTATTTAATAAATTTCTATTTTTTGACTACTTTGTACCGAGTCGTGCTTCTGGGTTCAGATCCTGAGTCAGGCCTTGTCAGTACAAACTGGCCAGCATGAACCCAGCCGACTCCGGGCAGCTCACGGAACTTCTGAATACGCACAGCTCGCGTATTAGTAGTCAGGAGGAACGCCTGTCCGCCATTATGCAGGGAGTTTCCGGGTTAGCCACGCAGCAAGCGGATTTCAAGGCCTCTGTAGCCTCCCAGGTGAACCAACTCGCTCTACAGATACAGGAGGTGCTAACCCAGCTTCGCTCCGACTCTCACACAGCGACCACCCCCCTCCCTACGGCGGATAAGAGCGGACCAGTGGCTTCCCTGAGACTGGCGGCGCCAGAAAGATTCGCCGGAGATTCAGCCCAGTGCCGGCCCTTCCTGATGCAGTGCGAGCTGCACTTCGAGACCACTCCCTCGGCTTTTCCTACTCCACGCTCCCGGGTGGCTTTCATCGCGTCTCATCTCACCGGTCGAGCGGCGACTTGGGCCACATCGGAGTGGACACGTAACTCCCCAGCCTGCCGGAGCCCGGAAGCATTCATCGAGGCTCTGAGAAACACCTTCGACCACTCTGTTCCCGGGAAAGAAGCCGCCAGGTCCTTGTCCAGGTTAGTGCAAGGAAATTGCACCGTAGCTGACTACGCCATTGACTTCCGTACCGTAGCCGCAGACAGCGGCTGGAATTCTGCTGCACTAACCGCCATATTCTACCAAGGACTATCTGAGCCTCTGAAGGATCAGCTAGCGCCACTGGATCTTCCCACGGAGTTGGACCCCCTAATCGCTCTGGCCATTCGCCTGGATACACGGCTACGGGACCGACAACGTCAAAAGAGGTTCGACGCCGTCCACGGCCGCTCGGAGGACCTCCCCACCAGAAGTAACCCTGCGGATACCGCTGCACGACCGGGCACGGCTCGTTCCACCCCGCCGGAGGAACCTATGCAGCTCGGCCGGACCAAGCTCTCCTTAGAGGAGCGCCAGCGACGCCGGCAAGAGGGTCTATGCTTCTACTGCGGGGAAAGGGGTCACCTTCGATTCAAATGCCCAGCTAAGGCGGTCGCCAGCTCCGAGAAAAGGTGGGATACTGATTTTCCTAATATCTTGCCACCGAAATTGTCCCGGATCCTGACCAATGTGACCTGTAGTTCTCCTAGCCAAACTACTACGGTTAAAGCGCTCATTGACTCTGGAGCGGATGAAAGCTTTATTGACTCTGATCTGGCTACTGAACTGGAATTAAAACTTGAGGCTCTTCCTAGCCCACTGGAGGCTAAGGCCCTCAACGGAAAGTTTATTTTCAGGATCACACACAAGACTGAGCCCGTTAAGATCCAGATCAATGAACACTCCGAGTCATTAATCTTTAATGTGTTCTCCTCCCCCCACCACCAACTGGTGTTGGGTTTTCCCTGGCTTTGTCGCCACAACCCACATGTAGACTGGTCCACGGGCCAGGTTCTGGATTGGGGAGAGGGGTGTGCAGAGTCCTGTCTGCCCAAGGAGGATAATACGACCGTGGGAAGAGTCTCTGATCACTGTAATGATAAGTCTTGTCTTTCAGATGATCCCGCCAACCCAGATACAACCAATGTTCCACCCTGTTACCAGGACCTTAAGGAGGTTTTCAGCAAAGCCAAGGCCTCCTGTCTTCCCCCCCACCGCCCGTATGACTGCGCCATCGACCTTCTCCCAGGAGCCACGCTACCTCGGGGCCGCCTGTACTCCATCTCTGGTCCCGAGAAGGCTGCCATGGAGGAGTACATCGACACCTCACTAAAGGCGGGGCTCATCCGTCCTTCCTCCTCACCGGTCGGCGCAGGCTTCTTCTTTGTGGGTAAGAAGGATGGTTCCCTGAGACCTTGTATTGACTATGCCCCTCTGAATGAGATCACAGTTAAAAACCGCTATCCTCTGCCACTCATGTCCTCGGCCTTCGAACAGCTACAACACGCCAGGATATTTACTAAACTGGATCTCAGGAATGCTTATCACCTGGTTCGGATTCGGGAGGGGGATGAATGGAAGACGGGTTTCAACACTCCCTCGGGACACTACGAGTATTTGGTGATGCCTTTTGGACTAACTAATGCCCCAGCTGTCTTTCAGAACTTGGTCAATGACGTCCTCAGGGACTTCCTGGACAGATTTGTTTACGTTTACCTGGATGATATCCTGATTTTCTCCCCGGATCTGGAGACCCACCGCTCTCATGTCCACCAGGTACTGTCCAGACTACTCAAACACGAACTGTTTGTTAAAGCAGAAAAATGTGAATTCCATGCCGAGTCTGTGTCATTCCTGGGCTTCATCATAGCCCCTGGACAGATACATATGGATCCGGCTAAAGTAAAAGCAGTTGCAGATTGGCCAGTTCCTGTAAACCGGAAGAAGGTTCAACAATTTCTGGGCTTTGCTAACTTCTACCGACGGTTTATCAGGAACTTCAGTGCCGTTGCTGCACCCCTGCATACACTAACCTCCCCACAGACTCCCTTCAGGTGGTCCGGTGAGGCAGAGGAGGCGTTTCAGCGCCTTAAGACCGCTTTTACCTCCGCTCCCATCCTCACTCAGCCGGACCCTTCTCGTCAGTTTGTGGTCGAGGTGGATGCCTCCAATGTCGGGATAGGAGCGGTCCTATCCCAGAGATCGGCTACTGATGGTAAGGTTCATCCTTGTGCCTTCCTCTCTAAGAAACTGTCCTCAGCCGAGCAAAATTATGACGTGGGCAACAGGGAGCTGTTGGCAGTCAAGGTGGCGCTGGAAGAATGGCGCCACTGGCTGGAGGGGGCCCAGCAGCCCTTCGTTGTCTGGACGGATCATAAAAACCTTCAGTACATCCGCAATGCCAAAAGGTTAAACTCCCGTCAAGCTCGCTGGTCCCTGTTTTTTAACAGATTTGACTTCATTCTGTCCTACAGGCCCGGGTCTAAAAACGTCAAGCCGGATGCCCTCTCCCGGCTCTTCGATCCGGAACCTGCTGCCAAGGATCCTGAGTCTATCCTTCCACTTGACTGTGTGGTTGGAGCAGTGACCTGGCAAATAGAAAATGAGGTAAAGAGTGCCAACGGTATGAGTCCGCCTCCTGCTGGTTGCCCTGAAAATCGCCTTTTCGTTCCCATCATTAAAAGATCGCAGGTGATTCACTGGGCTCATACCTCACTACTTACCTGCCATCCTGGTGCCAGGCGTACTCTATTCTTTATCCAACAGAGATTCTGGTGGCCCGGCATGACCCGAGACGTCAGGGAATACGTGGAGTCCTGCCCTGTCTGTGCCCGTTCCAAGTCTTCCTCCAAGGCCCGCGCTGGACTCCTCCAACCATTGCCTGTTCCTAGTCGTCCTTGGGCCAACATTTCTCTGGACTTTGTCACGGGACTGCCCCGCTCGGAAGGTAACACCACGGTTTTAACCGTGGTGGACAGATTCTCAAAAATGACTCACTTCATTCCATTGCCTAAGTTACCGTCTGCTAAGGAAACTGCTGAAATCATGTCTCGTCACGTCTTCAAGATCCATGGATTCCCCACAGACATTGTTTCTGACCGTGGGCCCCAATTCGTGGCCCGGTTTTGGAAGGAGTTCTGCAGGTTGATCGGGGCCACGGTCAGCCTGTCCTCCGGTTATCACCCGGAGTCCAACGGCCAGACGGAGCGACTCAACCAGGTCTTGGAGACCTGCCTACGCTGTCTGGTGACCCAGAATCCCTCCTCATGGAGTAAACTCCTCACGTGGGTGGAGTTTTCCTATAACGTCTTGCCCTCGTCGTCCACAGGTATCTCCCCCTTCCATTGTGTGTATGGTTACCAGCCTCCGTGCTTCCCGGCCAATGAAAAGGAGGTTGTGGTTCCGTCTGCTCACGCCCTCATCCGTAGATGTCGTCGGGTTTGGGACGCCACTCGGCAGATCCTGCTGAGGAGCCAGGCTCGCATGAAGAAGGCGGCTGATCGTCATCGTAGACCGGCCCCGGTCTACGCACCTGGTCAAAGGGTCTGGCTCTCCACCAAGAATCTCTCCCTGCGGGTCCCCTCCAGAAAGCTAGCTCCGCGTTTCGTGGGTCCCTTCCCCATCTCCAAGGTGGTCAACCCGGCTGCTGTACGGCTCCGCCTTCCACGATCCCTACGGGTTCACCCCACCTTCCACGTCAGCCTCATCAAACCTGTTAAAGAGAGTCCTTTGGTTCCGCCGTCCAAGCCTCCTCCGCCCCCCATAATCGATGAAGGGGGACCCAGCTACAAGGTCAGAAAGATCCTGGGGTCCCGCAGGAGGGGTAGGGGGCGCCAGTACCTGGTGGACTGGGTCGGTTATGGCCCGGAGGAAAGGGCCTGGATCCCCACTTCCTTCTTCGTGGATAAGTCTATGGTGGAGGATTTCAATAAGACTCATGGGACTCTGCCTGGGCCGTCTGGAGCCGTCCCTTAAAGGGAGGGGTACTGTAATGTCCTGTCTGTTTTCCTGTTAAGTTATTCATTTTGGTCCCGTCTCATGTTGTCCGGTCATTTCCTGTTTTATTTTGAAGTAATATTGTCTCCCTTCCGTTTCAGGTGTTTTTGCTTCCTGCCCTCTTGTTCCTGCGTCTGTGATTGTCCAACCCCGCCCTGATTGTTTCCACCTGTTTCCCATTACCCTGTGTCTATATTGTCAGCGTCTTCCCCTTGTCCTTTGCCAGTTTGTCATGTGTTCACCCGTGCTTACTCGCGTTCTAGTCCTTGTCCTTGTCCTGTCGGTTCCTGAGCTGAGGGTTTGTTTTGCTACTTTGCTTCTCCTAAGTTGTTACTTTCTAGCCTTAGTTCCTCTGTCTTTTTCCCAGAGTGATTTTCAGTTTGTTTTCTCCTTTTGTTTTTCCGTCAGTTTTCTAGCTCAGTGATTTTCAGTTCCTTTCCTTAGACTAGCCTGCCTCAGTGCCTGAGTTTTTCTGTTTTTTTGTATATACGTTTGGCCCTCGCGCCTGAGTTCTTTTGTTCACTTTCCAGCCAGTGTATTACTATATTGTCTTTATTTAATAAATTTCTATTTTTTGACTACTTTGTACCGAGTCGTGCTTCTGGGTTCAGATCCTGAGTCAGGCCTTGTCAGTCGGTATGTTATGAGTATTTCAAGTAATATAACAGAAAGTGTTTCTGAATAGAATCACCTACTCAACCTTTAACTTTCCATTGACTTTGTGTACCTGATTGCATTTTGTGACTTTCATGACCTGCTGGGCTGGGCTGTAATATATAACTTGTTGGAATGCACATCTTGTGTCATGGTAGGGGGTTTACCTGACAGATTGCATGTTCTTATGTGTATCAGTTTTGATAATGGCCTCCACTGTGTGTTAAACCTTTTATTTTGTGATTTACGTTAACACAGAAGGAGAGAGCTCTTGTGTGTGTTAGTCTCTGATGGACTGCAGCTCCCATTGTAGCCCCAGAGCAGTGATTAGACTTGTCTGTGAGCTGATTAATATTCTCCAGAGACGCTGGGCGAGGTGAGGGAAACGATTATGGGATGGCTAGATAATGGGAAGATAATGCCCCCATGGATCACACTGTCAGAAAAAGGAGAGACAGGGTGTGAGGGAGGGAGGAAGACAGGGGGAGGGAAAGATGCAGTACAGGGAGGAGGAGTAGTAAAAGTTTTTTCAAAGAATTTGAAGTGTGGTGCAGAGATATGAGAGAGCTGACGGCGAATTAGAGCAGTTGTAGGTAAGTAAAGAAAAAAACATTGCTGGGCGAAGGGGGCAATATTACGGGAAATTTACGAGATTATAAAGTCATGTTACGAGAAAAAAACCCTCATTTGCCATGTATGATGAGTGTGTATTACTCTATATCAATCTGTTTAAATTATTGTGTTTTGTCAAATTAGTAACGTTAGTGTTTTGTACAGTAAATGACGATGCTATAGTGGAAACATAATGTATGCTTGCATAACTTCCCAAGGATCAACGCATTAATTAACAAAAATAATTGTGTACACATCCTTGCAACATAGGCCTTGCATCATCATGCTGCATTATGAGGTGATGTAGTGGATGAATGCACAACAATGGGCCTCAGGATCTCCTCACGGTAACTCTGTACATTCAAAATGCCATCAATAAAATGCACCTGTGTTCGTGTCTGTAATATATGCCTGCCCATACAGAACCTCACCGCCACGGGCCACTAATGCCATCAAAGGTGAACATTTGCCTGCTTAAGTAGGTAACGACCACTGCAGTGGGACTACAAGCATGCAGATGAGCTTCCTGACTCGTTTTACTTGCATGGCCGGCATACACTCCGGACATGTCACCCGCCAGGCTTACATCAAAATTAACAATGTCTCATGCTTAATGTTGCTTCCGCTCACACAGGATGTTTGCAGTTGCTATGACAACAAGACAAAACTAGTGCTAGCAATAAACAACCATAAGATGAAAATGTGGCACATATAAAATTAACAATAACCATCAACAGCCATTTGCCTAAGGACATTAACAACACATTTTCACAAGTTGTGATATAATGATTACAAATATGAATGTGTAGATCCTTAGGAGTTATGCTAGCATAAATGAGTATTGTCATTTCCTGTAGGCTACAAAGCACCAATTTGATAAAGCACAGTCATTTAAACAGAGCAATATAGACAGACTAATACACACATCATACATGGTAAGTGAGGGTTTTTTCTCTCGTAAATGTACATTTGCGAGGGGGTTCTTGTTAATTTGCCACGTTTTCTCAAAACATTGCCCTCTACCAGCTCCATTTTTTTCTTATACACCATCGTAGAGTGGAAATGTAGAGAGCAGGGAGTTAGGTGAAGGAGGAGGATACAGACCAGAAGGAGGGACATAAAGGTAAAAACATGCACTGGACAATAGTATGTGGATACCAGTGTTGTGCAGACGAGTCATGTTGGGATATTTAGTAAGATGAGGGAAAGGGAAAAATGACATGTGAAATGCTAAATAACGGATTACTGTGAAGGATTTGAAAATAATCAACCTACAGACTAACACAAAACTGTCATGCTGTGTTGGCACCAAAGACCAAGTGGATTTTCACATGGTGATTTTTGTATAGAAAGTCAATGCACAGACAAGAATCCTCTATTGGTGACTTAGACTTTGTACGCAATCACACCCCGCTTAAGATTTGCTTCACGTTTGATGTGAACACAGCATTAGTTTTTACTTTCTTTTGACGAGGATTTCCAAGCATGTTTTCTGAATTGCTTGAGTCCAACCTAGCAAATAGGAAAATAGCGACACCAGCGACCATAGTAAAATGTGTCCCAGGGGCCAGAGCGGGCGACATCGAAGCTCAATTGAAACTGCTGGCTAAGGATAAACGTAAATACAGTAAGATTGTTATTCACGTCGGCGTTAATGACACCCGATTACGCCAATCGGAGGTCATTAAAATTAATGTTGGCTCGGTGTGCGAATATGCAAAAACGATGTCGGACTCCGTAGTTTTCTCTGGTCCCCTGCCAAACTTTACTAGTGATGACATGTATAGCCGCATGTCATCTTTCCACCGCTGGCTGTCGAGGTGGTGTCCAGATAACGATGTGGGCTTCGTTAATAATTGGCGGCCTTTCTGGGGAAAACCTGGTCTGATCAGGAGAGATGGCATCCACCCCACTTTGGATGGAGCTGCTCTCCTATCTAGAAACATCGCTGATCTCATTGGTAGTCCTAGAACATGACAAACCAGTGTTGAGACCAGGAAGCAGAGTTGCAGTCTTACACACTTCTCTGCACCTCCTTTAGAGCAGTCACCCACCCAAAACCAAAACCACATAAGAACGGTGTCTGTCCCCCGACCAACCAAATTAATTAGGTCAAACAGAAGAGAGATTTCACATGAAAACCTAATAAAAATTGTGGACTCTTAAACATTAGATCTCTCTCATCCAAAGCAGTATTAGTCAACGACTTAATATCAGATAATCATATTGATTTATTCTGCCTGACTGAAACCTGGCTGCGTGATGAAGACTATGTTTGCTTAAATGAAGCTAGTCCTCCCAGCCATATTAATACTCATATCTCGAGGCAGCAGACGTGGAGGAGGAGTTGCAGCCATTTTTGATTCAAGCCTGTCAATCAATCCTAAGCCAAAACTAAATTATAACTCATTTGAGAGTCTGATTCTCAGCCTTTCGCACCCAAACTGGAAAACAATGCAGCCAATTCTGTTTGTTATTGTGTACCGTGCTCCTGGTCCATACTCTGAATTCCTATCTGAATTCTCTGAGTTGCTATCAAGTTTAGTCCTTAAATCAGATAAAGTAATTATTGTGGGGGATTTTAATGTCCATGTGGACGTTGTAGCCTTAGTGTAGCATTTACTTCCCTAATAGATTCTATTGGCTTCAGTCAGAGTGTACAGAAACCAACTCACTGTCGTAGCCACACTCTCAACCTCGTCTTATCTTATGGCGTTGAAATCGAAAACTTAATAATCTTTCCTCAAAATTCTTCTTTATCTGACCATTACTTGATGACCTTTGAGTTATTGCTGCTGGACCTGCTCCTCTAGGAAAAAGCTACTACTCTCGGTGTCTATCTTGAAAAACCATCTGGCGCTCCACCAAACTGGAAGAATCCCGCCTAGTTTGGCAGGACTGTCTTAAAATATATAAGAAGGCTCTCCGTAATGCTAGAGCAGCCTACTACTCATCTTTAATAGAGGAAAATAAAAACAACCCTAGATTTCTTTTCAGTACTGTAGCCAGGCTGACAAAGAGTCACAGCTCTACTGAGCCATGCATTCCTAGAGATCTTAGTAGTAACGACTTTATTAACTTTTTTAATGATAAAATTCTAGCAATCCGTGACAAAATTACTTGCATCTTGCCTTCAATTGGAACCGTGTTACCCTCAAACTCAGGAGTTTTAGAACTAGCATTAAGACCTGATATATATTTAGACTGCTTTTCTCCAATCAACCTAAACCAACTAACGTCAATGATCTCTTCTTCTAAACCTTCAACCTGTCTCCTAGACCCGATACCAACCAGGCTACTGAAAGAAGTCTTACCCTTAGTTAGTGCGTCACTATTAGATATGATCAATGTGTCTTTATTAACAGGCTATGTGCCACAGTCATTTAAAGTAGCTGTAATTAAACCTCTTCTTAAGAAGCCTACTCTAGATCCAGGGGTTTTATCAAACTACAGACCAATATCAAATCTTCCTTTTCTCTCTAAGATCCTTGAGAAAGTAGTCGCCAATCAGCTGTGTGACTTTCTCAACAATAACAGTCTACTTGAGGACTTCCAGTCAGGATTTAGAGTACATCATAGTACAGAGACACGTCTGGTGAAAATTACAAATGACCTTCTTATTGCTTCTGACAAAGGACTGGTTTCTGTACTTGTTCTGCTAGATCTTCGTGCTGCATTTGACACCATTAACCATGAGATTCTAATATGTAGACTGGAAAAATTATTTGGCATCAAAGGAACCGCATTAAGCTGGTTTAAGTCCTATTTATCCAATCGATCTCAGTTTGTGCATGTCAATGAAAAATCCTCCAGGCACACTGAAGTTAAATACGGTGTTCCTCAAGGTTCTGTGCTCGGACCAATTCTTTTCAACTTATATATGCTTCCTTTAGGCAACATTATTAAAGGATACTCTATAAACTTCCATTGTTATGCTGATGATACTCAGTTATATCTATCGATCAAGCCTTAAGAAACCAATCAGCTAGTTAAACTCCAGGCATGTGTGGATGACATAAAATCCTGGATGACCTGCAATTTCCTGATGTTAAACTCCGATAAAACGGAAGTTATTGTACTTGGGCCTAAACTCCTCCGAAGCTTGCTGTCTAAAGATATAGCGACTATTGGTGGGATTGCCATCGCCTCAAATACTACTGTAAGAAACCTTGGAGTTATCTTTGATCAGGACCTTTCCTTTGACTCGCATATTAAACAAACTACAAGGACAGCCTACTTTCACCTGCGTAACATTACTAAAATTAGGCCAATGCTGCCTCAAAAAGATGCAGAAAAACTTGTCCATGCATTTGTTACCTCAAGGCTGGACTATTGTAATTCTTTATTATCAGGCTGCTCTAATAAATCTCTTAAATCTCTCCAGCTGGTCCAGAATGCTGCAGCTCGTATTCTGACTAAAACCAGAAGAAGGGATCACATTTCTCCTGTATTAGCTTCTCTGCACTGGCTGCCAGTAAAATCCAGAATAGAATTTAAAATCCTTCTCCTCACTTACAAGGCTCTTAATGGACAGGCACCATCATATCTTAAAGAGCTCATTAAACCCTACTGTCCTCCTAGAGCACTACGCTCTCAGAATAAAGGGTTACTTGTAGTTCCTAAAGTCTCCAAAATTAGAACAGGTGCCAGAGCTTTCAGCCATCAAGCTCCTCTTCTGTGGAACCGTCTTCCGGTTCTGGTTCGTGAGGCAGACACTGTTCCCACATTTAAGAGTAGGCTTAAAACCTTTCTCTTTGACACCGCTTATAGCTAGGGCTGGCTCAGGTTTGCCCTGAGCCAGCTCTTGGTTAAGCTGCTATAGGCCTAGACTGCTGGGGGATTATAGTGGCACACTGAGCCTCTCTCTCTCTCTCTCTCTCTCTCTCGCGCTCTCTCTGTGTATGTTCCCCCGGAGTCCCTGTGCTCTCTTGCCTAGCAGGTCTCCCTGGACCGTGGTGGAACCTGATCCGGACTGCACCGATGTTGTGGTCTTGTTTGCCTCTTACCGCCAGTATTTTTAATTAAAGTAATTGACTAAAATCGGCATCTCTACTGTCACTAACTTGACTACTCCCGGGATCACTCACGGGAGTCTGGCTATGCTTTCTGGTCCAGCAGAGTCCACTGAGGTCCTGACCGATGCAGACTGCTAACTGGCCTGATGCTGGAAACACCACATTGTAGCTCCACCTGCCCGCTGTGTGACTGCTCAACTACTCCTGCTTTCTGGTCTACGGCGACGTGGTTGGGATGGATCCATCTCAGCGTGGCTGTGCCTGCTGCCATGGACTACTACTGTTGATACTATTGCTTCTGTTAATACCACCACTACTGTTAATGCTACTATTACCATACTACCAACACCAAATGCAGTTGGAACCCAAGAGCCTGGGCTGCACGAGATTTCTGCCTAAAAGCCTATTAAGGCAGTTTTTTCTTGCCACTGTCGCTGTAACGCTTGCCCCTGGGTGATGTTGGGAATTTGAAATTGTGTTGACTCTTGAAATTTTGAGCGTATTCTAGTCCTGCTCAATGTGTTAAGTGTCCTGAGATGACTTCTGTTGTGATTTGACACTATAAATAAAATTGAATTGAATTGAATTTAATTGAATTGAACCTTCATATTCTGATCTGGAGTCAGGTGGCTGTTCGTTTACACGACAGCGGTGTTTAGGGGGGTTGCAAACGAAAACTTTTGAAACCAGTTTCCAGAGTGAAATCTTTTGAATTAACATCAATTAGCCTGTGAGTCCATCCATCCATCCATCCATTGTCTGTCATTGGGCGAAGGCAGGGAACACCCTGGACAGGTTGCCAGTCCATCGCAGGGCCAGCCTGTGAGTCATTTATGCTAATATCTCATGGTTATTGCTAACATACAAATATCCCAGCCTTGCATGTAAACTCAAATTCACAAATATTTACAAGTCTTCAAACTTGTCACTGTAAGACCTTTACAGCACTTACAAATCCATAACAATTGCCAGCATGCTAGCAATTAGCATTAGTGCAAGTGATCAGTATTAGTGCTAGCGATTAGCATGAGTTAATGTAAAGGGCCATCATAAATGGTAAAAAGGCCTGTGCTGTGATCATAATGACATACTGGTTATGAACAATAAGCCAACAACAGTTATGACTGGACGTGTCTCTACACCTGCAAATGCTGATACTTTTTTTAACCTTCTTGTGCCACCTTTAAAGATTTCCAGGCCAAAAGCACAATGGAGTCCACTATACTTCCTTGGTGACAAAAAAACAAATTACTTGAGAAACTCCTGAAGGTCAAACAGCATTGCCGACATAGTAATAGTTTTGGAATTAATCCAACACAGTCTCACAGCCGTTTGTGAAATAGTCACAAAATTGAAATCCACTAATTTGTGTACAGGAATTTCCAAACACAAGTTTCAAGCCACTACCACTAAAACTAATATATTTCAATGGGAGGTATAATGCCTGCACCATGTTTGTTTTAATTTTGTTTGTTTTGTTTTGTGTTTTTTTATCATTCAAGACGAAATTACACCACAAAACAAATGTTAGCTTTAAGCAACAAAACGTATGTTGGAGGAGAGTGAGAGGACAGGAAGGGAGTAAGGAGACTGGGATCACAGAAGAGAAAAACAGGAGGAGAAGGAGGTCAAGAGGAAACAAGGGGGAGTAAGATAATGAAGGAGAAGTAGTGCTGAAGCGACAGGAAGGAGGGAGGAAGACAAGTTGAGAAAAAGAGGGTGAGAAAGGTAAAAAGGTGTGCAGAGTGAAGGGAGGGAGGGAGGGAGAGAGGGAGCAGGGGAGTAAATCCAGCGTGACATAATCCATGCCAACATAATAACAACCAACAAGGCTGAGAGAGCAGAGGAAGGAGCACTGAAAAAAACTACACTTTGGAACCTAAAAAAATTGCTGTAATGTCTTACAGCTAATATTCATTTGTTTTTTTCAAACTATATTTATGATTTGGTTTAAACTTCAAAATTAGATTAATATGAATCAAAATATGACTTTCAACCCAAGAAAAAAATTGCATTCACACAAAGTGAAAATATTGTTTATTATAGAGACTATTTTTACTTTGGTACAACTTAAATTTATATTTTGGAAAAAAATACTTTTTTACTATCCATCCAAGTATAGTTTTTACTTTGGATTAAATCAATTAAAATGCTGTAATTTTTTACAATTGTATTAACTTGACTCAAATTAAATTTCTGATTCAGTACAAACAGAAGTACAACAGACATTTAAACATCATCTAGTCAACTACAAAGCCATTGTTACCAAAAGGCTTAATATGTTTGCAAAATGTATAATTTGTACCATAAAAAATGTGCTTGATGAATTTTGTCTGAATCACATGGTTGATTGGTGCGTTGGTTTTATTATTGCTGTGTTTTGCTGAGACGTCTATGAAATAATTAATAATCACTCAGAGGGGCAGCTTGTCACTTAAAGGTGAATAGTGCTGGTCCACCTTAAAGGTCAGCCCACCTTAAATGAGCAGGAGCAGCTAGTTGTTGCTAACTTCGGGGCTAACTCCCTTCACCTTAATCATTAGATGGCTGACAACAAGACAGCAAACGTAGCTTGTGTCTCCTCATGGATCTTTTATTCACAGACAAAGAAGTGGAATACACTGAACTGCAAATTAATTTGTGAAT